>NW_020172183.1:480203-556825 GCF_003031525.2 Neophocaena asiaeorientalis asiaeorientalis
TTAAATTCTTATTTTTTTTTTTTTTTTTTTTTTTTTTTTTGTAGTACGCGGGCCTTTCACTGTTGTGGCCTCTCCTATCGCAGAGCACAGACTCCGGACGCGCAGGCTCAGCGGCCATGGCTCACAATCCCAGCCGCTCCGCGGCATGTGGGATCCTCCCGGACTGCGGCACGAACCCGTGTCCCCAGCATCGGCAGGCGGACTCTCAACCACTGTGCCACCAGGAAAGCCCCTGATAACTGTATTTTAATAATCAAAATGCTGTTAAGATCTCACACTGGGGTCTCCTTGCATCTAGCAGATATGTCACTACCAGGATGGAAATGAGAGCTCCATGGCTCTCCTAGAGACTGTGATCCTACCTTCCTCTACTCCTCCCTTGATCTTGAGCTTCCAAAAAGAAAATGAAGAGTTCTTCACTGCAATTTCATAGACCTCTGCTGTAGACTCTGGTGACTTGGACCTTTTACAAGATTTTGAGTTTCTCAGAACTCTAATATTTTTTTTCAAAAACAGCTAAATGTTAGCCAGTCAAATTGTGAAAGAAGTATTAGAATATTCTGCATACCTGTTTAAAATGATACAGATACAATGAAAGGATACTATAGTAGATGACAAGGTAATACTAAGAGAAATGAAATCAGAACAAAGTTCTGATGGTAATGATCTTTCCATCTATTTAGGGAGAAGACACAGATATAGGAAAACATTAGTGAAAGAAATGGCATATTGTGGTGCCAAGTATTAAGAAATGCATAAACTTAAATGCTGCAAGTGTAATATATTTAATTAGTTTTGAATTAAAACAGAGATATAAGTGAGGACTAGAGTTGTCAGATATCTTAAAGTGCTTTCAACTAAATTCTATTCAACAGAGGCTTGAGTTTCTACTCAGTATAAAGGAGCTGTGGGGGTAAAATAAGTGATGCATGGTGTCCTCCTTCAAGGAGTTTAGGCTTATTGGTTAAAGGGTGAATAGGAGAAAAAAATTCATGCTGGAGAAAGATACATATTTTTTTTACAATTTATGAAATTAATAATCCAACAGAATTATCTAGACTTAGAAAACTAGTAATCACATAGATAGCTTTCATAATATTTCAGCAATTTGTAAGAAAATAGTAAACTTGTAAGAAATTTTGGAACAAATTGCTTCTGAGCAATGAATTACATTTCCTCAAAGTGATATTCATCAAACGTACTGTCTCTCTGTTATGGGCTGAATAGTATCTCCTCAAAAATTCACGTTGAAGTTCTGATCCCCCTACATCAAAATGTGACCTTATTTGGAGATAGAGTCTTTAAAGAGGTAAGTTAAAACAAGATCACTGAGGTGGGCCTTAATCTAATATAACTGGTGTCCTTACAAGAAGAGAAAATTTGGACACAAACATGAACAGAGTAAAGACACTGTAAAGACACAGGAAGAGGAAGACCATCCACAAGCCAAGAAGAGAGACTGTTCCTTTACGCACAGCTTTCAGAAGAAATTACCCTTACTGACATCTTGATATCAGACACCTAGCCTCCAGTATAAATTTATGTTGTTTAAGTCACCCAGTCTGTGGTACTTTGTTATGGCAGCCCTAGCAAACTAATACACTCTCTCTGCTTAATTCTAATGTAATTATCATTATGAATCTGAGGTGGATGTTTAGGCTATTGGGAATGCAAAGCATTATGTCTCATTTTTCACTATATTTTCCAAGAACATCATTAATCTAATCAAATAGTAAAATACTAATTTAAAAAAAAGAATCACCAGAAGAACAGAAAAAGGAAAAAGTAGTTACTTCACAGTGCAGAACTACATGTGAGGACTTTGGGAGAGTTGCTTTATATATAAGCCTTTATGCACATTTTGTTTTTTCATCATTTGCCTGTATTACTTTGACAAAAGTTAGATAGAAGAGATAGGTGGGTGGGTAATTAGAAAGAAAGAAAAATAAACAAACCAATGGGTAATGTGATCACATTTAAACAATCATTTAAACAATTTAAATCAACAATGAAGTTTTGTTTAATTCTCACTTATAAGTTATTCACAGGGGTATTTTGACTCTCTAAAGTTCATAAACAGAATTCAAATCATCCAAGCAGAAGTAATTTGCTGCTTTTAAGCCAAAGCCCTGACTAACTAGAGTTGCCTCTAGGAATTAACAAGAACGAAATCCTGATTAAGCAACTAATTGGCTTGTCTACTAATGAAAAGAAAAACAAAGTACATTTCTCTACCTCCAGACACAGAGTCATAAAAACAGAAGTTTTCAGAACCACCTTAAGGATGTTTAAATCCCTGACAATAAGATTCAACAAGGTGAAGCCTAGTGACAGGAGCGATGAGAATAAACAAAGTTCTGATCCAAGCAGCGAGTCACAGCAACCCACGAGACAGGTATGCTCCCCACATCCCTAAATCAGTCTTGATTCTAATCATTTCTTGTCTGGGGAGGGATTTTAATAAACACTATGATGTGTGATTTCTCTGCAGTTTTACTTGCTACCATCTGGGTCATGGACTGTTTGTCTTTGGGGTTTATCCTTATCATTTTATACATACTGCATATATTGGCTTTAGAATGGAATAATAAATGTTTAGAAGACCCTATTATGATTTGGAAAAGCAAAGTAAGACTTCTCCTTGCTGATTTTCACTTCTACCATCATCCAAAATGAAATCATTTCTCAAATGTTAAACTGGTTATATGATCTAGTTCCAACAGAGAATGTCAAAACATCCTGGTCTTAGGAAACTGCATTTTGACAGTAATTTCTCTAGACCAGGAGTTCTCAATAGGGAGTAGTTTGCACTCAGGACAATCAGCAACGTCTGAAGATATTTTTGGTTGTCACAGCCCAGGGGTAGGGAAGTTACTGTCATCTAAAGGGGAAAGGCCAGAAATGCTGTTAAATGCCCTAGAATGAACAGGAGAGCCCTTTACAACATAGAATTATCCAGTTCAAAATTTTAATATTGCCAAAGTGGAAGAACCCTTCTCTGGACAAATATTTTCACAAGTTCTAAGTCTGTTCATCTGTAAAATGAGGATGATACCTGCTTTGTAGCCTTGGTGTACAAACTAGAGACAGTATAGATAAAGCATATAGTAGGGAATTCCTAAGTGGTAATTATTATCATCATCACTATTAATAATTTGTGTTCTTATGACAGATTTAAGTCCAAATGGTAATTATATGATCAATATTCACTTACAGCTATTTATAGAACAATTTTCATGAATTGCTCACTAGATTTACCTAAAAGCACTATGTAAGATTTTTAGAGCAAGAATTATTTTCACATCTAAGAGAACTGGATGAGAGATGTCAAATACAAACAGGAAGGTACCTCAGGGACTAGCATAGCATGGTCTAATGATTCAGGTTTAAATGAGCATAGAGTATAAAAAATACCAAGATTACCTAATGTTGGCCCTAGAAAATTTGCCTTCCTTTTCTGATTAACATTGACTGTTTCTGCAGTGGAAAGAAGTGGAGAATGTTCTTTATGAGAGTGCCCTTGACTTTTCTAATACTTGTGTCAAAATAAATAATCTCATACTTTAAAAGTACTTATATGTTTAAAAACTTATAGACTATCACAAATGTTGAGCTGGGTACTTCCCTTCAACTAGCCTTGTTGTGTTTTTCTCTGGGAAAGTCATTACAGTGATGTATGCCAACTTACCATCATGATTATTTTCCTGCAGAGCACATAAAAATAGCTAATACATTATTCTCTTGGAGAACATAGTAGCTAACAGAAATTACTATGTACCAAGCAAGGTGCTATCCCTTTCCAAGCACTGCTGTATTGAATTCTCATGGGCCCTGTTATAATTTGCTACTTACACACAACTTACAAATTGCAGAGTCTGGATCAGAACCCTGTTCTATCTGACTTTAGTGCCCGAGAGCTAAATCACTAGGTTATATTGATACAAAACAGAAGGCAAAATGAGCAGAAACTCCTTAGAGAGTTGTGTTTCCTTCAGAAACATTAATATTGGAGAGCTACTCAGACTAGACACAAGTAGGGCAGCTCTTAGACACATCCTGTGCCATTCCTGACAGCCATAATTTGTGGATGTTAATCAGGAAGTCTGCTGGCATCACGTATATTAAAAGTCATATTGGGGAATTATTTGCAACTACTCTTTCCAGTAACATGTTGGTAAAAGAAAAATAGTTTTTCTCCAGTTTCAAATATGCTAAATGTTAAAAATGACACAAAGTTAAAGCCCTCTTTTCATCTACAGAATATAACCTTTTAAAATGACATTTAAACAACATATTTCTGAAATACAAATCGATTATTTGAGTCGTATAAGAAATCTATGAAAGAATAAATCAATTTACATTGTATTTTAAGTGTCATTTAAATAGTTAATTCTCAAACTAAAATATCATATGTAATTCAAATTTGTCAATAACCATGAAATCAAAAACTGCAAACTCAGACTAGTACAAACTCTCTCTCATACTCCAGAATAAGACACTATTCACATAAAACTACATTTATGTACAATAAAACTATGATGGAAATGTTTCTGAATAACATGATGTAAAAGTATTTGATTGAAGTCAGAAGGCTTTATCACTACTTCATAATCTATCCAGGGATCCATACTTTTCTAGCCACTTAATCAATTTCCTATTCAATAATATAAGAATAATAATCGCTGCCTTGCCTAACACATATGAGTCTTAAATTAAATCATCTGATCAATTTGCTTTCCAGTTTAAAATGTTTCTGACATACAGTGTCTGAAAACAATGTCAAACTTCACATCAAGGCTTAAAAGACTCTCCAAATCCCTTCCTACTTCACTAGCCTCATCTTCTCACCCTTTTTCCCTTCCAAGCACTTCTGTAGTCTCCCTTCACCTACATACACCTTAGGCTTTTGCTAAACATACGTCCACTGCCCATAATATTTTCCATGCCTTGTCCATCTGGAAAACAAAAATCTCATCTTGATTTGTAAATTCAGGAGTCACTTCCTTTTGAATAGTGTCCTTCCTTTCCCTTCAACTCTGGAAGAACTGACCACTCCCCTTTATGCCCCACCTCTAGCATCTACTAACATTGTGTCATCACCGATAACATTTCATGTCAGTTGCACTGGTGTGTGTTTGTTCCCCCTATGTGGCTGTGAGCAGCTTGGGAGCCAAACTTTCTATGCTCTAACCTTATATCTTATTTTACCCTGTCCCCATGGGAAAATCTTCAGGTGTACACTGGCCACATCCAGTGAGATATACTTACATTTCAAAGGAAAGCTTAAATGTTAAGATAAATGATGAGATAGACGCAAATGAAATCATGGAATGTAAAAGGAAGAGAGTTATGAGCAAAGACACCAAGGTACTTTCTTCTTTCCATCATTTTACATTCTACCTCTAAAGACCTAGACTGGGGCCAATGCTCTGGGTGAAGGAAGTTAGAACCAGGCTGTAGGAAGTTAGAACCAGAACTGGGAGAAATATGTGCCTGGGAGATGCAGCAACCACAGTGAAAAAAACAGACTGCGGTCAACAAACTGTGGAGATTGAAGTTGATTATTCAATAATAGAGCCAAGAACATTCATTTAAGTGTAAGAATTATCATTTTTAGTATATCATAAACAAATGATCAATTTTAATGACTGGCTTGATAATGGAATGAAAAGCTCTTATATTTTACATTCAACTTCATTTTATGTAAAATCACATGTACTATCTCTATTTTTTTCTCAAAGGGAGAAAACAAAAATGAAAAGAAATCTCTCAAAACCAAGATGCCTCCAGTTTCAGCTAAAGAGTCATACACCAAAATTCAAGGTAAGAACCCAAATCAGCAGAAAAAAACCCTAAAAAGTAAAATGTATATTTCTCTGAAATGTATTGTCTGATGAAACACCTGTCCTTGACTAGGTAAATTATGTAGGGTCACACTTGAGATTATTTGAAGATCTGGATATTTATAAAAATTATTTCTTCATTCAGTCAGTTATTCAATAGATGCTTTTTTATCACCTACCACGTGCCAGGCCCTGTTCTGTGGGTTGGAGATACAGTGGTAAAGAATATGGGCCAAATTTGTGTTAACATAAGTGTATAGTGAACAATGAAATTTCAGGTAAGTGTTATAAAAACATTAAAATAGATGTGGGTTATACATGTTTAAAGGTTCTGTTCTCTTCGCCCTTGAAACTCCATTAGAAATCTTATCTACTCCTAGGGCTACCACATTCACTTCTACATTGATGATTCCAAATTCATATCAGACCAATTTCTTTTTTAAGACCCTGTCCAATATTTTCCAGGTAACCACTGGACAAATATACCTGTATGTTCTGCTGCCATCCTAAAGAAAGCATGTCCAAAATTTAATTCCTTATCTTCCCCTTCAAATAAGCTCCCTCTCCTGATTTATTTCTATTCCTGGTTCTATTATTTTTTCAGTCTCTCAAAACCTAATTCATGTTTATTCCTCTATCTAGGCTGTTCTATAAAGGAAATTAGTCACCAAATCTCCTTTCATAATGGCCCTCAAACCCACTTCATTCCTTTCCAATTCCACCACTAATGCCATCTTTATTAGTAACTCATGCCTACATGACTCCCAGGCTCTAAGTGATCTCTTCTGATTAGGACTCTTTCACCCAATCTCTCCCCTTTTCATCCAGCCCCAACAGTATTAGCAGATTACTTTCCATTAATCATTATTTTGATCTCACGTCTCTGTTAGTCTCTTCTAAAGAGCCTTAAGTGCCTCAATATTGCCTGCAGGACAAAATCTAAATTACTTCATCTGATTTGGTAGGATCTAATGAAATCTATTACCAGCTCCTCTCCTATTTCTCCTGAGTATTAACACTACATTATCACCAATAAAACATAAAAATGATAGAAGAATCACTAGAACAGAATATGCTACTCTTAAATAATGAAAACATACAATTATTGTTACAAAACTAGAGTAAATATTTTGCTTTTCATCTATTAGAAAGGTAAATGTATGATAATTTTTACTAGAACAAATTTTGGAGCTGAAGCACAATTGAGTTTTTGCTAGCCAGAATTTCTATCTCTAAGGAGGAAAAATAAGAAACATGTGAAAATTACAGGCAAGATTGTAAATAAAGAAGCAAATCACAAGAAAGGTTGTAAGTAAACAAATTCCTCTATAGGAATATCCCCACAATCAAATACTGAAGAAATGGTCCCATTGTCATTATACTTGACTGCTCATATTTAAAAGAAAAACAAAGAACCTATGTGAAGAAAATAACAATTTAACAGAGAAATGTAGAATCTTGAATAACTGGAGGAAAATAATATGTTCCCAGTTTGGAGGGTAACATTATAAATATACAGATCTAGTTTTGTAAATAATTCATACTTCTATTTTCATGATCTCCTCTCTACCCACTTTCAACAATATATTTTTAAAAACAAAGGAAGAAAATTCACTTTAGTTTTCTTGATTTTATTTATTTATTTACTTATTTATTTGGAAGTACAGATCTAGGTTTTTATTGTTCTGATTAGAATGTAGAGAATACTTACTGTGTCTATAGAGATCAGCTGGGTTTTTTCACTTTCTTTTGCATTTTCATCTCAGCCAAGAAGACAGCAAAATAGTGTCTTCCAAACAGTCATCATTTACTTACTTGAGGAGAAAGAAAAAAAAAGTAAATGTTCTATAATGTTTTTCAACATGAATGCAGTTTAATATTACCTCCTAACTGATTACTAAAGCTAGGCTCTTCAATTGTTAGATTATCTGATTTTAAATGTTTACAATGATGTATCACTGAACGAGAAGCATTTAATAATCATAAAGGCTCCATTTCTGATAAAAGTTCACACACATATATTACTTCCACAGATAGTAAGACTCCTATACCAAGAGGATATAATAAAAAAAAATGTGTTCTTGACATTTTTTTCCCTCCCACCTCAACAAAAACAAAACATCAACCAAAAGACACCTCTCTTGATTCCACTTCCTCTTTGGCTATTGCCTCATTCCCATATTCTCCTTTAGAGTAAGACTGCTTGAAATAGCTATCTATACTTGTAGTCTCTGATTCCTGTTGTCTCTTTCTCTTTTTTATTTTTTTATTGAGTATAGTTGATTTACAATGTTGTGTTAATTACTGCTGTACGGCAAAGTGACTCAGTTATATATATATATATATATATATATATATATATATATATATATACACATATATGTATATATACATGTATGTATATACATATGTGTATATGTATATATATATATACATTCTTTTTCATATTATTTTCCTTTATGGTTTATAAGATACTGAATATAGTTCCCTGTGCTATACAGTAGGACCTTGTTTATCCATTCTATATATACCAGTTTGCATCTGCTAATCCCAAACTCCCAATCCATCCCTCTCCCATTCCCTCCCCATTGGCAACCACCAGTCTATTCTCTATGTCTCTGATTCTGTTTCTGTTTCATACATAGGCTCATTTGTGTCATACTTTAGATTCCACATATAAGTGATATCATATGCTATTTGTCTTTCTCTTTCTGACTTACTTCACTTAGTAAGATAATATCTAGGTCCCTCCATGTTGCTATAAATGGCATTATTTGGTTCTTTTTATGGCTGAGTAGTATTCCATTGTATATATGTACCACATCTTCCTTATCTATTCATCTGTCGATGGACATTTAGGTTTTTTTCATGTCTTGGCTATTGTGAATAATGCTATAAACATAGGGGTGCATATATATTTTTGAATTATAGTTTTGTCTGGATATATGCCCAGGAGTGGGATTGCTGAATCAAATGGCAATTCTATTTTTAGTTTGCTGAGGAAAACTAGTTAGTTTAGTTTTAGTTGTGCACAGTGGCTGCACCAACTGACATTCCCACCAACAGTGTAGGAGGGTTCCCTTTTCTCCACACCCTCTCCAGCTCTTGACATCTTTTTATCAACAGCATTATTTAATCTTCAAATTTTTCAAAAGGAGTAGAAGGTTCTTCTGTAGATCATATAAGAATTTTCATTGCATACAATGAACTGTTGGTTAACAAATAGAGGTATTGAGGAAGAGAGAAACACCCTACAGTAGAAATCAACTCTGCATATCCAAAGGAAGAAAAAAGCACAGATTTGTCAAGATAATTCAAACTATAATTCTGTTTTATTTTGAGTTATTTTAATTTTTTTATTGACGTATAGTCGATTTACAATGTTGTGTTAGTTGCTGGTGTACAGAAAAGTGATACAGTTATACATATTTATACAAAAATAAAGAATATTTCATATTCTTTTCCATTATGGTTTATCACAGGATATTGAATATAGTTCCCTGTGCTATACAGTAGGACCTTGTTATTTATCGATTTTATATACAGTACTTTATATCTGCTAACCCCGAACACCTAATTTATCTCTCCCACAGCCCTTTACCCCTTTGGTAACCATAAGTTTGTTTTCTGAGTCTGTAAGTCTGTTTCTGTTTTGTAAGTTTATTTATGTCATATTTTAGATTCCACATATAAGTGATACCATACGATATTTGTCTTTCTCTTTCTGACTTACTTCACTTAATATGGTAATCTCTAGGTCCCTCCATGTTGCTGCAAATGACATTATTTCATTTTTTTTTATGGCTAAGCTGTATTCCATTGTGTATATATACACCACATCTTCTTTATCCATTCATCTGTAGACATTTAAGTTGCTTCCGTGTCTTGGCTACTGTTAAAAGTGCTGCTGTGAACATTAGGGCATGCATGTATCTTTTTGAATTAGTGTTTTCATTATTTCCAGAATTGCTGGATCATATGGTCATTCTATTTTTAGTTTTCTAAGGAACCTCCATACTGGTCTCGATAGTGGCTGCATCAATTTACATTCCCACCAACAGTGTAGGAGGGTTTTCCCTTTTCTCTACACCCTCTCCAGCATTTGTTATTTGTAGACTTTTAAATGGTGGCCATTCTAACTGGTGTGAGGTGATACCTCATTTTATTTTGATTTGCATTTCTCTAATAATTAACAATGTTGAGCATCTTTCTGTGTGCCTATTGGCTATCTGTATGCCTTCTTTGGTGAAATGTCTATTTAGGTCTTCTGCCTATTTTTTGATTGGGTTGTTTGTTTTTTCATTATTGAATTGTATGAGCTGTTTGTATATTTTTGAAATTAAGCCCTTGTCAGTCACATTGTTTACAAGTATTTTCTCCCAGTCTTGTAGGTTGTCTTTTTGCTTTGTTTATGGTTTCCTTTGCTGTATAAAAGTTTGATTTGGTTCCATTTGTTTATTTTTGTTATTTCTATTGCCTTGGGAGCCTGACCAAAGAAAACATTGGTACGATTTTTGCCAGAGAATGTTTTGCCTATGTTCTATTCTAGGAGTTTTAAGGTGTTGTGTCTATATTTAACTCTTTAAGCCATTTCAGTGTGATGGTATGTTCTAACTTCACTGATTTACATGCAACAGTCCAACTTTCCCAATATTACTAGCTGAAGAGACTGTCTTTTCTCCAGTGTATATTCTTGTCTCCTTTGTGGATGATTAATTGATTGTAGGTGTGTGGTTTTATTTCTGGGCTCCCTTCTGTTCCATTGATTCATATGTCTGTTTTTGTACCAATACCACACTGTTTTGATTACTGTAGCTTTGTAGTATTGTCTAAAGTCTGGGAGGGTTATGCCTCCTGCTTTGTTCTTTTTCCTCAAGATTGCTTTGGCTATTCTGGGTCTTTTATGGTTCCATATAAATTTTAGGATTATTTGTTCTAGTTCTGTGAAAAATGTCATGAGTAATTTGATAGTGATCACACTAAATCTGTAGGTTGTTTTGGCTAATATGACCATTTTAACAATGTTAATTCTTCCAATCCAAGAGGATGATATATCTTTCCATTTCTTTAAATCACTTTCAATTTCATTTATCAATGTTTTATAGTTCTCAGCATATAAGTCTTTCACTCCCTTGATCAGGTTCATTCCTAAGTACTTTATTTTTTCATGAGATTTTAATATTATGAGTTATTTTATAATAGTGATGGTTTCAAATCTGTAGTTCTCACATAAAAATACAACCTTGATGGCATGAAACCAAGAATCACATCTTTGGGATTACAAGTTTATTCTTATTCTTGTTATACTCTATTCAAAGTGTGTTTGTAATCTTAATATTTCCTGGCTGGTAATAAAAGCTCTTTCATAGAAACTTCATTTAATAGAGGAGCTATTTGAGTGGGAAGGAAAAAAAATAGTTTCATTTAAATTTGCAGACTTAGCATGTCTTCAGAGACTTTAATAGGAATAACAGTTATATTTGAGATATTTTGTTTTGAAAAAGCAAAATTATTACTGTTTAAATATAACCTCTTATACATGGTTGGTATTTCTATGTTCTTCACTTCAAAACATGCAGGTGCAATGTCATAATATCTGCAGATGTTGATTTCTGATTATAGAACTCTTATCTTCTGCAGAGCCTGGTTTAATTTATATCTGCCATAGAAATGAAGAACGCAACATATTTTTGATTCAAATAAAGATAACTTACTAAAGTCCTCTTGTGATTACAATCATTTTTCTTAGGTTTCCACTTCACTTATATTACATTAAATGTTTCTTTAAATTAATGTTTTGGTACCGGCATAGGATATGTAAATGACTTACCTAGTGATTTATGATGCCGTAAAGTGACTCTATTTGTGTGGAAGTGGATCAAAGTTTGGTGCCCATAACTTGTATGGCTTGGTAAGCTCAATAATGCCCCTCAAGGTATCCATACCCCAACTCCCCAAACCTATGAATTTGTTACCTTACATGCGAAAAAATTGCTGATATGATTATATTAAAGATCTCGAGATGGTAAGATTATTCTGCGTTATCCAGGGGGCCTCAATGTAGTCAAAGGGTCTTTATAAGAAGACAAAAGGGCCAAAGGCAGAAGAAGGAGATGGGATGATGGAAGCAGAGGTTGGATTGATGCATTCTGAAGATGGGGGAAGGGACCATGAACCAAGGAATTCAGGCAGCCTCTACAAGCTGGAAAAGATGAGGAAACAGATTCCCTCCTAAAGCCTCCAGAAGGAATGCAGCCTGTCTTAGACTTCTGACTTACAGAACTGTAAGTGAATAAATCTGTGTTGCTTTAAGCCATTAAATTTGTGGTAATTTGCTACAGAAATAGAAAACTAACATATATGGCTTTAAAATACTCCACACTTTCAAAGTCACAATTAAGAAAATGACATTTTCAGTCCAAACAATCATACAATTAATACTAAAGGCAGTATTTTGTACTAGAAAAAACAGAGTTTGACACCCCTGAATTCAAATTATTACTCTGCTACTTAACTAGTTTTGTGTGACCTTAGTTGGTCAAGATATTTAACATCTCTGACTCTTAGCTTGCTTGTGTATAAAATAAGGATAATACTGTCATCACTAGGTTGTGGGTATGAATTTAATTAATATACATAAAGCATTTAGCATCGAGGTTGGTAAATTCCAATGTTGATAGAAATCAGATAGCTTAAACGAGGATCACGTATGCCCTGTCTAAAGTGCCAGAGGTCACTCGGCTCCGACCAATAGCTGTCATGCAGGGAAGAGGGTTAAGTGCTGCCAGACATTTCATCTTCAGTCTAGAGAGACTGCAAATACAAATCTTAACTTGAAATTTCCCAGTTTTTAAACATTGACTTTTTAATGTTTAAATATTCCTTTATTTTACATCATTGAAAGAAAACTGAATTCTTGTCAAATTTAGCCCATACTACCATTCTGTGGCCTCTAACCAACCACATGTAGGTACTCCATGTAGTTAAAACCTGTGGACATTGACAACACTCGACAAGATGTTTTTAGTTATCCTCTTAGTCTTCCCTTCTTTTCCAGTCATGCTCTCCAGCCCAGACTTTGTGTTGCAAACAGACTACAAGTGTGGGGTCCTCCCTGCGCCTTCTGAGCCAAATCGCTCTCCACAACCAAGATCCCAGCGTGCCAGGTTCAGCAAAGTTCCAGGTCTGCAGAGGCATCCCAGGCCTTGCCAGTCCCCCACCATCTATCCAAACTGACCTAGCCTGCATCTCAGCCAACTCAGTTTGAACAGACATCCAGAGAGCTAAAAAACAAACAGACAAAAAACGGCTCTAGGGCTTCCCTGATGGCGCAGTGGTTGAGAGTCCGCCTGCCGATGCAGGGGACACGGGTTCGTGACCCGGTCTGGGAAGATCCCACATGCTGTGGAGCGGCTGGGCCCGTGAGCCATGGCCGCTGAGCCTGCGCGTCCTGAGCCTGTGCTCCGCAACGGGAGAGGCCACAACAGTGAGAGGCCCGCTTACCGCAAAAAAAACAAAAACAAAAACAAAAACAAAAACAAAAAAACGGCTCTAGAGCTAAAACTTCTCTAAAAAATAAATTATTAAAATATAGAGAGAAAAAAGGAGGGAAAATCCTAGCTTGTTTAAACACGAGACCACTCTTTAGTCCTTAGTAGTAACAATTAACTTATTCAACTTAACTTGTCTTATGTAGAATAGGAAAATAGGCAGACTGTCTACTGAAATTTAATTTACAAGTATCAGTAAAGACTTCCCTATGTAAACAGACTGGCAGGCATGAGAGGACCTACTATGGCTAATTTTAGCAGTATAGTCCACTTTGTGACTATTGGTCCTATTCACCAGCCAAGGGCTAAGTTGGGAATATAGAAACTACATCAGCAAAAAAAAGAATGAAATTTTTTATCAAAATTACTCAAGCATGTTTCTCTGCTTCATCCCAAAAGAAAGTCTTATACAGTATACAATTAGAATTATAGAACTCAATAAGAAATATTCATTCAAAACTAATACCTAATGTGATGATGAACAAAAGAAATGAGAAATGAATAAACTTGGCATGTGAAATTTCTGAAAACTTAGTCTAGAAAAAAGATAAGTAACATGGGCTTTGCAGTTTGAAACGATGAAGAAAATTCCCAACCATGCTGAGGACATGCTGGGACATAGGCATAATCAGGGCACCTTGGGTGGCAAGGGCTCATCGTAAGAAAACTTGTGGATAACTGGAACTGAAAAAGTGTTCAGGGGATGGAAGCAGCTGTAGGAGCTAATTACTCTCTCTGACTCTTGTTCACAGTCAACATGGCTTTGTTTCTCAAGACTGTTGTGTTTCTCTATATATATCTACTCTGGACTGCTCTCTTTCCATCTACTCTTTTCCCAGTCCATATTCCAGAGAGAGCAGTCTATATGACTTAGGTAACAACCATTGTTCCCACGGGGCAGAGCCTTCATGGTGACCATATATATCGGTCACCAGCCAGCATGGATCGCTACCTTCTTCAGGTCAGGTGCCCAGCTGTGTGCACAATCAGGAACCATTCCTGCATGTGATACAGCAGAGATGGAGAGAGCAATAACAGCTAAAGGAGAAGTTAGGCAGAGAAATCATACACTATTTTAAATATCAAACAGAAGAGGAGACTATGATAAAATATCTCAGTGTCCACTTATTTTTTAAACTAAAATCTTGAGACTCACCAAAGTAGGTGTTTTCACTTTTTTTTCTTTTTTCTTTTTTTTTTTTTTGGATAAAATGCCTTTTTTTTTTGCAGTTTTCATGATTTAAATATATTTGCATAATTCAATTACATCAAACTCTGTGTTTTTAGTCTTCTTTCTGCTAAAGAATATATCTGATTTGTAGGAAATCGCATTCTGCTTTCCTGATCCCTGGAACTCTTTTAAGTAAATAGAAGTTCCTGTATGCCCCACATACATCAATGCTGTGTAGACCTGAAGGAGTTAATGTATATTTTTTGAAAAAAAGATCATTTTAATTTACCCTAGTCTGGCTGGTGGAACACTTTGTATTTATATTGCATTTTTCTCGAACAGAGGCTTTATCTAATCCCCACAGAAATCCCCATGACAAAAGTATTCCTCATTTTATGGATGAGGAAACTGTTACAGAAAAGCGACTTATCCAGAGTCACCCAGAGAATTAGTGATGTTAGGATTAGAGCTCTCTCTTCAGTACCCAGTACCAGTAACTCACCACATTCCTTAATACCTGTATGTAAAATGCATTTTCTAGATGAATTAATCCCAACAAAAGGTCTCTGAAACCAAGCATGCCATTGAGAGAGGACAGGATTCCTTGATCCTGACACAGTACCAAAGTTACCTTAGATGGATCTGTATTCTTTTTGCTTTGCAGTTATTCATTTCTTTACTTGTGATGATGTACCTTAAAGCAAAATCTGCCTAAATGTAAAAATTCCTTCAGGACTTGTTAGCATGTTAAGGCTGCCTGGAGGAACTCTAACCTCTGAGTAGGTTCAAGGATCCCATCCTAGCTCTTTTGGCACAGGCTTCTGCCTGTACACCTCCAGCAATGGGGTTTTTGCTGCCTCACAAAAATGTATGTTTCACTGTTAGACAAGTTGAGTTGTTAGAATGTTTGGGGTTTTGTTTGTTTTTCTGTTTTGTAAATCCCATCGATGGATCCCTCTTATGCCTTCTGGAATACATGAAATAATTTTATTTTCCTGTCTACGTAACAGCCCTTCAAAGAATTGCAAATAACTGCTAGCTCGCTAGCTAGTCTTCAATACCTTAGCTAAAGAACATAAGTTCCTCAACCATTCTTCTAATAGGATGGTTTCCAGAACTCTCACCTACTGATTCCTTCTAGATTTTTATAGATTGCTTGAGCACTTCTTAGTATAAAGTACTCCATTTTTCTATGCTATGGCATTTAAGGCACTCCATCAGATTCCATTGTGTATGCACTGCTACAATATTTGTCAACTTCCTCCATGTCATTTGACAATCTACAAAGATGTAATAAAATTTCAAGTGTGATCAAGGTGCTGTAATTAAAATTATTCTAAGAAAACATATATTCTAGCAACTACAAAATTAATCACAAGCTGAGACAAAAATACAATCTTGGGTGCCAGAAAATAATCATTAATCATACACTTCTTAAAACTGTGTTATTCATTTTTAACTCCAAATGTTCATTCATTAAGATGAAAATAATAGTATCATTTATGCATCTAATGAAAGTACTCAGACTTAGTCTTTAATAATTCATCTAACATCTAGCACTCAGGTATTGTTGGTGTCTAATAAAAGGAGATTTGTTTCTGAGACAGAGCCCACAATGTATTTGGTGTTTTAAGAATTAGAAATTTAACTAAGTGATATCATCACCTGCACGAGGTATTCCAACCAATGAAAGCATTTTTAGGTCTTCTTTTTTACATTCATCCAAAAAAGGGCCAATTGAATCAATGCCTAATTAACAACCTTATTGCCAAATTAATTTCTTTCTTTGAATCCCTCCTTTTCCAGCAATTATTTAGTGACAGTGATAAAATGTGGAAGGTTAATGGCTTTCTGTATCAATTATTTCCATGCGCAGTACCAGGGGGTCAAACAGTCTGAAAGTGTATTACAGAGGCCCAGAGTGAGATGCTGCCAGGCTGGAGACAGAATCAGCCAGGTGTGTGGAGAGCAAACTCAGTACTCACTCTTGCACATTCAATAAAAGCAACCATATCAGAACCCTTTGATATCTGCCACGGGCACACATTCCAGGGCAGAATTTGACCAAGTGCACGGATGTGATCTGGCAATTGCTACACAATGTGCAAAGAGCACAGTTGGCAGAAAGACTTATTCTATTCATTTGGGCAGCTGCAAAAAAGGGAATCCTGCTGTCCATGTGTGAAGCTGGGGAGTACCATGTGTAGTTCACAAAACTTTACCCAGATACCAAAGCAAGATTTGCCACGTATTTTAGATTTCTCTTTCATGATGAGGATGATGCAAACAATCTGACCATCTGTTCCCACAAACAAATAACATGCTGCATGGATAAAAAGACACCCATATTGACTATAGTTGATGGAGATCCTTTTGTTTTAGGTCCTCATGGGTATTTTTTCAAGTTGTTCTGCCTTGAATCCAAGAATGGAAATAACTGGTTTCTCATCTTCATGGGACTTTTTAACTTCATGGGAGAATCACAGATTGGAATCTGCCTACCAGAATCACCTAATTCTGAAAGTGTTAGTGTTCAACTTTTTAAATTGCTTTGCCTCACTCTTCTACATTGCCTTTGTCCTGAGGGATATGAAGCTTTTGCGTCAGAGCTTGGCTACTCTCCTGATTACCTCTCAGATCCTTAACCAAATTGTAGAATCTCTTCTTACTGGTTCCAAAAGAAGCAGCATGTGCAGGTGAAGAGGAAGGTGCAGGCTTTAAAGGCAGACATAGATGCTACATTATATGAACAGGTCGTTCTGGAAAAGGAAATGGGAACTTACTCGGGCACCTTTGATGATTACTTGGAGTTATTCCTGCAGTTTGGTTATGTGAGCCTTTTCTCCTGTGTTTACCCACTGGCAGCTGCCTTCGCTGTGCTAAATAATCTCACTGAAGTTAATTCAGTTGCCTTAAAAATGTGCAGGGTCTTCAAACGCCCATTCTCAGAACCTTCAGCCAGTATTGGTGTATGGCAGGTAATTATTTGAGAAAAAATTATTTCTTTAAAAAAAAACAGAATGAGGCATTGTGATTTTTTTTAAAAAGCTATGATAGAAGATTTATTTTATAATAAAATGCTTATCCACAAAGCAAATTAGGCTATAATTAACTTCTGAAATAGCCTAGACTTGTCATAATAGAGCATCATTTTAGAAGGGCTTGGTAATGTCTAGAAGAGACCTGGTAAGGTGCGAAGATCTACTTAAAGTTAGTTTAATCCAAATGTTATGAGAATAAACAAAGATTACTTATTAGAATGGAAGAAAAGAACTATTGCAAAACAACTGGTCATGTAATTGGTACTAGCAGAAAAGTAACAGCAAATGTAATACCTATGCTGTGGCTTGAATGAGCGATGGAAGAGGGCGATGCAGCTTATGCTCATGTGCCTCTATAAGAAACAGTCACTAAAAGCCTCTTAAGGAATACTCTGTTTTACAGATTCTGCCTGTTTTATATTCAGGAGGGTTTTTTCTGAATTATTTTACTCATTTTTTCATGCTCTATTTAAATCCTAATATTCTTTGGAGGACAGGTGTCCCTAGAAATATATACATGCACAAAATGGCTCATAGCCTTTTTTTTGGTCAGACTCCTTTAAGGAGCTCATGTTAACCCTAGATCTTCTCCATGGAAAAAAATGCATATACAGCATACAGTCTCAAAGGTTCTAATCCATGATTGTACAGGACATCCATGGCCAGAGGTTAAGAACTCTCTGCTTTAAAATATCGTACAGTGATTGCCCCCAATATTTGTAGATATAGGAAAAAGATTTGGCTATCACTTTCTTAGGCAGCAATACATGGAACAATGTCAAAAATCTGAAAAGTGATTGAGGGGGTAGATAAAAAGAAATGGAAAAATATAGCTTGATCCAAATACACAGGGAAAATTCTCTCATTTCTATCAAAAGCTTCTTAGTAAAAAATGACATATGGAAAGTGTGTGTTTCCTATCTCCCAGCCAAAATTAGTATAATTCCAAACTAAAGGTAGATAAGAGATGCAAAATGAAGAAAACTGTCTTGGGAAATTCAGGGGTTTATTCTTTCTTATTCATAAAATTTTTTTAATGGTAAGTAATGACTTGACTTTATGATTCATTTTATTCTTGAAACATGTTCCTGAAAAGTTCAGTATATTGAAAACTTTTAGATGGATCATAGAAATTGTCATATTAAAGGACTTGTATGGTGAAAACTTTTGTAAAGTAAGGGATCATACCCTGATTTATCAGTTTTGTAAGCCCAGACTTTCGATACTGTGTTGGCTTAAGTTTTAAAAATTATAATGTACTACAATAAAATAAGAATTATGATTTGGGCCTTCATTTCAACTTTCTAAGCACAGTACATCCACTTAAAAATAAATTAGAAACTGTGGATAATGGATTAAATTGTGTTCATTGTATTTCTTTGCTCCCTCTATATTTTCTTTTTATATTAATTTATTTATTTTGATTAAAATCTTCTCTAAAATCCAAATATTTAGCAGTGAATTGATTATTCTCTAGGTAAATTATAATTTAAACTATATTAATTGGAAATTGTATTTGTAGGTTTGAAGGAAAAAATTTAATCCTTGTACTGAAAATGAAGCTAGTACATATTAGTTTGCATTGCTTCTTCAGAAAAGATGTCACAGCTGAAAATGATCAAAGGAAAAATAAAGATTTTTATCAAAAAACAAAATTAGAATGCAAAATTTGAAAATAATGTCAATGACATCATTTCTGCCTATTTTATTTTTCTGAATTTTATGATGCATCAATTTCAGCCATAAATTATACTTTAGCAGAATCAAAACTGCCTTATGAATAATGGCTCCTTATTAATCTCAGCCTTGCTAATGTCAAAAAGAAATATACCATGTGAGACTTTTGTTGCACAATACACCAAATTTAAGCATATTTTTTCATCAGTGTGAAGGTGTCTGCAGGTTAACTCCTCCTGCATAAGGTCATACTTTGTTTAGAGGAATCCTAGGGGAGGTGTTCCTGCGAAAACTATTCTAGAAAAACAAGCAGCATCTCTGTAACTTATGTTGTCCAATATAGCTGTATTAAGAGTGGCATATAGGGATTTCCCTGGTGGCACCATGGTTGGGAATCTGCCTGCCAATGCAGGGGACAGGGGTTCTATCCCTGGTCCACGAAGATCCCACATGTCGCGGAGCAGCTAACCCCATGTGCCACAACTACTGAAGCCCGCGCACCTAGAGCCCGTGCTCTGTAACAAGAGAAGCCACCGCAATGAGAAGCCTGCGCAGGGCAACGGAGAGTAGCCCTCGCTTGCACAACTAGAGAAAGCCCGCTCACAGCAATGACGACCCAATGCAGCCAAAAATAAATTAATTAATTATTTTTTTTAAGTGGCATATATTCTTCTATCTATATGTTGTTTCTTTCCCATAGATAAAATCTGTGAGAAAAATACACTTGAAGACAAGACCACAAACCCTGACTCTCAAAATCCAGCAGAATCACCTGGAACAAAGCCAGAGCAGGAGGAAATGGGGACTGGGAAAGAAGGCCTGGTCAGGTGAGAACTCAATAAAACACATAATACTGCACTCAAAAATTCAAACACCTATCCCCCACTTTAGCTGAGCAAAGGTCAGGAGAACTACAATAGTCACATAATACAAGGGACCTGGGCCAGAACTAAAAGGTCGTTTCTGTCCAGTTCATTGTTCCTTACCAGCCTGCCATGGCCACTAACCAGGATCTCTAGGCAGCCATTTGTCCATAGGCCATAGCACACCAACAAAAACATTGTAGTCACATGTCTGAGTCATTAGTATCAGCTTGAAAACAGCTTACATATTTACTAGGCATGAATTTTTTAAAAAGGACTTGAAGAGAATGTATGACTCTTCTCTGAATTCATAAAGAAATGGCTATTCCAATTCTGTAAACATTTTATTGTTCCAGAAGATTGATTATTATTTCCCTTCATCTGCTAAAGAAAGTGTGGTATGATAACCAAGAATAATTACAGAAGCAGATAATCTTTTTGCCACTGAAGGAATACAGTTATATAAGTACTTCCTACAAAATTACTGGAAATATCACAAAGAAGATGGCAATGTCAGTGTGAATCAGTGAATCCACAATAAAGCCCAACAAGAAGCTCCTTCATCTGGCCACTTCTTAGCATGTTTATGTGCCTGCTGATCCAATTTGAATTGCTTGACTATAGTTAACGTAATTGCAATAAGTGTACCCTTCTTATTTAATAGGCAAGAAGAGTTGTCATTTATAAAGAAGTTAAAAGTACCTATTCCTCCCCCTCACCCCCCATTCCCACTTCTCTCTCAGCAGCTCTACTGTATTAAACTGTGTGCTGCCAATAGGTGTCACCATGATAATCTAGGACCCGGTGTATTAGGTTGAACAATAGGCATCAGAAAGAGTGCATTTTCATTAAGCATATATTTGACTATCCATGAAAATAAACACAAGTTCACTCTACTGCACATACAAAAAAAAAAAAGTTTCACAAAAATTAAGCCTGACATATTATTTAGGCAGAGGGAAGGTACTTAAACTCTGAAGTAAAGATTAGACTCTCACAACTGGGGTAAGTAATTATATTATTTCTTTAACTGTTGGTGTTTACAGATGATTTACAGTCCTGTTAGTGAGTCATTGTTGTCTTTACTCCACAGATAAGCAGCCAAGGCACAAAAAGGTTAATTAGTTTGTCTATAATCATAGGTCAGCTCTGCCAAGATCAGACTGCAAAAGACTCAGATCCCTGAGTGGAACTTTTTCCTCGCTCCCACCAATACACTCATTTTTAATCAACATCTTAACCTACTGAACTGATCTCTCTTTCTAGCATTTATTTTAGTATATTTAATTTTGTGTAACAACCAGGGTGATATATAGGTTTTCAAAGGACTGAAGTGGAAGCCACAACTAACATTTTTAGGGATGTATTCTTCTTAACCCAGTATAGTACTTTCACTCTTCTGAAATACGAAAATGCAAACATTTCAATTACGCAGAAAATGGGTCATATCTCAAAAACACAAAACTCCTTGACACCGCTTTGTATACTTCCCACCTGTTTTACTTTGTCTTCCCCAACACACAGTTCCTTCCCTGTTATCCCATCTCCCTGTTCCAGTCATACCTGTCCTATTTCAGACTCTTGTACTCATGAATTGATTATTCTCTGGAATGTTTGATTATTCATTTTGCAGTATAGGTAGCAAAGTCGCTTGAGAATTATTGACAAACTGAGTAGACCCAAGTTAGTTTAAAGCTCTGGCTTTATGGCTGGCCACACTTCTCCTCAAGATTGAGGGAGAACCAGCTGTATTGAAGGAGCAACTTAAAAGGGTCACTGGAAGTTCCCGTGTCACTTTTGACTAATATTACTGGGAATCTTAATTTCCAATACCATGGAGGACTTACCAAAGCCTTCCTGTTTTGATTTCATGGGTATCAGTGGTACCACATCTTGAATCCTAGAGAGCAGAGTTTCTATACATAACTAGAAAATATCAATGATAAAATAACTTTCTATTAAAAGTGTTATTTCACAATACTCTCAATGAGTAAAGATGATTTTGGTATTTGCAGTTATTAAAAATCAACAGTTTTAAACTTGGGCAAGGCCAGGTTTTAAAAAGCTCTTTCTCCTTGAAAAACATTAAGGATTTGATTGATTGCAGGCACTAAATACAGATGCTGTGTGAGCGAATGATTCTCACTTCAAATTTTTGAAGTAACAAAAAAAGTTAATTATTAATAAATAAAATTTAAAGGTAGATTTTTTATTCTAAGTGCATTTACATTATCCTCTGACCTGAGTCATGGCTTGAGTAGGAATTATGTGTTTAGGATGATCAATATCATCCTATTGTATTGGGGAGAATGCATGCTGTGGATGTTGCAGTCTCTGTGTGTGAAGTGCAGTGTGATATTATTGATTATGCCTTTAGTTTCTGTCACACTCAACAGAAGACAGGCAGGGGTAGATACCAGGAGAACCAACAGGATATAGATATAGATATAGATATCACAACAGGATATATTTTTTTAACAACAAGATTATATATATAAAGAGATTTATTATAAGGAATTGGCTCACATGATTGTGGAGGCTGGGAAGTTCCTAAGATCTCCAGTCAGCGAGATAGAGACCCAAGAGAGCCAATGATATAGTTCCAGTCAGGCTGCAAGTCTCAGAATCAGGAGGACTGGTGGTATTAATTCCAGTGTGAAAGCTGCAAGCTGAAGACCCAAGAAGAGGCAATGTTTCAGTTCAAGTTTGAAGGCAGGAAGAGCTCATGTCCCTGCCCAGTCAGGCAGGAGGAATCCCTCTCACTCATGGGAGGGTCAGCCTTTTTGTTCTATTCAGGCAGGCTTTCAACTGATTGGATGACGACCACTTACATTAGAGAGGGCAATCGGTTTTATTTAGTGTACAGATTCAAATGTTAATGTCATCCAAAAGCACCCTCACAGACACACCTAGAATAGTTCCTTTTTTTTTACATATCTGTTGTATTCTATTGCTTTGGCACAAAGACTATTGCAAAGTGCACAAGGAAAGATTATCTATGATGTAATTTTCAGTTAAAATGAGTTTCTGCTTATAACATAGACAATTTCTAGAGGGCATTAAAAAAAACAATTATCTGAGTCATGTAAAAGCATTTAACTTTTTTAAAAAGTATCTTTATTGGAGTATAATTGCTTTACAATGTTGTGTTAGTTTCTGTTGTACAACAAAGTGAATCAGCTATAAGTATACATATATCCCCAAATCCCCTCCCTCTTGAGCCTCCCTCCCATCCTCCCTATGGCCTCCCTCTAGGTGGTCACAAAGTACTGAGCTGATCTCCCTATACTATGCAGCAGCTTCCCACTAGCCATCCATTTTACACTTGGTAGTGTATATATGTCAGTGCTACTCTCTCACTTCATCCCAACTTCCCTTTCCTCCCTTGTGTCCTCAAGTCCATTCTGTACAACTGCGTCTTTATCCCTGCTCTGTCACTAGGTTCATCAGTACTGTTTTTTTAGATTCCATATATGTGCTTTAGCATACGGTATTTGTTTTTCTCTTTCTGACTTACGTCACTCTGTATGACAGACTCTAGGTCCATCCACCTCATTACAAATAACTCAATTTTGTTCCTTTGTATGGCTAAGTAATATTCCATTGTATATATGTGCCATATCTTTTTTATCCATTCATCTGTCAATGGACACTTAGGTTGCTTCCATGTCCTGGCTATTGTAAATAGTGCTGCAATGAATATTGTGGTTCATGTACCTTTTAGAATTATGGTTTTCTCAGGGTATATGCCCAGTAGTGGGATTGCTGGCTCATGTGGTAGTTCTATTTGTAGTTTTTTAAGGAACCTCCATACTGTTCTCCATAGTGGTGGTTTCAATTTACATTCCCACCAACAGTACAAGAGAGTTCTCTTTTCTCCACAGCCTCTCCAGAATTTACTGTTTGTAGATTTTTTGATAGTGGCCATTCTGACCAGTGTGAGGTGATACCTCACTGTGGTTTTGATTTGCATTTCTCTAATGATTAGTGATGTTGAGCATCCTTTCATGTGTTTGTTGGCAATCTGTAGGTCTTCTTTGGAAAAATGTCTATTTAGGTCTTCTGCCCATTTTTGGATTGGGTTGTTTGTTTTTCTAATATTGAGCTGCATGAGCCCAGAATAGCTTTTGACCAAATACCTGGGGACCTTGTGGCCCAGTCAAGTTGACACATAAAATCAATTACCACACCACCTCCATTACTCACATAAAGGAACTGAAAGTTTTTCTGATGCTAAAATGCAGTCTTTTCTCACCATTTCACAGTCCTCTCATCTCACCTTCAATGGACTGAATGTTTGTGTTCCCTCAAAATTCACGTTTTGAAGCCCTAACCCCCAATGTGGCATTATCAGAAGATGGGATCTTTAGGAGGTGGACCCCATCATGCATGGAGTTCGTGCCCTTATAAAGAGAACCTAGAGAACTCTCTTGTCCTCTTTCCACCATGTGAGAATACAGCAAGAATCCTGCAAAACAGAAGACAGCTCTCACCAGAACCCAGCTCTGCTGGCACAGTGATCTCAGACTTCCAACTTCCAGAATGATGAGAAATGAATTTCTGTTGTTTATATGCCACAAGTCCATTGTATTTGTTATAGCAGTCTGAACAAGTAAGACATCACCGAACCCAGCCTTACCCAAAACTCTAACATAGAGCCTCAGTACCCTTGGGCATACATAATAATGACCTTCTTCTTCATCATGCCACATAACAGAAATTCTAATGTTAACTATTTACAAAGTTGGGCATCCTGTTTATAAAATACTCCCTTGTCTCAAATATTGTTTTGTAAGGATACAAGAGTACGGTTATATGCCTAAGCCAAATTCACATGTTATGTCTATTTAGCTCTTTATATAAACACAAAAAGAAGGGGTCAGTAAAGTTGACATTATTATCATAAAGATGTGAATTTCATAAAACAAAATCACTTCTGTGATTCTGTGATTTTTTTTCATCAAACTCTCAATAAGATTCTAAATAGAACCTAAAACTAATTTTCTGGCCACAGTAATAATACTTATCTCAAATACATGTCAGCCCAGGAGGATATTTCTTTTCAAGATATCCAAGTATTACATATCCACATTTCTGACTGGAATCCATTTGTGTTAAACTAGATTATTTATTTATTCTTTTTTTATATCCTTTCAGAATGTTCTCTAAGTTGTTTATCCAGGGGAAAAAATATTCTTTGCACATCTTCCCAGAAAAAAGCAACCAATTCATTATCTTGTCAGATGAATCATTTAGCTTCTGAAAGGCATGGGGTTCACCCCTGGAAAGTCCCATTGATGCCATTTGTCCATTACCGAGAAAAACAGCCTGTTTCTGGCATTCCATCTCAGCACATTCTTATTTTTTAATATAAAAAAGTGCATTTTGATGGACACTAATGAATAGCAAACAAAAGATGTGTTTTGCCTGGAAATGTCAAATAGCTATGTCTGAAAAGGAGACAGAGTTGAACGCCTGATAGGTTAAGTGGTTAAATGATGAACAAGCAAGTGAAAAGTTCAATGCCCATGACTGGGGTGCACTGCAAGACTGACTTTTACAGTTATAGTATATGGCTTTTCATCACCGTTGCTACCCATAATGCCAAGAAGGAAGGTTATTTCTATGAATAGTCTTCTTTGTTCATAATAGCAATCAGTCTCTATTTGGGTGGTTTTAAAATAGGCAGTCATATCACAGCAGGAACAATGAGAGCAGAATAGAATTCAGAATCTTATCAGCACTCATAAACACTGACGTGTATTGTCTTGTAGCTAGAAAAAGCAAGAATCACTGCTGTAAAGGTGCTTAAAAATCCATATGTGACTTTATAGTTGAAATAGAAAAGGAAAGCCAGCTATCAAGTTTATAAAAATAAAATACTATTTATACCATAATAATTTATAAGCATGTAAAAAAATAAAATCAGCTACACATGTGCTAATTCTGTAGGATGCATAATAAAAAATGATGCACTATTATTTTTAGCCCCAAATTAGAATTTTCCTCTATGGTAAGCAATACTTTTATAATTAGGCATTGCAAACACTTTTAACAAGAGATTGGCATCTCATTTTAATAATTATTGCTAACTTATATTTCTAGCAATATGGCAGAGTAAACATTTGTAGAAAACTCTTTGGGGAGAATGTAATTAAAACTACTAGGTAAAATATAAAACCTACATTTGAATGCATGCCTGAGCTAGTGAAAAATAAATTCTACTGATAGAAAGTTTCAAGAACTGCTGTTTGCCCCGAGGATTTTTCCAAACTCTACAGCCTAGATCTGAGTTGAAATGTGTCATTAGTGAAACAAAACCTGGGATTAAACTGGATGCAAAAAACAGGTTGGAAACTCTTTCATAAAACTAGGATTCCACAGGATAACCCACTGGAGGGTAAACTACTTCTCAGAGGGAAACATCTTGAGTAATACTTGCCTTTGTCTTGACTTTGAGTGGGAAAAATGGAAGAAATTTAAAATTGGGGGCGAGGCAGGGGGTGTGGAATGAAGGAGGAGAGGACAGAGGAGGGAAGGGGCAGAGAAGAAAGGGAAGGGGAGAAGAGGAAAGGGAAGAAAAAAATTTCTTAGCCATAAGCCAATATTCAAATAGACCTAGAACAAGAATTCTTATACTATCTATATTCTGAATAAAAAATGATGCTAAAAAATTTTAAAACAATTAAATTTGAGATCCCAGACATCTGCCAAAAACAATACAATCTGGAAGAAAACAAACTTTAAAACCACATCTCAAAGTATCCCTATTGATAAAGTTTCAATTAACATGAACTCACAGTCAAAAATTACTAAACACATGAGGAAATAAATCGCTGAACAAGACAACAGAAACAAAAAACTGCAGAATCAGATTCTTGAAAACCTACAGATGATGAAATTATCAAAAACAGTATTCTGTATAAGTATGTGATGTACATTAAAAGAAATAAAAGAGAAGATTGAAAATAAGATAAGAAACAACAAACCAGAAATTGTCAGAATTGACAAGGTATTTCTGCAAGTTAACTGAGAAGAACATCTAGAAATGAAAAGTATAATCTCTAAAATTAGAAAGTCAGTGAGTTAGACAGCAGATTAGACAGAGTTGAAGAGTTAGCAAAGTGGATGACAAATCTGAAGAAATCACCCCAACTTCCACCATAAAGAAAAAAGATGGAAAATATAAGAGATTAAAATAAGAAGTGTGGAGGAAAGTATGAAAAGGTACAAAATGCAGATAATCAGAATTCCAGAAAAAGATAATAAATAGAATGGTGGAGAATCAATATTCAAAGAAATAATGCAATTGATAAAACATAGTAGCCCTCAAATTCAGTAAGGCAAATAAACCCAAATCAGCATAAACAAAATGAATTAACCCTAAATATATTCTAATAAAACTTAAAAGTACAAAAGAAAAAGATTTTTTAATTAGCCAGAAAGTAAATACAGACCACATAAAATAGGAGAAGTAAACTAACAAACATCTGACTTCTCAACAGCAACAATGGAAACCAGTAAACAGTAGAATGGCATTATCAAGGTTCTAAAAGTAATAGTCAACCTGGAATTCTATACCAGGTGAAATTATTGTTCAGAAAAGAGGGTAAAGTGTAGATATTTTCAGTCAAGCAAAACTGAAGGGAGCTTAGAAGTTTTTTAACGTATACTTCAGGAAAAGAAAAATTATCTGAGGAGGAAAGACTCAAATTGGGGTAGTCGGGGATCAGTCAGGAAAAAAGAATTTATTCTAAATATTTCAATGAGAAGTAATTAAATACAAGGAATTCTGTAGTTTAAAATTTTTTGTAAGAGGTAGGAGAGCAAAGTTCAAGGGTGGAGACTGCAACACAGAAATTAGAAAAGTGCAGAAAGTAGCTGCCAAAGCCACAGCTGCCCCTTAATTTCAAAGCTGGAGACAGGCAGTAGAATATAAAGTCTGAAGAAGGTTCAGAAGATCTGCTGCTTCTAAGGAAGTATGCTCTGGTCTTCTGCCAGATGACAACTGAACTGTGCCTTCCTTTTAACTTTCAAATCACCTACAAATGTGTCTCATTGGTGGAATTTAAATCAGAACCCTCCTGGCAAGAGATTCTTAAAAATAAGGTTCCCAGGCTTTCAGCCACTGCAATAACATGGGAAAGTATAAAAAGGAACAGAAATGCCACTGATTGCAAATAGACAATCCAGCACAGAGATTCAAGAAGAAATGAGTGGAGAAAATGGCAAGCATGTGGATAAATAGAAATATACATTAACACCATGAAATAATTATAATAATGTCTAAATTAAGGGTAAAAAGTGAGATGGAACTAAACTATTCCCTCTACAGTAGGGTGATTGGCATAAAAAAGAATTAAGAATTTGATCAATTTTAGAACTTCTTAATTAAACATGCATGTTAAAATATATTTGAAGAACACTAATTTAATTAAAATAGAGTATTTAACCTCCATACCCTAAACATATATGATTTTAATATTATAAGATGATAGACAAGAGACAGAGAGAGCACGGAGCAATTCTGTCAATTACAAAATGAAACTGATGATTCCATGCTCCTAGATGGGTGATTTTAAAATGCTTCTTTTTGTTTTTTCATAGACTTAACACTTAAAAATTCATTAAGGATATATTATATTTGAACAACACAACTGACAATTTAAATCTGAAAGAAATTTAGAGAACCCTTATATCCAGTAACTGAAGAATAAACAGTTATTTCAAGTTTACTTAGAACATTACAAAAATTAGAACATTACAAGAGCTTAATACATTTTACTATGTAAAACAAAAAAAGCGAACAAACAAGGTACACTGTAAAATCTCCCAGGAGCTCTTTAAAAATACAAATGTTTGTGTTCTACACCCAGTGATACTGATTTCATTGGTCTGGGGTGGGTTCTAGGCCTTAGTGTGTCTGAAAATCACTCCTCAAGTGATTCCAAGGTCCATCCAGGACAGAGAACCATTTCACTAGGAGTGACCATTTCATAAATTGAGACCTAAAGTAGGTCTTAATAAATTTTAAAGATTTCACATTGAATATATTTCTAATCACTATGCAATAAAGTTAGAAGTTAATTTTTTTTTAACTAAATTTTTGAAAAATCTCACATAATTAAAATTTAAATCACACTTTTAAGTGGCCCTTGGGTCAACAAATACATCATTAGTGAAATTAGAAAATATTCAGAAAGGAAACACAATGAAAATATTGCACACCAAACTTATAGAATAATAAAGATACTAACAGGTATTTGGTTTTTCTTCCTTTTATTTTTTTTCTTTTCCTTTTTTGTTTTTAACTAGAAAAGTTGGTTATAAAATTTCTTGGAAGAACAAACAAGCAAACATAGCGAGGAAAACGCTGAAAATGGAGTTTTTAGAGTAATGTAGGTGGTATAAGTCCTACCAAATATTAAAACCTATTTAAAAACCTTTGTAATAAAAATAATAGTGTGGCATTGGCACATGAATAGCTAAACCAATAGTATAGAGAATACAGAAATAGACCTAACTGCATATAAAAATATAGTGTATGATAAAGTTGGCGTCTAAAATCAGTACAAAAATTGTAGATTTAAATAACTGGTATTAGAGTAAGCGGATAGCCATATAGAAAGAAAGTAAAATTGGATCTGTCCCTCGTGCAGCACACAAGGATAAATTCCCAATGAATCAGAGATTTAAATGTAAAATAGTGAAACAGCACAAGTACTAGGAAAAGAGGTTCAAACCCCTTCATACCCTGGAAAGGTACATTAATCCCCAAATTCAAACTTCAGAAGCAAAAAAGCAAGGGCTTAATACATTTTACTATGTAAAACAAAAGCAAAGCAAACAAACAAAAAACTTTTCATTACAAAAAAGATTATAAGCAAAAAAAAAGAGACAAAATAAGCAATGAAAATTCTTTGCTATGAATGAAAATTCATATGAAATTTCTCACTGCTATTTTCTTTGGGGATTGATTATTTTATTCGGGGATTAACAGACATTAAAATTTTTTCATTACGATACTTTACAACTGTTAATGACTCAATCAAGTTGATATCTTTGTGATATGTTACTACCACAATTTTATTTTCCTCTTTTTAAAATCTAATACCAGAAGTACAATGTACTTACCTAATAGCATAGAGCAAAACCACTATGTCATGTAATCCCAGGATTAAAATAATAATCCTGACACTCAATACAGCGCAATCTGAAAGTCCATCTTGATCTCAAAAAAAAGTAATTATTAGTAGTGTATATATATGCACATATTATATATAATATAATATTCATACCTTATGTATACATTATTCATATACATATAATATGAGTATATTTGGTGACAAATTACCTGCTAAAGTCTCCACCTGTACTTTCTACTCTTAAAAGTCATTAATATTGTGCCAGAAATTATATGTGGCACATGAAGATGAAACAGACCAGTATCAGAAACATCAAGAGTGATTTACTAGTAGGCAGTTAGACATGAGTCAGCAGACAGAAGACAAAAATTTTATGAATATGCGTAGTTGCCTTGAGAGAGGAACGAGTCTACAGACACAGTTTGTGACCCTATTTAAATCACTTCTGACATGTCAGTTGCCTGTTGCCATAGACAACCAGAGCAGACAGAATTTGTGTCTACTTTTTTTTTGTCATAAAGAGAAGGAAAATAGACAAATTTTTTATTATTTTATGACACCTAAATTGTGACTTCTAAAAAAAATAGATCTACTTATTTACCTAGTACAGTGAAGGGAACCATAGAATAATTGGTGGGTTTTTTGAAAGCTTTTAAAAATTATGCAAGTGGACAAATTCAGATTACTATGAGGCAGGCAAATAATACCCATGTATAAAGCACACGGGATATGGAAACAACAGAGCAAGCAAGATGATAAGAGACAGGAGAAGAGGGGATACTGAGGTGCATTGGAGTGCACCCAGGGATTCCTCCTTCCCTTAAAGAGCCAATCCAGCTGAGAGATGCCATAGGGAAAAATGAGTCCAGTGATGCCAATATTATCTGATTTTTTTAAGAAAACCCCAAAATGAATACTACCAAAATAATTCGAAATTCTTTTAAACTATAGGCCAAACAAAACACAGCTACCATCTCTGCCTTAAAAGGGTAGGCTAGTTCTAAACAAGTTGACTGTTAAAAAATATAATTCCATTATAAAATTAGAGATGTGGTCCACAGGAAAAATATTCATTATTACTGTTCCCAACGTGAAGCACATATAGAGAACAAAATCAAAACTAAAGAATATTTTGTGGATTATAATGAATAACTTTGTACATTTCCTTTCAGTATTTTTGTTATTTTTAGGATTTGCGTGTATACTGTAGTATTTTTTTAGATATTATATTTTAGTTATTTTAGATATCTTTTGTCTGATATTATTTAATAAGCAGTCTTCCATTTGAACAGCATGTTTTTATAGCCAGTCTCTTTAATGCATTCATAATAGTCCAAATAGCATAAATAGCAAGAGCCTAGAAAAGAGGTTTTGTTGATTCTATTTGAAAGTTCATTGACTGATGGAAGCTGGAAGATTTGGTAAAAAAAAAAAAAGAAGGTAAAATGGAAGCTCCCTAATGTGAGAGAATAACTAGATGACTCATTGTGTTTTTTAAAATCTTTATCTCCTTGGAAAGAGGAAAATGATGGGTCTGCCTAGGACTGGCATTAGCAGGAGACAAGAGCATGATGAGACAAAGGAGTAGAGATGAAGGAGGGGGTACCTCCCTACCTGGTGACAGCAGCAGACAAAAGAGCTGAATCACCTGAGAAAGGGAAAAGAAAAAGAAAAAAAGAGTTTCCCACCTAGTGAGAGACAATTTCAGCCATGGGGAACAGCAAAACTAGCACAGTGATTTGCAGCATATCAGTTCTCAAAAAGCAGCAAAAATGCTATGCAGATAAGCTGAGGGGAGCAACCCCATAAGCAACCTAAAAGTAAGCTGGCCTGTGGGAATCAGGATGGGAAATGGAAGCTTATCAGACACCCCCCCACTCTCTCCACCCTTTTTGAGGAAGGAAGGTACTTGAATGTTTCAGCAAGTCAGCAAAGTTATGGGGAATTGCTCATTTACTAGAGTGGGGCAATTGCCAGAGAGGTTGACAATTTTATCTCAAATGTTTAGCACAGGGTCTGGCACTTATTATATGCAGCTGACGATAATTGCTTTGTGAATAAAACATTGTATATTTTACTCTGCTCCAAGTAGATTTCAAGAAGAGGGATCACAAAGTGAAACATATATATATATATATATTTTTTTTTTTAATTTCTGATAGAAATTTTATGAGTACATATAGTTTAATGCCTGAAAACTGTTCTCATTTTAAATATAGGAATCTTTTCAAATATGGCTGTTTTCACTAATCATGATATGTCTTGCCAGTTTTTCCTTTATCTTTATATGAAAGGTAATGTTTTCGTTTATTGTTACCCTTTTCCAGCATCCCATAATATCCAGTTTGTTATATAGTGTGGTAAAAAATGCAACTGAGACCTTAAATGTCTAATAATTCTGTTCCAATAAATGTTCACCCTAATTCTGCTGAAGCAAGGAATAGTTTCACAACTAGTTTATGTGCCAACCATCAGCTAGGTAAATCGCTTCTACCTAGCCTAATGATTCATTTTATTCTAACTTTTTTTATGCAACTGTTTACCAGAGCCCTTATCTGGGCATCCAGCTCACAAAAACAGGCCTGTTTTGAGCCCTCCCAAATGCTGGTCATGGTAAGGCATTGACAGACAGTAGAAAAACAACTGTGCCAAAAGGAAAAAGCAGCAAGAGGACAAGCCAACAAAACAGAAGCCATCAGAAGTTCCACATGCTTCCACCACTAAGTGTAATGTGTGTCTGGATCTGTACACTTTTTGGGCCCCTCACTGTTGTGGCCTCTTCCGTTGCGGAGCACAGGATCCGAACGCGCAGGCTCAGCGGCCGTGGCTCACGGGCCCAGTCGCTCCGCGGAATGTGAGATCTTCCCGGACCTGGGCGTGTCCCCTGCATCGGCAGGCGGGCTCTCAACCACTGCGCCACCAGGGAAGCCCTGGGCCTGCACCCTTTTAATTAGCCTTTGCTCCTATTACAGTGGATGAGCTGAACACACCGTGTTTCAAGGCGGATTCCTCCAGGACTGCCCATCCCCCTCATCTACTCAGGACGTCACTCGGGCAGTGTTCCCTTTCTCTCCCTCACCACCTCTCTGTTGGATCATTTCTATAAGCATCTAAACATGTTGTAGCAGTTCTCGCATTTAAACAACAGCAACAAAATGCCCCCCTTAGTTCCACATGAGCATCAGCTATTGTCCTATTTGTCTGCTCCTCTTACAGCAAATCTCTTCAAATCAATTACCTATACTCACTTTTTCTATTTCCCCTCCTCCCATGTCTTCATGACCCTGTTTCAACCAGGATTTTATTCCTTCATTCCACCAGTTTTTTTCCCACTTTTGTGAACGTTTTTATTGGTTTTGCCCACTTTTACCAAAGTCAGCAATACCTCCTACGTTGCCAAAGCCAATGGCCGGGCCTCAGTTCTGCTTTTTTCTACCCATCAGAAGCAATTCAGGGTTGATCCCTCACTCCCTTCTTGAAATACTATCTTCATTTGGTTTGCCAGATGCCTCTCTCTCTGATTTATGCCCTATCTCAGTGGACATTCTCCTCACCATTCATTGATGGCTCCATCTCATCTCCCCAACCTCTAAACTTGGAAAGCTCCAAGCACAATCTTCAGACCCCTCCTCTGGTCTTCCTACATTCTCTTAGTATGTGATTTTATCTGGTCCTATGGTTTTAAGCAACATTGATACCCTGATGATTCCCAAATTTATATCTCCAGTCCAGATCTCTCCCCAGAACCTCAGTTTCACATACCAATTACCTACTTAATATTTCCACTGTGGTGACTATTTGACATGTCCCTTAATTCCCTCACTTCTTCCAAATTTGTTCTTCCTATGTCTTCCCCTTCTCAGTAGAAGTCACTTTCATTCTTCCATTTGCTCAAAAATTCACCTTCTTTTTTCTCTCATTCAGTACAGCCAATCCAATAGCAAATTCTGTTGGCTGTTCCTTTGGGACATATTCAGAATCTGACCACATCTCAGCATCTCACACACAGCTGCTACAAGGTCTCCTCACTGGTCACCTAGCTTCCACTGTTTGCTCCCTATAATCTGTGTTCAACAGAACAGCCTGGGTGATTGTGTTGAAATGCAAATCATCCCTTTCTCCTCCAGATTCTCTAGTGGCTTCCCATTTCATTCTGAGTGAAAGCTGAAGTCCTCATAATGGCCCACAGGGCCCTACGTTATCTCCCCAACCTCTCCACTGCTCCTCTGACCTTAGCTCCCACCACTTTCACTCTCTCACTCTGACCCAGCCACACCCGAACAGGCTTCCCTCAGATCTCCACAAAACTTCCTCCCTCACTTCTTTCAAAGTCTCTGCTTAAATTTCACCTTATTGGAGGGACCTTCCCTGACCACCCGATAGAAAATAGCAGTGTCTTTCACTTCTCCAACTCCATTACCCTGATTTTTTTTTTCTTTGTTGCATTTACCATCACCTGACATAGTCTATATTTTTTAAATGTCTGTGTTGTCTGTCTCTCCCTACCAGAAAGTAAGGACTTCATTATGTTTACTTCTATATTCCCAATGTCCAGAAGACTCCTGGCATATAGTAGACATACAATAAGTGAATGAATGAATAATTGAATGATTGAGATCCACAAATTATATAATTTTGGAGGGAAGATAATGCTTTTCCCATAAATATTTACTTCACTCTTAAAATTCTTAAATCTAAACTATTGTCAAGTTAATTTCTCTTAAGTAACTGCACATCTTCCTCCATGAATATATTTGATCAAGTTCCATGTCTGATTTCATAAAATTTTTATCACCAAAATACCACCAAGTCAAAAACAAAATTGGACCCTCATGCTTTAACTGATTCCACAAGTATAAGAAGTAGAAGTTATGCATTTGATTTCCTCTCTACAATTGTTGGTTTCAACTGCAATCATTCTGATGACTCATGTGACAACCAGATTTTGAGAAGACATGGTAATCCGGAGGTGATTGCACTCGGTAGTCACCTCCAGAGTCTAGGACATGAGTTACGACTCAAATGAAAGGAAAACAGTGGTTAAAGTCTGGACTTCGGTAAGCATCTCTCTGTGTAACAAAAGCACCAGGCTATGGGACACAGTAAGCTTTCTACTCAGGGCAAAACTAATTGGTGAAAGGTGTGCTTCTCGCAGGATTAAGATACAAATGGTGGCCACGTGAAAGAGCTCTCAAGGCTGTTACACTTTTCCCCACTTGGAGCTCAATGCAGTGTTTTTCTCCCACTAACGAGCAATGCATTTACTCACATGCTTTTAAAATTAGAATCAGGGGATATTTTTTAAAGTAATGAATGTTTTGCTTAAACCGTACCAACATGTGTTTTGAAAGGAACTGGAAATGTAACATATGGTTCATGTAGACTGAAACACGCCTTGTTCAGACATTAATCTGAGGGGAAGAGGGGCTGTTTGCCTAGTTGGCCCCCTTAGGCACAGCAATCTTTACTCGATCATCAATGTATTCTTCTTAGGTCAAATATTTGGTTTTAATGGAACCTGACAAAGTACTTCACTCCTGACTTTACAAAGACAATTTTGAAAAGATTCACTGAGGAATATAAGCTACAATATGGAAGGAACTGTGTTCTGATTAACAGACAATTTATGCAGGCAACTACGATTAAATTACCGTACTTAGCTCACTACTAATAGAGGGCTTCAATAAAGTTCAGAAGTTAACAACTCTTGCTCATCAATAACTTGGTGAAAACTTAGCCAGGTTTAACAACCAGCTTCTGTTTTGATTTCTTCAGATCAGCTCATCAATAACTTGGTGCTCATCAATAACTTGGTGAAAATTTAGCCGGGTTTAACAACCAGCTTCTGTTTGGTTTCTTCAGGTCAGCATCTGGTTCTGCATCTGCCTGTTCCTATTCCATGTCTCACTATATCCACAGCATTTGGATCAACTCCATGCATTGGGACAAATACAAATTTAGCAGGCCTAGCATTTCACCATCTCACTGCCCACTGGAGGCCAAAACCTTTGGTGCCATATGTAAACCATCTGCAGCTTCATCCCAGAAACTCAGGCTGTAATTTTTCTCTGAATCCTCATACACTCATGTCAGGTATGTCCCTGATATCAACCAGCCCTCAGTATTTGGATTTGACAGTCTCTTCTGCTTGCAATCAGAGAAGTTTTTCTGCTTTTAAGGGCTTATGTGATTAGACTGGGCCCACCCAAATAATATCCCATTTTAAAATCTGTAAGCTGCCAAATTCCTTTTGCCATTAACATAACATATTCCCAGGTTCCAAAGATGAGAGCACGGACACCTTTGGAAGGGCCACCTTTTCTTTTATTCACACCTGAGGTTTATCCACTCTGGAGAATTCAAAAAGTCTACAGACCCTCAGCATAATTTTGGCAGGCAAATAGAGTAAAAGACTGAACAAAAATTAAACAATGACAATGAAATCTTTCCAAGACCTGAGTTTTAATTGGCCAAAGAAAAAAGCTGCCTACTCACTGACAGAAATACATATGAGAATTCTACTCAAAGCAAAATACTGGCAAACAACTTCAGATAATTAGAATTCCTAGGCAATTTGCTTCTTCCAAGATGCTTTTCGAGAGGTATGGGGAGGAGTTTATCGTCTGTGGCTCTAAATGCTTAGACATGGGCTAGTTTAAATTAATTCCAAATCTAATTTTAAATCTAATATGTCCTTAAATGTAGCTGCTGATACCATATTTCTAGTTCCTGGAATGCTAGTGACCTCTGAATTAAGGAGACTTATTACCCTTGTCATTTGCTCATACAAATGATCCCCCAAATTTAAAAAAAAAAGATGGTGTTTTGAAAGTCCTAATGCATTTTTCCATTGTAACAATGTTAAAAGTAACACATGGAAGGTAGACCTACAGAATTCAATTTAGATCATCATTTATTTAAGACCAGTGCTACTTGAAAAGGACTGTAGAACTAATCATGAGAAATTGTATTCTGAGTTCCAACTTGGAACACATCACTGCTAGGGTGCCCCCGACACAGAGCTCCTGTCTCAACTCCCTGCAGTGGATCAAATCACCTAGAGAGTAGCCTCCAGGTCCCTGATGTAGTTCCAAAGCCTGGGCAGAAAGTCCTTCAGAGCAATACCTTCAAGGAAGTGGCAAAAGCGACAAAGCTTTCGTCTTTTGGCGGAAGGCAGAACTTCCCACCTGGGCAGCTTCAAATAAGCCTAATTTCCAGTGATTTACATTTTTCTTTTCTTCTCTACCAACACTTTCCTTGGCTCAGTGCCTGAGCCAAGTTTTCAGTAACCCTGCTTAGCAATATATGAAAATACAGCTTGATTGACAATGTTTTCCCCTCTCTCTATCATTAAAGCACAATCCTTTAATAACTGACAATAAGTTTTCACTGCTAGAAACAGTAAGGCGTCTTAATTTTTATAACATTTATTCTTTCTCATATTTTATACATTTCCACTGCTGGAAATCTGAAAAATAGCACAAACTAAAAGTAAAAACCACTCATAATCACAAGAGTCAGATATAACACCAGAACGACTCACTCTTTGTTGAAAAATACAAATGAATGAATGAACAAGTTCATAGTGTAAGACCAAAAGGAGGTTTTACTCCATGATACAAGCTCCGTGGCAGTCGGCAATAGTCTGCCTAGCACTGGCTCCTACTGTACTGTGGGCTGCTGGACCAAAGCATGGATTGTTAAGAAAAAGAGGCACAGCAGCAATCAGTCACAACAAAGCTTTAACTTTCCTCGGAACTGCCTTTGAGCAGCATCAAGGTTTGCACCCAAAAACATGCACATACACTGCCCTCTAGTGCCCATCCACCAGATGTAATGCAGCAACATGCGTTATTGGAATAATTGCAAAGCTGAAAAAAGATCAAAGTAAAGCAATGACTAAGGGGTAGAAGAAAATGATTAGAAAAGAAATTAAATCGCGTGCACTCAGCGAACTTCTATTATGGAAAAATAAATGATCAAAAGCTCTCGTTTTTCTCCTCCTCCTGTCCACCGCATCCCCACCCCCATCTCTCTTTACCAACCCAATACACACATACACACTGTTTTTCATTCTGACCATGGAGGTCCAGGAAGATCCCACATGCCGCGGAGTGGCTAGGCCCATGAGCCATGGCCGCTGAGCCTGCGCATCCGGAGCCTGTGCTCCGCAACGGGAGAGGTCACAACAGTGAGAGGCCCGCAGGACACAAGCAGAGAAAATGTTTACATTTATATAACATATGAAAAGCTCATACGAAAATATAAGAAACAGAATATGACTTCAAAACTGGCAACTAACAAGTAAAAAAATGACTTACAAGTATATGTGAAAGCATTCACCTTGAGAGTAATCAAAAAAGTGCTAAAATATGGTCTGTTGGAAATAGTTCACATATGCAATATTTTGACATTAAATAAACTTAATTCTATTGTTTTTTTTAAATAAGAGCCAATTAATTTATAATTAACTTATTAACACAGTAATATAAAATCATGATGAAGATGATTTTTAAATTCTGTTATAATTTCCAATATGACACTGAAGTGCAATAGTTGGAATAGGAAAAGAGGTTCAACTTGAGAGGAACTTAAAACATGCTTTCAGATAAACAAATAAATTACAGGAGTATTCTACTTCACTAACCTTCAAAATGCAAAGCTGTACCCAAATGATCACCTCCCCGTCACTGATTACTTATTTTTAAAAAACTAATATTAGCTGAGAAAAATAAACCCAGCACCCAGGACAGTAAATTATATGCCAAAGTAGATGAGGAGACCATAAATAAGGACTGTGGTGGGGGGAGGGTAGGGAACACAGAAGAGCCCAGAATGAGAAAGTTTGAGAGAGGAAAAGAAGTCAGAAAGAAGAGAGAAATACCTTCAATGACAAACTATCTTTATCACCTTAGTTGTAAACTTGCTGTAGTCCAGAGTGACCCAGTGTTAAACTGTGAAGTAGCTGAAATTTATCATCATGGTCTATAGAGGCTCTTGACTTCACCCTGGTAGTGCTTTTTAAACTTATTTCCACCCTCTTCACCACAGTGAAAATCCCAAGCTCTTAATACTCTCTCCATCTAACACCCTACCCCTTCCCACTAACCACTAACACTCACCCCATCACCTACACCCCCATGCCTAAGTCTACTTCAGGAGATAAAACAATCTTGGTAATTTATATCTTAACATAAATTATATAATTCTTTTCCAAAAAAAACAAGTTGACCCTAATTCTAATTGTGGAATGGAAAGATTTTCCCCTATTAAGAAATTTTGAATATCATCGAACATGAGGGGAAGCGCTAGGAAGGGAAGGGGACAAAGGAATCAAACAATAGGCAATTTTTTCCTCTCTTTCTAAAAAGATGTCCTTGACTCAATCAAAGCCTCCACGCAGAACAAGCTTGAGATATGCTTTCTATTCCACTCACTAAAGAGAATTACTTACCCTTGACTATAAGGTCATAATAATGCTCACACACAGGTAGATTCAGAAGTATCATTTGCCCTGATAAAAATTATATTTATATTTAATTTCCGAGGAACATCTAAATAACAAATAACATTCAGAAGAATCTTCAACTATAACTGATTTGAATCTGCTATATAAAAATATGCACATGTATTAATTTTCAAAGAAGGGTATGATGTAGAATGTGGAAGCTATAGACCACACAGTTCTATGTTGGTCCCTGGCAGAACTCTAGAATGGATTGTTAAATATGAGTTTTAGCACTTAGAAAATAAATGACGCTCCTTAGATAGCAAATGTGGGTTGCTAAAACTCAAGTCCCATTAACCTCATTTTAAAAAAGAATTTGACAGTCTCTTTTTATACCTTCTCAAGCAAGATAGGGAAATGTGTTCAGTGAATTCATAGTTCTCTGAAAAAGTATACCTGCTAAATTTTAATGAATGAACCAGTATAAATCTGATCTCTAATGACATAACTACAGACTCCATGTGTTATATTGTGCTGCTCAACATTTTTTTTTCAGTGATTAGGAGAAAGCCATAAATGATACAAGTCCCAAATCTATAAATGAAACAAGATAAGACAGGATAGCAGATACAATTGTGATTGGGTTAAAAAAAATAAATAACAGATTGGAATGATAGATTAAAACAAATGAAACTAAAGGAACTTGATTCTTCTCTTCAAACTTTCACTTACTGTTCTTACAGACTTGGACAAACCTCTTAGTTTGCTAGAACCTCAGTTTCCTCATCTGAAAAGGAGGATAATCACAAGTAGTTTCATTCATGGGGTTGTTATGAGATTCAAACGAGGACAATATCATAAAAACCATTTTAAAATCATGAACTGCAATTCAAATATTCTTTTGAAATATACCAGAAAGAAATGTAGAGTTCCTAGTAGAGGTTTCAAACATTCAACCGCTTGAACACAGATTGAGGGAGAGCCCCTTAGGGTGGGAGGAGAGGCAAGACAGGTGAAGAAGATTAAGAAGTACAAACTATTAGTTAGAAAATAAATAAGATACAAGGATGTAATGTACAGCACAGGGAATATAGTCAACATTTTATAATAATTTTATATGGAGTATAATCTATAAAAATATTGTCACTATTATGTACACCTGAAACTAATATTATATTAAGTCAACTATGCTTTAATTAAAAAGAACCTCAACAATGACAGAACAACCAACTCAATTATAAAAAAACAATGGGCAAAAGATCTGGACAGACACCTCATCAAAGCTAAACAAATGGAAAGTACTCGACATCATTTGTCATTAGGGAAAATCAAATTAAAACAAAGAGATACCACTACACACCTATTAGAATGGCTAGAATTCAAAATATTGGCAACACCAAATGCTGACAATGAGGTGGAACAATAAGAACTCTCGTTCACTGCTAGTGGGAATGAAAAATGGTGCAGTCACTACGGAAGACAGTTCAGCAGTTTCTTACAAAGCTAATCATAGTCTGAATATATGATCCAGCAAACACACCTCTTACCCAAATTTGAAAACGTATGCCCACACAAAAACCAGCATACAGGGGTTTATGGCAGCTTTATTTATTCATAATTGCCAAATTTTGGAAGCAAACAAGATGTCTTTCATTAGATAAATGGATAAACTGTGTATATCCACACAATAGAATATTATTCAGTGATAAAAATAAATGTGTAGTCACTAAAAGTCATAGAGGACACTTTAATGAATATTGCTAAGTAAAAGAAGCCAGTCTGAAAAGCTACACACTGTATGATTCCAACTATACAACATTCTTCAAGGCAAACTATAGAGACATAGAAAGATCAGTGTTTTCCAAGGATTTGTGGGAGGGATGTAGGGATAAACAGGTAGAGTACAGGGGAGTTATAGGACAATGAAATTACTCTATATGATGTCGTGATGATAGATTCATATCATTATGCATTTGTCAAAACCCACATAACTGTATAGCACAAAGAGTAAATCTTAATGTAAAATATAGGCTTTAGTTCATAATAATATTTATTCATCATTGTAACAGATGTACCACACTAATGCAAGACGTTAATAATAGGGGAAACGGAGGGTGGAGGGTAGGGGAGAGGGATAGAAGGCAGGAGCTCTTTGTACTTTCTGCTCAATTTTTCCGTAAACCTAAAACTGCTCTAAAATATGGAGTCTTTGTTAAAAAATGATGATAATAAAATCTAATAACTAAAAAATCTTCCCTTTTTGTTGTAGATAAAAACTACAGTAAGCTTAACCTCAGTAAGCCAGAACTTCTGGCTCTATGAAGAACAAGAGTTCCTAACGTGTGAAAAGAAGAATAGTATTTGCTAGCAATTTTTTTAGCAACATGTGAACTTTGCTAAATCCTAGCAGTTGAGGTGCTACCCTTTGAAAATCTACTAAAAATATATAGACATTTTCTCCAGAAAAGTATGTATGCACATTTTTAAATTGTATGCAATTTCAGGGCTTCAAGGAATTTCTGAAACCAAAAGAAGAACCTTTAAATAATCAGTGAAGCCTAAGTTAAGAACTTTTACAGGAATATACTGAGCACATAACTCCATAGTTCCCACCTCTATACTTTTTCTCATACTATTTCTTCCACTAAAATGTCCTCACCACCTCCCTTCTGCTAGGTCAACAATTCTATTATCTAACCCCATAGTAACTAACCAACGTTACACACAAGTGCCACCCAAAACATTTTTCTGCTGGTCTTCTCTTTAGCTCCCATGAGACCCACACTCATTCATATCTTCATGCTTCTGCTCACTCTTTTACCCCCTTAGTTTCCTCCATTACTTAAACCCACATACTCTTCAAAATCATCTCAAGCCTATCTGCTTTCAAAGCCTTGTCTAATCATTTCTTTATCACACATTGTGAATGTCACACAATTCTGTAAATATGTTAACAATTATAGTTTTTTTAATTTTTATACTAAATTATTTAAGAACAAGTAATGTGACTTACCTTTTTAGCATATCACGATACCTATTTCATAATAGGGACCCCATAAACATTCAATCAGTTCTCCTTGGAGCTTAGCACACTGTAATAGAAGGTAATATTGTAATGTTACAACACTAGTAACAACTAGTTCCTGAGTCATTGAACGAATTGTGGACTTTTTTTAAAAAATGATTGTGGTGAAATTCATACAACATAAAATTAACCATTTTAAAGTGAACAACTGAGTAGTATTTAGTACATTCACAATGTTGTTCAACCTCGACCTCTATCTAGTTTCAAAATATTCTCATCACTTTAAAGTAAATTTTTTACCCATTAAACAGTTTCTCTCCATTTTTTTTTTTTCTCCCTCAAGTTCCTAGCATCCACCACTCTGTGTTCTGTCTCCATGGATTTATCTGTTCTGGATATTTTGTCTAAATGGAGTCACATAATATGTGACCTTTTGTTCCCGGCTTCTTTCACTTAGCATAATGTTCTCAAGGTTCATCCTTGTTGTGGCATGTATCAGTACTTCATTGTTTTTCATAGCCATATAATATTCCATTGTGTGTATATATACTATAATTTGTTTATCCACTCATTCACTGATGGACATTTGAGCTATTTCCATCTTTTGGCTCTTGTGAATAGGACTATTATACAGGCTTGTACATGTATTTGTTTAACTAACTGTTTTCCACTATTTGAGGCATATACCTAAGTGTGGAGTTGTGAGCTCATGTAATAATTCTGTGATTCACTTTTTGAGGAACTGTCAAACTACTTTCCACAGCAGCTGAACCATCTTATATTCCCAATAACGTATGAGGTACAAGGGTTCCAATTTCTCCATAACCTTGCCAGCACTTATTTTTCATTTTTTTCATTAAAACCACTCTACTGGATTTGAAGTGCTACCTCTGGATGGTGACTTTAAAACATTGGACGGTTTTGAACACATCTTTAACATCTGTAGAGGTAAATACTGTGAAGCTAATAAATCTTAACGTTTCAATGTCCCTCACTGAAGACTGTGTTGAAATTAGAATTCAATTTTCTATTCTTTTTCATTAAAAGAGGCCTATAAATTATATGTTTACAGCCCCACAAAACTCTAATTCTCCCTGCACACAAGCAAATAAGAATATCTACTGTTCAAGAGTATAACAAAAATATCCCTATCTCCAGCTATGGTGGTGTATTCTTTTGCTTTCAAAGTCACCGTGCTTGACTTAAACCTTTTTGACAAATAATCTTACCACCTGAAAAAGATGTTTAAGAACCTAGTATTATAGGTAGCATGACAGAAATCATAATAATCCCAGCCACTTATCAATTGCAGGACACCCTGAGTCCAGCTTATTGCTAGAAAGCCAAACATAAATATCTCTTCCCAAAAGGATATATACACAGTTCTGCTGACAATTACCTCTTCTTCTCAAACATCAAATTAAAAAGAACAGAACCATAGGGAGTCTGCAATATTTTAAAGCCATAATCTCTTTTACATTACTTCTGCATTTTGCTTGTAGCCAATAAGGTGATTCTGTCACATTCACTAAGAGGAATCAAATTTATATGACTATTGATGTCCCTGATTTACATAAAAATCTGTGATGCACATCCAAGATCTGTACTGACTACAAATAGATCAAATGGCGAGCTCCCTCAACCATGCTCATATGATTTATGAGTAAGATTTTCTGCTGTGTGCTGTTATGCCCTTCAGAAACTAGATTATTTGAATTGAATATTCAGTGTAGTACAGTATGTGACAGACTATGCAAATTATTTGCACAAGACATGCCATGGTAAGTAATTTTGACTGTAAAGCTTGATTACAATGTTCATCAGGAGAGTGGCCTGCCTCTCCAAAAAGCCTTGGAAATTTATGTCATTGTCCCATATGGTGTTCTTTGTTTTCCACGTTTTCCTCTTAAAGATCCAAGTGTATTCCCATAGTTTATCATTTATTCTCCCCTGTAAAATATTCCCTTTACCTTACATATAAGCAAACTAACTTTAAGTTAGTGTCATTCAATTCTAACAAGTTCACCTTCCAGTTCATTTTGCTAAAATAGGACCAAATGACTAGATTCTTACTCAGTTGTGTTGATGTACTCTGAATATTCTCCACTTTTTAGGAGAAGTAACTCACTATAAGACTAGTTTGGCTTCTTAAAATCAAAATACTTACCTTTCACAGATCACCAAACATTGAGTTCTAATTATTTCCATTTTTTTTTCTTCTACAGTTCTGTCAAAATTTGTTAAGAACCTTCTATCCCTTATTTTCATACATGTTTTTTTAATCAGATAGGCTGGGCCTCAGTTAGCTCATCAGGAAAGGGATATAATAAAGCCCATCTCATTGAGTTTTGTGAGAAACATGTGTGATATTGACACAGCTAGCATTCAAGAAAAGTTAGGACTTTTCCCCCTTCCCTTCAAGAAGAGAAAATGGGTGCTTAAGCAAAAGAAAAAGTGTAACTTCTGCCAAAATTTACAGATTTAAGCTTGTAATACTACTCTCATGGAACAATATTTCTCAAACTTTACTGTGCATACAAATTATCTGAGGAGCTAGTCAAAATGCAGATTTTTTTCAATAGATCTGGGGTGGGGCTTGATATTCTGGGTTTCTGAAATGTTCTCAGGGGATGCCAATACTACAGGTCCACAGACCACACTTTGAGTGACAAGGTTATAAAACTCCATGTTTCTACCTAAGTATGATAAATGTAACTAAGCAGGTAACTTGCTGTTTTTTTATTTAATGAATCTTTTAATTTGGGATAACAATAGATTTATATACAGTTATAAGAAATGATATAAAAACCTCCCATATACCTTTCACCCAATGATAACATCTTGCAAACTATAGAACAATAGCACAACTGGTATATTAACATTGAGAATCCACTGATCTTACTCAGATTTCTCCGGTATTACTTGTACTCATTTGTGTGTGTGCGTGTGTGTTTTATGTAATTTTATCACATGTGTAAGTTCACGTATCCATCATGAATGAAGATACAAAAGAGTTCTATCAAGGATCTCTCCTGTTGCCCTTTATAAGCACAAGCATCTCTCTCCCTACCCAGCAACCTGTCCCTTCCCTGCCCCCGGACAATCACTAATCTGTTTTCCAACTCTATAATTTTGTCATTTCAAGAATGTTATATAAATGGAACTGTCAACATCTAACCTTTGGAGACTGGTTTTTAATCAGTATACTTCCTAGAGATTCATGCAAGTTATTGTGTGCATCAATAATGCATTCCTCGGGGTATATTGCACCACTACTTACAATAGCCAGGACATGGAAACAACCTAAATATCCAATGACAGATGAATGGATAAAGAAGATGTGGAACATATATACAATGGAATATTACTCAGCTAAAAACGAATGAAATTGGGTCATTTGTAGAGATGTAGTTGGACCTAGAGTCTGTCATACAGAGTGAAGTAAGCCAGAAAGAGAAAAACAAATACTATATATTAACGCATATATGTGTAATCTAGAAAACTGGTACAGATGAACTTATTTGCAGGGCAGGAATAGCAACAAAGACATAGAGAATGGAGATGTGGACACGGTGGGGATGGGGAGGGTGGGACGAAGTGGGAGATTAGGTTTGACATAAATACACTACCATGTGTAAAATAGCTAGTGGGAACCTGCTGTATAGCACAGGGAGCTCAGCTTGGTGCTCTGTGATGACCTAGATGGGTGAGATGAAAGGTGAGAGAGAGGTGCAAGAGGGAGGGGATATAGGTATACATATAGCTGATTCACTTCATTGTACAGCAGAAACTAATACAGCATTGTAAAGCAATTTTACTCCAATCAAAAAAAAAGAAATTAAAAAAAAATAATGCATTCCTTTTTTTACCCATTATATGGCTGTACCATAGTTTAATCATTCAGTCACTGAAGAACATCTAAGTTCTTTTCTGTTTGGGCTTATGACCCAAAAAAATATGCTATTGAACATCTGTGTACAGGCTTTTGTGTGAACACAAGTTTTTAGTTCTCTGGGATAAATGCTCAAGTGCGCAATTGTTGGTCCATATGATAATCACATTTAGTTTTATAAGAAATGATGCAGTTTCTCCATATTATTGCCAACATTTGGCGATGTTACTTTTTTTATTTTAGCCATTTTGATAGATGTGTAGTGATAGATCACAGCAGTTTTAATTTGTATTTCATAATGGTCAGTGATGTTCTAGATGTTTCATGTGCTTATTTGCCATCTGTATATCTTATTTTGTGAAATGTCTGTTCATGTCAATGTATACTTGGATTCTTTTAATTTTTTGCTAGTAAGTTTTGAGAGTTTTTTATGTACTCTAGGTACTAGACCTCTGTCAGATATGTAGCTTGCAAGTATTTTCTCCCACTCTGTTGTTTGCCTTTCATCCTTCTAACAGGATCTTCCACAGAGCAAAAGTTTTTTATTTCAATCAGGTACAATTTATCCATTTGTTTCTTTTATGGACTATGCTTTTGGTGTCAAAGTTAAGAATTCTTTGCCTAGTGCTAGACACAGAAGAATTTCTCCTTTTTTTTCTAAGAGTTTTATAGTTTTATATTCAACACACAGTTTATGATCCATTTTGAGTTAATTTTTATATACAGTATGAGGTTTAGGATTAAGTTCATTTTTTTTGCCTTGGATGTCCAGTTGTGGCAGAATGACATGTTGAAAGGGCTGTTCTTCCTCCTCTGAATTGCTTTCACACTTTGTCAAAAATCAGTTGGTGTATTTTTAATGGTAGTATTAATGTTTTGTCCCCAAACATGAAGGTCTGTCCCCTGCAATAGATAACTGATAGCAATCAAGACTAGGGCAGTGGGAATTTCCTGGCAGCCCAGTGGTTAAGACTCAATGCTTTCACTGCCATGGGCCCAGGTTCAATCCCTGGTCAGGAAACTAAGATCCCACGAGCCACGCAGTGTGGCCAAAATAAATAAATAAGACTATGGCAGTGAAACAGTACAAATTTCCTTATGAAAATATAATTACTAGAAGAGAAGTAAAATTATTATGGCCTGCTTTCATCCTAAGGAAAGTTTCAATATAGAGCCAGACTACTAGCACAGTTCTTTTGCTGAGTTTCAGCAGTTATCTGCAACTTGTTTAGTTTCATCTTGCTCTTTATTAATCTACTTCTAATAGACACTTTATCTTTTCATTTAGTGGGTTAAAGGTCAAAAATTATTTAAGTTTTAGCCAAATGCGAAAATTATTTAAGTTAAAACCTCCTGCTTTAATATATTTAGTTTGGCTTTTTAGTGCTTCAGTTCAACTTGATGTCTCTTTTAGCATTTAGAAGAAGAAGGGGAAGAAGAAACAATGAATTGGACATTCAGAGTATCTCTTAAATACATGCACCACTCTCTCCTTTATTTCAACATTAAACTGAATACTCATTTTTTACTCTTTCATTATTAGATACTATTAATTATATACCTGGGATATAATTGATGTATCTCTATACTTTCAGAGAAAAGAAGCTGGGCAAATATTTTTCAATCAAGGAAATGTATCTCTGCTAACATTTACTACTCAATCACTCTTAATGAAGAATCTATCCAAGAAGTTTGCCCAGCCAGACACTGAACTGCCAAATTTCTAAATGGGCAGGGATGGGCAACCTGGTGCTCCAGGGCTTTAAAGGCTGACCACAGGACAGGGATCAAGATAGCAGACTAAAAAGATCCTGAGCTCACCTCCTCAAATGGACACACCAAAACTATAACTACACATAGAATAGCTATCCTCTGAGAATGACCTGAAAACTAACAGAACAGCTCTTCTACAACTATGGATATAAAGAAAAAAACACATTGAGATGGATAGGAGTCAGGACTCACACCTCCAGGGTGGTGACCCACAAGCAGGAGGGGTATCACAAACGTGAAGGTCCTCCTTCAGGAGTGAGAGGACTGAGCCCCACCTTGGACACCCCAGCTCTGGGGACCTTCACCAAGTAGACAAACTCTCATAATATCTGGCTTTGAAAACCAGCAGGGCTTACATCTAGAAGAGCCAGTGGGCTATGGAAAACCAAGGCTCTGCTCTTGAAGGGCTCACATGCAAACTCACTACAAATCTAAGCATAGAGGCAGCAGTTTGAAAAGCACCCGACCATAAGTGAAGATTTATTGACTAACTTTAGGGCAAGTGCCAAAAAGGCAAGGGTCTGCTGGAACTTTATCTGGGGACCAAAGTGTTGGTGAACGCCATTTTTATTCTCCTCTACCTAGCTGGCCTGGCACTGGCATGCTCCATTTCTGACATTCACCATCTATATTGCTAGCACCCCTTGCCCCACCTTGGCATTCCCCTCCTGACCTGCCCTACCCAACCAGCCTGCCCTAGTCAGCACCTTTCCAATGCAGCTCCCACCTTGCCACATTTTGTTGGTGGCCCAGAACCAGACTAGCACCCCTCAAATTAGCTACTCCCTCTCCACACTCAGCCAGTGGCCTCTGCCAGGATAGGTGCCCCTCCTAGAGTGGCTTCCAACTTACCACACCCAGTTAGTATCCTTGGATCAGACAGGCACCTCTCCAAAGTGGCTCCAAACCCAGGGGCAACCCTACCCACCAGTGCACCCACAACAATCATGGCACCACCAAAATAAAGGCCACATACAGGCTACATGGGGAACACATCTGGAACACCAGGATCTACTAACGAGGAGGGATTGCTTTTCTAGGCCCCAACTTTCTACATAAGGCCACTCCTTCAAGACCCTGAGACACAGATCTACCTAACACATAAACACAGAGAGGTAGGATAAATGAGGAAACAGAGAAATATGGTCAAAACAAAAGAACAAGACAAAACCTCAGAAAAAGGATGACATGAAATTGAGATAATTAATCTATCTAATAAAGAGTTAAAAGTTATGGTCATAAAGAAGCTCAGCAAAATCAGGAGAAAACTGAATTAACCCAGTGAGAATTTCAACAATGTAATAGAAAATATAAAAAAGAACCACTTAAAGGTGAAGGATACTATAACTAGAATGAAATAAAAATACACTAAATTAACAGCAGATGAGCTGATTCAGAAGGGTAGATCAGTGAACTGGAAGACAGAGTAGTGAAAATCCCCTAATCAGAACAGCAAATTAATTAATTAATTAATTTTAAATGAATTTTAAAAAGACAGGGTAGTTTAAGAAATCTCTGGGACAACTTCAAGCATACTAACATCCACATTATATGGGTCCCAGCAGGAGAAGAGGGACAGAAAGGGACAGAAAACTTATATGAAGAAATAATGGCTGAAAACTTTCCTAACCTGAAGAAAGAAACAGATGTCCAGGTACAGGAAGCAGAGTCCCAAATAAGATGAACCAAAGAGACACACTCCAAGACACATTATAATGAAAATGTCAAAAGTTAAACACACAATCTTAAAGGCAATAAGAAGAAAACAACTAGTAATGTATAAGGAAATTTTCTGCAGGAACATTACAGGCCATAAAGAACTGGAACAATATATTTAAAGTACTGAAAGGAAAAAACTTACAAGAATATGCTAACTTCAAGGTTATTATTCAGATTTGGAGAGATAAAGAGTTTCCCAGAGAGGCAAAAGCTAAAGGTGTTCATCACCACTAACCTGCCTGTAGAAGAAAGGTTAAAGGAACTTCTTTCAGCAAAAAAAGAAAACACCATAACTACCAATAAGAAAATACATGAAACAAACAATCTCACTGGTAAACACAAAAATATAGTGCAGATAGTGGATCAATGACTTACAAAGTTAGTATGAATGTTAAAAAACAAAGGTAGTAAAATCAACTATGTCTATAATAATTAGTTAAGGGATACACAAAATAAAAAGATATAAGATATGCTATCAAAACTCAGAAACCTATAAGAGATACACAAAAAATAAAGAGAAAAGAATCCAAGTGTAACACTAAAGATAGTCATAAAATCACAATGGGAGAAAACAAGAGAAGAAGAAAGAAACAGAGAGGAATTATAAAAACAAGAAAACAACAAAATGGCAATAAGTACATATGTATCATTACTTTAAATGAACTAAATGCTCTAATAAAAATACATAGGGCTTCCCTGGTGGCGCAGTAGTTGAGAGTCCGCCTGCCAATGCAGGGGACATGGGTTCATGCCCCGGTCCGGGAAGATCCCACATGCCACAGAGCGGCTGCGTCCGTGAGCCATGGCCGCTGAGCCTGCGCGTCCAGAGCCTGTGCTCCGCAGCAGGAGAGGCCACAAGAGTGAGAGGCCTGTGTACTGCCAAAAAAAAAAAAACACATAGTGTTGCTGAATGAACACAAAAAGAAGACCCATCTATATAATGCCTGCAGGAGACACACTTCAGATCTGAAGATACACAAAGTCTGAAAGTGAGGGAAAGGAAGAGGTATTATACGCAAATGGAAACAAAAAGAAAGCTGGGGTAGCAATACTTATGTCAGACAAAACAGACATAAAAATAAGATTCTAAAAGAGATTTTTAAAAGGATATTGAATAATGATACAGGGATCAATCCAACAAGAGGATATAATACTTTAAAATACTTATGCACCCAAAATAGCAGACCTAAATATATAAAAGAATATTAACAGACATAGAAAGAGAAATTGACAATAAAACAAATAGTAAGGGACTCTAATACACCACTTACAGCAAAGGATAAATCATTCAGACAGAAAATCAATAAGGAAACACTGGCCTTGAATGATATATTAGACCAGTAAACTTAATAGATATATAGAGAACATTCCATCCAAAACAGCAAAGTACACATTGTTTTCAAGTGTATATGGAACATTCTCCAGGATACAACACATGTTAGACCACAAAACAAATCTCAATAATTTGAAGAAGATTTAAATCATGTGAAACATCACTTCTAACCACAACAGTATGAGACTAGAAATCAACTACAATTATTTTTAAAACTGAAAAAAAAAAAAACAGATGGAGTCTAAACAACATGCTACACAACAACCAATGGGTCACTAAAAATATCAAAGTGGCAATAAAAAAAAAATACCTGGGGACAAATGAAAATGGAAACATAACATTACAAAATCAATGTGAGACAGCAAAAGCAGTTCTAAGAGGGAAGTTTATAGTAATACAGACCTACCACAAAAAGCAAGAAAAATATCAAAAAACATTATATTCTTATACCTAAAGGAACTACAAAAAGAAAAAGAAGAAACAAAGCTCAAAGTTAGAAGGAAGGAAATAAAAAAGATCAGAGAAGAAATAAATGAAACAGAGACAAAAAAAAACAATAAAAATGATCAATGAAACTAAGAGCTGCTTCTTTGAAAAGATAAACAAAATTGATAAACCTTTAGCCAGACTCATCAAGAGATAGAGAGATTCCAAATAAATAAAATCAGAAATGAAAGAAAAGTTGCTTCTGACACCACAGAAATAAACAATCATAAGAAATTACCAAAATGGACAATCTGGATGAAATTGATAAATTCCTAGAAATGTACAATCTTCCAAGACTGAATCAGGAAGAAATAGATAATATGAACAGACCAATTATCAGTAAAGAAAGTGAATCAGTGCTAAAAAAAAAAAACAAACTCTCAACAAACAAAAGTCCAGAACAAGACAGCTGTGCACATGAATTTTACCAATCATTTAAAGAAAAGTTAACACTTAACCTTCTCAAACTATTCCAAAAAATTGAAGAAGAAGGAACGCTTCCAAACTCTTTCAACAAGGTCAGCATCATCCTGATACCAAAACCAGATAAAAACATCATACAAAGAAAGAAAATTACAGTCTAATATACTTGATGAACATAGATGCAAAAATCCTCAATGAAATATGAGCAAACCAAAGTCAACAATACATTAAAAGGATCATACACTATGATCAAGTGGGATTTATTCCAGGGACTCAAGGAGGGTTCAGAAAGGCTATCATCAAAAAGACAAAATATAACAGGTGTTGGTGAGAATGTGGAGAAAAGGAAACCCTTGTTCACTGTTGGTAGGAGTATAAACTGGTACAGCCTCTATGGAAAACAGTATGGAAATTTCTCAAAAAATTAGAAATAGAACTACCATATGATCCAGCAACTCCACTTCTGAGTATTTACCCAAAGAAAATAAAAACACTAATTGGAAAAGATATATGCACCTCAATGTGTATTGCAGCACTATTTACAGTAGCCAAGATATGGAAGCGACCTAAGTGTCTATTGATAGATGAATAGATAAAGAAGATGTAATATACATGTATATCACATATATACAGTGGAATATTGCTCAGCGATAAGAAATAATGAAATCTTGCCATTTGGGACAAACTGGGTGAGCCTAGAGGGTTTTATGCTAACTGGATTAAGTCAGATAGAGAAAGGCAAATACCTTATGATTTCACTTACAAAACTAACTAAACTAAACTAAAACAGACTCATAGATACAGAGAACAAATGGATGGTTGCCAGAGAGAAGAGGAGTAAGGGGATAGGCGAAATAATTGAAGGGGATTAAGAGGTACAAACTTTCTGTTATAAAATAAATAAGTCATGGGGATGTAATACACAGAATAAGGAATATATTGTATTAAAAATATACAATAGGACTTCCCTGGTGGCGCAGTGGTTGAGAGTCTGCCTGCCGATGCAGGGGACGCAGGTTTGTGCCCCAGTCCGGGAAGATCTCACATGCCGCGGAGCGGCTGGGCTCGTGAGCCATGGCCACTGAGCCTGCGCATCTGGAGCCTGTGCTCCGCAACAGGAGAGGCCACAACAGTGAGAGGCCTGCGTACCGCAAAAAAAATAAATAAATAAAAATATAAAAATATACAATAATATTGTATTAATTTTAAATGGTGACATCTGGTAACTAGGCTTATCATGGTGATCATCTCATAATATATGTAAATGTTGAATCACTATGTTGTACACCTGAAACTAATATAATATTGTATGTCAATTACACTTTAATTTTTAAAAAGCTGATCAAAACTACACACAAGCCACCAGAGTTCAGACTTCTGTTCAACAGTCCTGTACCCCAGTGTGCAGAATCATAACCTAACTCCACTTATTTGATGATCAGCACCCTGAATTCTCCTCCCTAGTCTGCCTGGTCTGATTTATTTCTGTGCTATTTTCAGTTTCTCTGAGGCTCTCTTGTGATTTTGCTTCATTGACTCAGACAGTCTTGGTTTCTCTCTTTCTATAAATTACCTTTTTCACACTTAAATTATTGAATTGCTCCAAAGGGAAGCCCTTCCTGCCAGGAGCTCTCCACTGGCATCCTTATGGAGGAAACCAATCTCTGCATCATGAGCTTCTGTTCCATCCTCAGGCCACAGCAACATGTACTACTGCTAAAACAATTACAAATATGCCTCAAGCTAATTGACATTTTTGAGGGGGGAGTTGAAATTGTTCTACATTATCTTTGTCACACCTGCCTCTTGCTATCCACGGTCTCATTCCCAATTTACTCATAGCAGAAGAAGTCAGAACCCAAAACATTCATCTTCCATTGCTTAGTAATGATTGGGATTACTGTGCCTTAGGGAAAGGAAACCAAGCCTTGTCCTTTCTCTAGATTTTGTCCTCTCTGATGCAGTAAAACTAACTGGGTGCAGATTTCTACTTAGGGAATATTTTCACTTAAGATTAGTAGGTGGATGAGTAGATCCACAGTCTGCCCTGAAGAAATAGCATATCTCTCTTCAGCATGTGGCTTCAAAATTTAGGTTCAGGGAAAAGTTGGAGAATGTACTTTAGTCTCAAGGCCTAAACTGAATTTCTCAACATAGCTTTTATCGGAGCTCTATATTCTCCACCAGGAAAAAATCCCAACTCCTTCATCTGCTTCCTCTTTTTAAACTATTTTACCTTTTAAATTATATTCCTAGCATCATTACCTTTTAAATTATATTCCTACCTTTTAAATTATATTCCTAGCATTTTACCTTTTAAATTATATTCCTAGCATTCATATTCAATATGAATATTGAATTTACTGCTTTATAAGCAAGTCAGAGCTATGCTTGGAAGGTTAAGTCTTCCTGAGCAAAGCAAAGAGCTGGTCTTACATAAGGTTTGACACCATGGAGTTAAAGAAAAATTCATTTTCCCTTAGAAATTGCTAAGTCTTCTAATATTTTCTAGAAATTTCTAGTATCCAGTAGTGCCAATGAGAAATCTCATGCCAATCTAATGCTTCTTTATTTATAGGTAATTTTTTCCACCTCTGGAAGCTTTTAGTATTTTTCTCTTTAATCTTAATGTTCTGAGATTTAAACAGTTTGCTAGGTTTGGGTTTTCTCTTACTTATCTCACTCACATTTGGTGACCTTTTTAAATCTAAAGACTTGTGCATTTCTTCAGCTCTATAAAAAAGGTTTCTCTATAGTTTTAATTAATTTATCTCCTTCTTTTTCTCTATTCTCTCCTTTGGGAACTTATCTAGCTTTTGTTAGAACTTCTAGATCTATCTTTCATGTCTTACTAACCTTTTTTACCATCAATCCTCTTACCACGTCTTGCATGCTTTTATATTTCCTGTCCTTCTGTGTTATATTCTGGGAGAATCCTTCAGCTTACTAATTCTCTCTTAAGTTTTGTCCATTCTGTAATTTAGCTAATCTCATAACTTTTTTTGTTTTTATTGTTGTTGTTATTTTATTTTTGATTTTTGGATGGTTAAAATTTTTATCTACAAGTCTCTAGTTGATTGCCTTTCACAATTAACATTCTAAGTAACATAAAATAGATTCCCTCTCTTATCACCATGAACATATAAATCTTTTATAAAAATTATTGCCTGTTTTGTTCATTTCCTCAGGTATTAGTTTTTGTTTTCTTTAATGCTTCTCATAGTGCTGATTTTGCACAATTGTTTGACAATCTTTGGCTTGTGTGATCATCATTGTATTGAAATTCTCCATAACTTCAGTAGATCAGCTGTATACAAAGAGAGATAATAGATGTGGTCTACCTTAGGGATGGAAGTATTTTATAATCAACATTGTTTACTATCAGCACATAGTGACAATAAAAAGACTGACTTTTAGTTATGTATATTTTTTTTAATTCTCTGCAGACATTGCCCCCCTTAACTGCTGTCACCTGGGGAAGATCAGTCCCACTAAACCCTCTCTCACTCTACCTCCTCAATTCATCGCACCACGTGATAAGCCATTGCTATGGATTCTGTTCCATTTACTGTCTTCTTTCTACAGTGATTGTGGGGGAAAGCATTGCTAAGAAAAAAATAGATAAGCAACAAGGATTACAGTAAAACACTATGAATTATACCCAATATCTTGTAATAACCTATAATGGAATATCTGAAATTACATCAACCAAAAACCTGAATCACTATGCTGTACACCTGAAGCTAACACAATTTTGTAAATAAACTATACTTTAATTTAAAAATTGCTAAGGGTATAACACTAACTCATTGTCTGGGCATATAGTCCCCTATTCCCTCTGAGTTTTGCCAAACACCTGGGATACAGCTCTGCTTCTCCAGTCCAAAGCCCATATTACTGCCCCACCCTAGAAACAATTGCTTCTGCTTTCATCCACTCGATGCAGACTTGATGAGAAAGAAGTCAACCTACTTCACTTACTGTGAACATTGTTCCTCATATAATCACCCTAATGGTAGACTGTGGCTCTTGAACCACCCTCTTCAAGGGTAGAGTACTTCCAGAACCCTTCTCACTTTGCAAGAAACATCTGTGAGTGTTTTAGGTAGTGGTTTTCTTCATTAATAATAACAACAGTGGCCTGTTCTAAGAGCTTCACAATTTGTGAGAATTTTTGAGAATTAAATGAGTTAATGAGTACATGAAGCCATGTACCTTCTGTCACTAAGAAACTTCTCACATTTCCTATTTTCCAGCTAGCAATTTCCTGTTTTCCATCACTGTAGATTTTCTTAATTATCTTTTCTGTCATTTATAGAGATTTATGGCATTCAGCCTATTTTCTTGATCTAATTTTTTATCTGCTTCTTAAAATAGCTTTACCCTTTTTTTTTTCTAGACATGTAAGCATTCTGTAATAGTCTGCTCAGGCTGTCATAACAAAATACCACAGACTGGGCAGCTTAAACAACAGAAATTTATTTTCTTACAGTTCTGGAAGCTAGAAGTCCAGATCAAAAGACTGTCATAGTTTGTTAAGACTTCTTTTCTTGGCTTGTAGACAGCTACCTTCTTATTATGTCCTCACTTGGCCTTTCTTCTGTAAATGTACAGAGAGAGAGAGAGAGAGAGATCTCTGGTGTCTCTTCCTCTTCTTATAAGGACACCAATCCTGTTGGATTAGGATCTCACCCTTATGACCCTATTTAACTTTAATAACCTTCCTAAAGGTCCCATCTTCAAATAGTCACATTGGGGGTTATGATATCAACATATGAATTTGGGGGGGACAATATTCAGTCCATAGCACATTCTAACAGATCAATTCTTAAAGAAAAGAGCAATTTACTCAGAGGAAGCTAATAAGTAAGAACAAATGTAAGGGCACATGTAAAATGAAAGAGAGGGCTATTAACTAAAGAATCTTCAAAGTGAATACAGAGTATGGTATCTTTCCTGATGAAAACTAGTGTGCAAAAATATCTGTAGCATAAATGAATGTGACATTCAAAATGCATCTCAACTTCCCCAAGACACCAATTTTCAGGAACATTTGTGAACATATTCTTTGACTCATTCAGTCTGGTATTGTACAAAATAAATTATATAGTTGTTGCTTACTTTACTCTCAAATCTGAAATTCTTTAGGGAATTTAAGATGTTTATTAAAATGAAATGTATTAGTATTAAGACTATTTCATGTTGATATTGATATGCTATAAAAGAAACCCAAATTCTCTTTCCAATTGGGTAAAGATTTGGAAAGGGTTACTCTTCTTATGTTGTTGATGTGTTTGTATGTGTATATGTGTGCATATACGTGTACATATGGGACTTACGGATATAAATTTAAAATCTATGTGGCAATATTTTTGTAACTTTTTGGTGACTTTAGTCTTAAGTAGTCAATTAACTCTTAACAAACTTAGGCACCACCACACTTATTATGGACCATTAGAATGTGATTCATAACAATAAAAATAAGTGTTATGTACACAACCTCCAGCACTTACAGATTAACAGAAGAAGAGATCTAGAGAGTAGACTGCTGGAAGAGGTTTGCAAACAAGATTTGTAGCCATAAATGTATCATAGGCTGTTCTACACAGATCAAGAATAATTTAGGTTAGGAACTTGTGGATCGTAATATCCATATGTACATTATCATATGTACAAATTAATGTTTACAAACTATACCATATGTAGAAATGAAATGTGACAAACAACTCAAAGTTTTCACAGTATTTAGAGGTAAATGTGAGAAGACAGCAAAGTGAGAATTGGTTAAGTTATATATTAATGACCCAAGTTTTTGCTTAAAATTTGTAGGTTTTATGATAGAGCACAAGATACGTTGATAAAAATCAGAATTTTGTGCAAATTTCAAGTATTTTTGTTCAGAAATTTAATCCTACAAAAATTTTCACTTATTCAAATCAGATTTCTTTTCTTCAAATGTAACTTTTGAGGACATCTCTCTGAATTTATCATTAATTAATACAAATACAAGACTGAAAAAACTGACCTGCTCCTCTCCCCATCCCAAACTTCCCAAATTAGAAAATAATATTCTTTTTTATTGAAATATAGTTGATGTACAACATTATGTTATTTTTAAGTATACTACATGGAGATTTGACATTTTCATAAATTATGAAATGATCACCACCATAAGTCTGGTAGCCATCTGTCCCCTGATAAAGTTATTAAATATTATTGACCATATTTATTATGATGTATATTACATCATGTGTCTTATTTATATTATAACTGGAAGTCTGTACCTCTTAATCCTTTTCATCAGTTTTACCTACCTCTACCTTTTCCCTTCTGGCAACCACCCATTTGTTCTATGTATCTATAGCCTGTTATACTTTTGTTTTATTTATTTGTTTTTAGAATTCACATATAATTGGGATCATACATTATTTGTCTTCTTCTAGCTGATTTAGCTCACTTAGGGTAATGCTCTAGATCCATCCATGTTGTAAAAAATGCCAATATTTTATTATTTTTAAGGCTGAATAATATTATATTTTGTATATATATGCCACATCTTCTTTATCCATTTGTCTACCAATGGACACTTAGGTTGCTTCAATATCTTGGCTACTGTAAATAGTGCTACAATATACAGTGTTGTGCATATACCTTTTCCAATTAGTGTTTTATTTTCTTTGGGCAAATACCCAGAAGTGGATTCTCTTGATCATATGGTAGTTCTATTTTTAACTTTTTGAGAAACCTCTTACTGTTTTCCATAGTGGCTGCATCAATTTACACTTTCACGAACAGTGCATGAGGTTTCCCTTTTCTCCACATCCTCACATACTCCTGTAATTTTTTAATAGCCATTGTGATGGATGTGAGGTGATATCTCATTGTGGATTTGATTTGGAGTTCCCTGATGATTACTAACGTTGAGCAACTTTTCATGTGTCTTTTGGTTATCTGTATGTCTTCTTTAGAAAAATGTCTATTCAGATCCTACGCCCATTTCTTAATCAGGTTTTTTTGTTTTTATGATGTTGAGCTGTATGACCTCATTGTATAGTTTGGATATTAATCCCTTATTGCATATATTGTTTGCAAATATATTCTCCCCATCAGTAAGCTGAATTTTTATTTTGTTGCTAGTTTCCTTTCCTGTGCAAAAGCTTTATAGTTCAATGTAATCGCAGCTGTTTATTTTTGCTTTTGTTCTCCCTGCCTGAGAAGACAGATCCAAAAAATATTGCTAAAACCAATGTCAAAGGGCATGCTGCTTACGTTTTCTTCCAGGAGTTTTGTGGTTTCAGGTCTTACATTTAATTCTTTAATACATTATGAGTTTATTTTTGTATATGGTGTGGGGAAGTAGTGCAGTTTGATTCTTTTGCATGTAGCTGTCCAGTTTTCCCGACACCATTTATGGAAGAGTTTTTCATTGCATAGTCTTGTTTCCGTTGTCATATTTAATTGACCATATACGTGTGGGTTTATTTCTGGGGTCTTTATTTCGTTCCATTGTTCTATGTGTGTGTTTTTGGTCAGTACCATAATGTTTTTATTACACTAGCTTTGTTACAAAGTTTGAGATCAGAAAGCATGATAAATTCATCATTTCTCTTTTTCAGGATTGCTTTGGCTGTTAGAGATCTTTTGTGTTTCCATACAAATTTTAGAATGATTTCTTCTAGTTCTGTGAAAAATGACATTGATATTTTGAGTACCAGATTTTTGCCTCCTTGGTAGGATTTTTTTCATGGGTATTTTTTTTTTTTCTTTTGGATGCAGTAGTGACTGGGATTGTTTTCTTAATTCTCTTTCTGATAGTTCATTATTAGTGTTTAGAAATGCAACAGATTTTTGTATATTAATTATGTATCCTACAACTTTACTGAATTCATTCATTAGTTCTAATAGTTTTTTGCTGGTGTCAAAGATTTTCTATATATGTTACCATGTCATTTTCAAATAGTGACAGTTTTACTTCTTCCTTTCAAATTTGAAAGCTTTTAATTTATTTCTTGTCTGATTGCTGTGACTAAGACTTCCAATACTATGTTGAATAAAAGTGGCAAGAGTATACTTATCGTGTTCCTGAACTTAGAGGAAAGTCTTTCAGCTTTTCACCATTAAGTAAAATGTTGGCTGTGGATTTGTCATACATGGCCTTTTTCATGTTGAGGTATGTTCCTTCTTTACCCACTTTGTTGAGAGTTTTTATCATAAATATCTTGTCCTGGACAAGATGGGATCATTGGGATTTTTTAGTACAGACTCACTTTCATTATTGATAATTGGTCTGTTCATATTTATCTATTTCTTCTTAATTCACTCTTGGAAGATCATACATTTCTAGGAATTTATCCATTTCTTCCAGATTTTTCATTTTATTGGTGTATAACTGTTCATGTTATGATCCTTTGTATTTCTGCAGTATCAAAGGAAACTTCTTTCATTTCTGATTTTATTTATTTATTTTATTTTATTTTATTTATTCTGATTTTATTTATTTATTTCTCTATTTCTTGATGAGTCTGGCTAAAGGTTTGTCAATTTTGTTTATTTTTTCAAAGAACCAGCTCTTAGTTTCATTGATCTTTTCTATTTATTTTATTTATTTATTTATTTATTTATTTATTTATTTTTGGTCTCTCATTTATTTCTGCTCGGAACTTTATTATTCCCTTCATTCTAACTTTGAGCTTTGGTTGTTCTTGTTTTTTCTAGTTCTTTAGATTTAAGGATAGAGTGTTATTTGAGATTTTTCTTGCTTTCTGAGGTAGGTCTGTATCTCTATAAACTTCCCTCTTAGAACTGCTTTTGCTGCCTCCCATTAATTTTGGAATGTTGTGTTTTCATTTACATTTGTCTTCAGGTATTTTTTTATTTTCTCTTGGATATTTTTATTGACCCATTGGTTGTTTAGTAGCATATCGTTTCGACTACAAGTGTTTGTGTGTTTTGCATTTTTAAAAACTGTAGTTGATTTCTAGTCTTATACTGTTGTGGTCACCAGAGAATATGCTCTAAGCGTGCCCCATGTGGGCTGTGAGTCCCCGTCTGTTGTGGTAGGTCTGACTTCTGTGGGCACGCTGTTAAGCAAGGCTTTCCCCAGCCCACTTGACTGCAAGGCCTTGCTTCATGCAGTGACTGTGGCCCAGTGGTAGGTGGGGCGGGTCCCCACATGCCTGGCTGCTACGCCTGGGGTCATGGGGCCACAGACTAGTACCAGCCTGCCAGTGGTCACAGCCAGATCTGTTCGTGGATAAGAGGCAGTGGGTCTGGTGCCAGTCCACTGGTAGGCAGGTAAGCCCCCAGTGCTAATATGCTAGAGGGAGGATTCCTAAATGACACTTTCCAGAACCAGTGTCCACACAGTGCAACAAGCTCCCAAAACTGGCTGCAGCCAGCATTTCCATCCCCAGGGGGAGGCCCAGTTGCCTCCTGCCTCTCCAGGAGGCTTTTCAAGATGAGCAAGGGGATCTGACCCACGTTCCTCTTAAACTATTGCCTCTGTGCTAAGACACGTAGAGAGTGAGATTTTACATGCACCTGTTTAGAACAGAGTCATTGTTTCCTGTAGTCTTCTGGCTCTCCCAAACATAAGCCCCACTGGTTTTCAAAGTTGGACACTACAGGGGTTCATCTCCCCAATGCAGGACCACCAGTCTGAAGAGCCCAACTTGGGGTTCAGATCCCTCACTCCTTGGGGAGGACCTCTGTGACTGTGATATTCCTCCCATTTGTGGGTCCTGACTATACCATTTCTCCACCCCTCCTACCCATCTTGTTGTGGTCCCATCTTTATATCTTTAATTGTAAAATTATTTCTGCTAGTCTTCAGGTCTTTCTCATACATAGTTGCTCTGTTAGATAGTTGCTCATAGATAGTTGTAATTTGGATGTACCTGTGGGAGGAGGTGAATTCAGGGTCTCCCTACTCCTCCATTTTGGTCACACCTTTCCTGGAGTATAATTTTCTTTACCTAATTCCTGTCTGTTATTCAATAAAGAAATAGCAGGTTTTAATGATTTTGACCAACTGGAGTTTTTTTAATGAGTTAAGTCATTGAAAATGAATTAATTCTTAATTAGGCATTAATTAAGAAGAATCTAGCAAAGTTTGCAAAAGCCAAAAATTATTCAAGAAGATCTTATTATAAGAAATAAATACTTCTTTTAAATGAATTTAGGAACTAATGAATGGAAATCTAAAATATTATTTAGAGAACAAAGGCAGGTTCTAAGTACTTCTTTTACAAAATACTTGTTAAGACAAATGAAGAGAAAAATGACAAAATTTGATGACATTACACTTTTCCCCAACCAATTTTCTTAAAAATGAGATCTTACTTGCTAAATTTAAAGTCTTCCCCTAGTCCCCATCTTACTCACTTTGTGTACTGACTTCTTTTGTCAAACTCTTACCTTCCCCAACTTCTGCGATATTTTTCTCTCTCAGCTTTACCTCTCTCACTGCTACTTCTCGGTTCCTTTACTTGTGCTACTCCTTAAATGTCAGCAAATTCCAAGGTTGTGGCCTCCCAATCTTATGTTGTTCTTTATAATTTCCACCATCTCCTCTAGATAGATGATTCCTAGTTCAACATCTCCAGTTCAGTCTCCCCTACTGATAGAGGAGACTCCCTTCTCAACTGCCTGATATATTGAATGTATTATTTATTCAAACCTCAAGTTTACCATATACTAATATATTTCTATTTATCTTACAACTTATGTCTCCATCTGAGTTGACTGTGTGGTATCACAATTATCCACTTTGCTAATTCTATTAGTTTCCTAGGGCTGCCATAACAACTTACCACAAACTGAGTGGCTTAATACAACAGAAATTTATTCTCACAATTCTGGAGTCTAGAAGCCTGAAATCGAGGTAATGGCAAGGTTGGCCCTTCTGGAAGTTCTGATGGAGAATCTGTTCCATGCCTTTCTCCTAGCTTCTGGTCATTGCCAGCAATCCTTGGTGTTTCTTGGATTGTAGAGGCAGCACTCCGATCTCTGCCTCTGTGGACACATGGCACTCTCCTTGTGTGTTTCTTCTATGTTTTCACTTGACCTTCTCATAAGGAAGGACTCCAGTCATTAGATTAAAGGCCCGCTCTACTCCAGTATGACCTCATCTTAACTTAGTTACATCTGTAAAGACCTTATTTCCAACTACAGTCACATTCTGAGGTTCTGGATGGACATGAATTTCGGCAGAACACTATTCAATGTAGTACATTCACAAAACTTGACATTTCCTGCTGTTACATTAATCCACATATTTTAACTCAACTCTCTTCCCTCTTCAAGTCACACTTCTTCCTCACCACAACTAATTATCATCTTTCTTTTTTCAATTACTTTCTAAAACATAGCTAAAACTGTACCTCTTCTTAGAATTCTGTTATAGTTCCTCATTGGTCTCAACGGAACTTTCAAGCCAAATTATAGGTGATTGGAGATCGTATATTAAAAGGTTTGCACCTTTATTGTCCTGTACAAGGCAGCAGCTAACACATCTTTTCTCAGGCTCTTTCCTTCTTCTTGAATATCTTCCCTTTACATTATTAAAGTATCATTCCTCCTCCTCTGACCACCACCTTCTCATTTTGCCCCATCAAAATTTGTCATCCATTTGTGTTATACTAAAGCAACAATCTTAAACTAGAGAACACGTATCACAGGGTGTACATGAAAACTTTCCTGGAGGCCTAATAAACACCAATAGTTTTAAAAGAATCAAGTTCAAGATCTACATTTTACATATGTATTCTTTCTTAAAACTGATATTCCTGAGTACAGCTGCAGACCATGAGTTTTTATTTCCTACCTTTCTTTTCCCATAGGCTTTTCTCTCACTTTCCCAAAGGAAGTCCTACTTCTAACCCATCCCAATACTACTATAATACATTGCCCTGGAGTGCAAAAAATTTCTACAGTCCCAAACACAGGGACAATTGTTGATTATGTGATTTTTTTGCCTGTATCTGATTGAATTTAGGAAGTAAGGAATACTGTCATAATTCTCTTATTTGCTATCAAATGTTTTTAAAAATGCGTTTTCTCTGATCTTTATCAGAAAAGAAATAAATTACATTTTAGCTATAACTAATTCTTTATTCTTCCATAAGTACATATACAAATTTTAAAAGTCTTGCCCATCTCAATCAGAGATGGTTACCAATAAAACTTTCATGCTTGTTTATCAAAATTTGTAAAATATACTTACTGTTTCCCAAATTCTTCATCAAGGAATTATGAGGAATAATTCTTTTAAAAATATACATTATGAACTAGAATTATCAAATATAGCTTAAATGAAGCATTGTTATATAAAGCATATACCTTTTGTTCCCTCTTATACTCCCATTCGATATTTTGCTTTATGAAATATATATTTCTTCATCTCCATTTTTTTCATTCACAAAATTACCTGAGGAGAAATACATTCATAACTTCTGTATGTATATAGGTGGGAAAGAAGATAGGCAAGGATTACTGTAGTAAAAAGCTGGAAAAAAAGAAAAGAAGGTGAAATAGATTGACATATTAATACTCAGCTAATATAGAAAGAAAAATACATAGGTGAGATATAGCTATGGATTAGAAATGCTGACATGCTTTCTCATACAATTTTTAGCATGTTAACTGTGAGGTATGTTTGCACAGTACAAACTGGTGTTATTAATTGGCAATTATATGGTCAAATAAAACTTACAGATAATTCAGGAAAAGAAAAACTTTCTCCTTAAGTCTTAGGGCTTGAATTAGACATTTTGACAGTTTGAATACCTGACTTTACAGTAAATGATTCACCAATCCTCAACTTTACTTTTTATGGATGTTTTTAGTGTATTGAGGTACATCAAATAAGGTCAAAAAAGGTTGGAAGTAGTGGGTTTATTTATTCAATAAGCATTTATTGAAAACCTACCTTGTCCTAGATCTTGTGGAATATAAAGAAAACATACAGCTCCTGATCTTGAAAATGTCAGTCTATGATAATGTCAAATATAAACATTGCTTTAAACACCCATACGCACTGGATCACCAAGATCTTGTCGCCAGAATTGTATTACTGAATTTTTCCTGGGTATCACAAGCAAGGTCCTATCACACAATGTCCTATAAACACAATGAACTGAACACACACACACACATACACATACACATGACTCATTTTTTCCATATGCCCACTACATACAAACATCTCCTTCTGAATTCCAATTTATATTAATGTTTTCATATATCTAGTCTCTTGTAATAGTAATCTTTGTGAATTTAGTCACTTGTAATAAAAGCTTAGAAATTATTCTTGATTCTTTATTTGGATTTATCCAAAAGATCCAGAAAGTTCAGATTCTTTGATTTCTGCCTCTAAATAAGTTCTCTAGTCACTCTCTTTTTCCCTCGTCCACTCTAACCTAACCTATTAACTGTTTTCCTTGCCTCCGTGCATTTACATTGCTCTCTTCAACTCTCCCGTTATTATTGTTACTTTTCCAAAACTTCTATCTGCTCGTACCCCTCATTTGCTTAATATTCGCTATTGGTTCCCTTTAGCCCATAGGTCAATGTTTAAACTCCTAAGCAGATCATACAGGAACCATCATAAGTTGACCCCACTCACCTTTCCAGACCTAACCACCATCTCTTCTGACACACCCCACAACCTGGTGCCCTCCACATACACACTGTCTTCCAGTCACACCAAAATACTTGCTGAACATGTCATATTTTTTTCACATCTTTGAACATATTGTTCTCAAGGCCTGGAAGGCCCTTATTTCATTTTTCTGTCAAAGACCTTCTAATCCTTCCAGACTTAGGATGCTATCTCTGTGAAGCCACTCCTTGATACCCCAGGCCAAGTTCAGTGTGAGCATAGCATTTTGTACATATTTTTATTACTTATTATTAGCTACTTATTTACATCCTTGCCTCCCCCATTAAACTATGAACATCCATAGAGCTAGTACCTGTTTAACTTATCTTTCTATTTCCAGTACAAAAAGTAGAAACTCAATAACTGTTTGATGGATGAATAAACTTCTAAGCAGACTAAGATTTTTAAGCAGAAATTTATTAAATTATATAAATGACAACACATCTTAATCAGAAAAAAAGGTTTTCTTGGTTTTGTAGACTGAATGTCCTCCTATTTCTGTATTGTGTACTATGTATCAGATTTTCTTCCACTGCAGCTCCATCTTCTCCATTCTTGAATGGTTTATAGAGGTCTTAGTGGGACACACTTGAAGAATCTTGATGCTGAAGCAGGACTTTAGACATTTGAAAGAGGTATAAGTTATACCATGATAATTATAAGGAGAGAGAGAAAGACACCAGTGGTTGGGGAATTTGTAAACAACTAGATTTATGATATATTTGTGGACCTGGTGGAAAATGGATATTAGTGGAGAGGGGCTCTTTAAATGGAATCCACAGGTTACCCATTTCCAATGTGAACCACATGGGTTCCAGTTTGGAAGTGAGATGGAAAGGGCAAATATGGATTTGAGGAGGTGAGAACGTATAGAACTTATGGGGGCCTGTGTAGACCCAGTGTCATACTCAGAAGGAAGGTAGAGAGTGGGTCAGAGCTTTGACGAAAAGCTGTGAGGAAACTTAGATCATTATGAAGTATACTAGTTTATACAGTAAGTCCCCTACCTATGAACTTTCAAGTTGCAAACTTTCAAAGACGTGAACATACCTTCACATGTCCAATCATTTAAGTTAGTTCATGTGTCTGGCATACATTGTCACATGCATGCATTCTCTACAAGTGGTTGTGCTTTTGTGTATTTTAGAATACAGTATTATATAGAGTACAGTAGTACAGTATCTTTATTTCAAGCCCAGGATGTCTGGAAGCAAACGTAAAAACAGCAGTGATGTAGCTGTTACTGCTAAGAAGTACCAAGTAATAATGATGGAAACAAAAGTGAAAATAACTGAGAGAGGGGAGTGAAGCAAAAAGATGGTAGACATCGCTCATTTTTATAACAGATCATTCAACCATCGGCATGATTCTAAAGAACAAGGACAAGGTCATGAAACATGTGAAGTCTGCTGTGCCGATGATGCTGACAATAATATTGAAGAATCGTGGAAAAGTGATGGAGGAGATGGAGAAACTTCTCCATCCTGTGGACGCAGGATCAGCATCAGCATTGAGTCCTGCTCGGCTTAATGCTGTTTCAAGGGAAAGCTAAAAGCCTTTATGAACCCTTGAAGAAGAAACACAGTGAAGTATCAGAGGGCACATCTTTTAATGCCAGCCATGGCTGGTTTCATCGATTCAAGACTAGAGCCAACATTCACAACATAAAAGTAAGTGTCAAAAAAAAAAAAGTAAGTGGCAAGGCAGTGAGTGCAGATACGGTAGCTGCCCAGGAATTTCCTGAAATGCTTCAAGAAATTATTGATGAAGGCACGTATTTGCCCAAGCCGATTTTTAATGTGAATGTGGCAGGACTGTGCTGGAAGGGGATACCAGACCGAAGTTACATCAATAAGGAGGAAAAGTTGATGCCACCCTATAAAGCAGCAAAGGATAGGCTAATTCTGTTGTTTGGTGGCAATACTTCTGGTGATATGAAGCTGAAGCTTCTCTTAGTTTATCATTCAGAGAACCCAGGAGTCCTTAAAAACAAAGCCAAGGGCTCTCTTCCTGTTGTGTGGAAGAGTAACCCCAAAGTCTGGGTTACAGAGGCCATTTTCCAGGATTAGTTTTTCCACCCTTTATCCCGGAGGTAGAGTAATATTGCTTGGAGAAGGATGTCCCATTCAACATTCTTTTGCTGCTGGACAATGCTCCAGGCCACCTCCCATTCATGGACGACTTTCATCCCAGTGTCAAAGTAGTGAATCTGCCACTGAATATTTCGTCGTTCATCCAACCCATGGACCAGGGAGTTATAGGGACTTTCAAGAAGTATTTATGTCACACTTTTCATCAGGCAGTAAAGGTGAGTGACAAATCAGGAACAACCTTGTGACAATTTTGGAAGGACAATAGCATCTACAAGGCCATAAAAAAAACCATTGACTTTGCTTGGCATGAGGTTACAGCCATCACCATGAATGGGGTTTGGAAGAACCTTTGCCCGCAGTTTGGTCGTGATTTTTGTGGATTAGAGAAGGTGGATGAGGAATCCAAAGAGGTCTTCAGCAACTTAGTGACTCTCAGTGAGAAGCTGGAGCTAGATCTGCAAGAGGACAATTTCACTGAGCTCCTTGCTGTGCAACACAAGGAGCTTACTAACGAAGACCTGATGGAATTGGAGGCCCAGAGGAAGGACAAAGAGAGACAAGAGGAAGAAGTAACTGAAGAACGAAAGAGATTCACGATGCAGGGAATGGCAAGGGGATTTTCTTTATGTGAGGAGTCACTGTTAGCTTTTGAGGCACAGGACCCGAACACAGAACAGTACACAAAGGTTGCAGCAGCCATTCAGAACGCAATCCAGTGCTACCGTGTCATTTATGATGAGAAAAAAAGAGCTACTACCCAGACATCACTGGATAATTTTTTCAAAAGGGTAGATAGAATTGAATCCAGCAAGGAACCAGAATATGTGCCATCAACGTCAGGTGTGAGTGAAATTTCAGCTTGCCCTCTGTCTCCTATTGCTGACGATCCTTCAGCTCTACCATCTCCCACCTCCTTTCCCTCCTCCAGTCAGTAACTCTTCTTGCCTGTTCACTCGATGCCAGCCCCTGTATGCCAGCTGTTGTACTGTACTACTGTAGTTTTCAAGGTACTATAGTGTAAGATTTAAAATGTTTTCTTTATTTTTTGTTTGTTTTTAATGTATTATTTGTGTGAAAAAAAAGTATTATAAACCTAATACAGGACAGTACTATATAGCCAATTGTGTTAGTTGAGTACCTAGGCTAACTTTGTTGGACTTATGAACAAATTGGACTTACGAACATGCTCTTGGAATGGAACTCGTTCGTATGTAGGTGACTTACTTTATGTTATGCTTTATATGCTTTCTTAGAAGGGAAGTTCATTAAAGCACACTAGATATATTAGTTTTCTACTGCTGAATAACAAATTATGGCAATTTTAGAGACCTAAAACAACACCCATTTACTAGCTCACAGTTCCATTGGTCAGAAGTCTGGGTGGGCTTGGTTGGGTTCCCTGCTTAAGGTCTTACACAGCTGATATCAAGGTGTCAGCCAGGCCTGGCTGGGTTCTTAGCTGGAGGCACCAAAGAAGAATCTCCTTCTAATCTCATTCAAATTATTGGCAAAATGCAGTTTTTTATGGTTGCAGGACTGAGGTCCTTGTTTCCTTGTTAACTAGCCAGGGATCACTCTCAGCTCCTAGAGGCCTCATGCAATTCTTATCAGGGGACCCTTTTCTCCTTCAAAGCCCAAAATGGAGAATTTCTCTCAAGTAAAGTTCTGCTTGTGCTTCAAATCTCTGACTTTTTCTTCTGTCACCATCTGGAGAAACTCTCTACTTTTAAAGGGCTCATTTGGTTACATCAGGCCCAGCTATATAATTTCCTTATCTTAAAATCAACTGAGCCACATAACACAACTAATTACAAGAGTAAAATCCACCATATTAATTTTCCCTGGGATCATACAGGACATGTACACAAAGGAGCCATCTTACAACTCTGCCTATTTTGTCAACTATAGCTTTTTTTCTTCTCACTATACAGTCTAATGGCAGAACCACAGTCAAGAATACTCCTTTGATATTTCTGGATTCTAATTTTTCAATGGAAAATCTGTATTGCATGAACACTATTTCCATCAAATTTAATGCTTAAGTTGTTCTATCCAATTGCAGAAAGGAACTGTTCATAATCTTGGGTCTATAAGGAAGGTAAAGAGACTTAATCCCTTCCCTGTATGTTTCACCTCATGGGTCCAACTCAGTCACCTTTTTTTCTTCTCATTTAGTCCAAAAAGCAAACCACTTGGAGCCCCTGTTATTAATGAGTATGCCGATGCCCAGCTACACAACCTAGTGAGGAGATTGCGTCAAAGAACAGATTTCTACAAAAGAAAGTTGGTGGAAGGTGATATGTCCTCACCTGAAGGCAGCCCCCAAACTGGTGAGCAGTGTGAACTCAAAGTACCAGGAAGAAGGAGGTTATGGGTGGACATGTATTTTGCAAATGTTTTAGTTTGGGGTTCCCCAAAAGCCAACCCCAAGACAATTATTTAGCTATAAATATTTTATATTGAGGGTGCTCCAGGAGGTAAGAGTAGGCAAGAGAGACAGAGAAGGGAGTTAAGACAATAAAGGTGTGTTAATGAAGCATTGCTGCTGTGGGCCACTGGGGCTTGAGCCAGCTGAAAATCTGTGTGGATGACTCATCAGAATTATCCTGAAGGAAGAGGAAGCTGGGGTATCAACCCATCAACTCCTGTCCTTCGTTGGCTGAGGGTTGCTGCTGGGGAATGTTGCTAATACTCCAGCATTTTAAGCAAGGCAGCTGGGAGAAATCCCCAAGGCAGAGAGATGCAGGAGCCTTCTGCACATGACCTCTGGCCCACAGAATATGCACAGGCCAACAACAATATCTGTTATAGAAAGTTTTATTGTAAATATTAATTAATAATACCCATAATAAACAAAGCACTTATAATAAGAATACAAGAATACTACCTGGGTACACAACACAGCAAAGGACATCAGTGAACTAGTCACATAAGGAGAGAGACAATTATCAGTCTATCTAATAATTACAGAAATGTGCTTATGAAAAATTAATAAGTACAATAAAGTAGAGCACAAAAGTGATATATACATCATATATACATAGATACATGGTGTATATATAATATATATACATATATATACCATGATTACATCTATATAAAATGTTTATAGCCCACGCACCACGATGAAGAGTGGCCCCCACTCGCCGCAACTAGAGAAAGTCCTTGCACAGAAACGAAGACCCTACACAGCCAAAAATTAATTAATTAATTAATTAATTTTTAAAAAACTTTAATAAAAAAATGTTTATAAAGGTATAGAAAAAGTAGAGAAGAAAGTGTGTTGTTTAATAACAGATAAATAAAAACAAAATTGTTAATTACATAGGATGGAGTTGAGGATTTCCTTATAATTCTGTAGGAAGAAAGTTGGATTTTCAAAATAAACTATGTATTATATAAAGTTTCTTTTTAAAGAGAAGGGTCTAACATATAGTCATTATAATTTGATAAAGATTTGTTGAAAAGAATATTTTGAGTTTTACTTAACCATAACTGGAAGGATATAAATGAAGCTAAAGAAGCAAGAAACTAGGGGACTTCCCTGGTGGTCCAGTGGTTAAGGCTCTGCCTTCCAATGCAGGGGATGCCGGTTCAATCCCTGGTCAGGAAGCTGAGTCCCACATGCTTTGCGGCCAAAAATCCAAAACATAAAACAGAAGCAATATTGTAACAAATTCAATAAAGACTTAAAAAAAAAAAGAAGCATGAAACTGAAACCTGTGGAATGGTGCACATTTGTAATGTTTCTGTTCAATGTAAATCCAAAGCACTATTTATGTTCCAAAATATGTGGGAATGAAACTTGTATTTAAAATATCTTATTTGTAACATCTTTGGGACACTTAATTTAAACTTTAACCTGCTATTTATTTCCGACTTTTGATGTTTTCATTACTTGGATATTTTCACAAATGGCAATATTTTAAACGTCATGAAATGCTTCATCTGCCTGTATTGAGAGGGGAAGATTTTGGAATGTTTTGATTCCAAGAAATCCAAGCTTTTTTCTCATTAAGCTAACCTAACCTCTTAAAAATGTTTTCATCTCTTTTTTCCTATAAAGCAAAGTCCACAGTTGAATCATCAACACAAGAAAGCAGTGCTAAGCTAAAAGAAGAACATTATCAGAAGGTGCCTCTAACAGAGTACCTAAAGCGAATCAGACTTCCAAAAAGCATAGATTCATACACAGGTACCATCAAATGGTGGATTATCTCAGTGGGAGGGCTGGCTGTTACCAAGAACCCCTGAAACCCAAAGTCACAGACAGCTTCCATTTTCTCTAGTCAGTGTTCTGAACCTATCTAGAAAGCAGAATTTAAACTGTATTATCTGCAACGGGTTGTTTTCCCCTTTCCAGCGAAGATAAGAGATAAAAATATTCCTGTGTGTTTTTAAAATAGTCCAGGGCCTGTCCTGTCCCTAATTAACTTCTAAAAGAAGTCCCAAAGCATTAAGTAATATGTTCATTGAACACCCCCCCAAAAAAATCATTATAAAATGTTTATCTTCTTCCATGGCTTCACATTGTTAATTAATCCAATTGAACAAATCCCCTCCTACAGCTTCCCTTGGGCAGAGGAAAGCTCTGTGTACAGGGTCATGGACTGCCTTCACTGGCTGATTTGCCCCCTCCCCACTTCAGTCACACCCCTGTGGATAAGATGTGGCCTTTGGCTCACAAGCCCTGGGTGACCCTGCAGCTTAATTACCAACCAGCATAAAGCCCTTTGAGTCAGTTCTCCTGGACATGGTAACTGACTTTTCCCTGGGTTCCCCTTTCCTCATCTAAATAGTACAGTCACTCATGGGGACAGACTCAGTGGCCATTCTCTAAGAGACATGAAGAACACTCTTTAATGTCAGAAAAGCTGATAAGATGACTTATCCCTCGTAAACCCCAGTGCCTCGGCTCTAGGGGCAGAATTGTGCTGAATGTTTTAAACAGAGTCTCTTATACAAATTGTTTATCTCCAGAAGGTGGTGCCCCAACTTTACCAAACTAAGCAACAGAATTATTTTAATGTTTTTTACATGCCATGTGGATTACTCCAGTCTCTATTTTTCTAGATCGATTCTATCTCCTGTGGCTCTTGCTTGTCACCATTGCCTTTAACTGGAACTGCTGGCTTATACCGTTGCGCATCATCTTCCCATATCAAACACCAAACAACACACACTACTGGCTTATTACGGACATCATATGTGATACCATCTACCTTTTCGATTTGCTGTTAATCCAGCCCAGACTCCAGTTTATTAGAAGAGGAGACATAATAGTAAGTAGGGTTTGGGAGAAGCACAAACTGACAAAGGAATATCAGATTGAACTACAAAAAAACAAATTAACAGCATTGTGTTATTTAATGTCTGACTGATTGTCTGCATGTATGGGTCTCTAACCACTGGAGCCACCAGTATAATAACAATAACAATAACAACAACAATAACAAAACAACCACTGAGCACTCACCACGTGCTGGGGACCATGCATCTCCCTGTACCTTAGTTTCCTCATTTTAAAAATGGGAATAACAATAGTACCTTCATAATACTGATGAGAAGACTGAATGAATTAATGCAGGTAGCGTGCCTGGAACTGTGTCTCGTGCCTATCTTCTTTTCACTCTTCACTTTCCAGATTCATCACACCTTATTCCTCATCATCAAATGCAGTGTTTGGTCCACTTCAGAAATATCATTCTTACCCTTAGGAGAAATCATCTTCCCCTGGATTTATTCTCACTGTTGAGGGGATTTCAGAGCCAATCCAATCAATCTAAGACAGAAAGAGAAGACTATGTTTTCACAAGTACACATCCAAATCGTACAGCCTCTTATACCCTGCACCCCACCGCCGGGCCCTTCTCCAGCTAACTAGAACAATGCTTCCTTTCCAACTGATGTCCACTGTGATATCCTCATCACAGTCGCAGTGAGGGCTGCATGGAACAGATCCTCCAATGTCAAAGAAGGAAGAGCAGAGCAACCAAGTGTACGGCACCTTGGGTTCATATATGTTTTTGAAGAAGAGATGTAGTCTCCTTAATCTCCTGAATATTTTCTTTTGAATTTCCAGATGATTTTAAGTTATCAAAAAGCTAACAGGGGTTTGGGTTATTTTTTTCTTTAAAAAATACTATTTGTGGGCTTCCCTGGTGGCGCAGTGGTTGAGAGTCCGCATTCTAGGAAGACATTCTAAAGGCAAGAGCTAAAGCTATAGCAAAAATCTATTCAAAATATTCCTTGTGTGGGCTTCAGAGCATTAGTCAACTCACCAGCATGATCCCCTAAGTTCACTGGCAGTTTGATGAATGAAGATGATGTGTACAAATAAGAAATAACACCCAAAAAAGGGGGCACTAATTTCAACCTCCATTAGATGCACAAAAGAGGGAGAAAATCAATATTTGACAAATGGAAAATGACAAAATCAGTAAGGAGAGACTTTTATTTTCAATTTTCTAAGAGGTCTTTGCACACAATGGAGTGTTAAAACCAAGAAAAATAACCAACAAAAACACACTCAATGGTCTCTATTTAAAATGCATTATCACAAGCTACAAATATAGAGCAGGAACTAATTGCTTTGTTTGTTCAAATGAAGTTTAATGGTTTCTTTAATGTAGAGTAGGTAGTTTTAGCCTTTAAACTTGATTACATTTTGCTAAAAGGACTATGCAAGTTGAGTATCCAACCTGAAAGTCTCACTACATTTAGCTATCTATGCGAACTTTGTTTTACACCATCAACTTATTCATTCATTCAACAAACATTTATTAAATACCTATAGTTGACAGGTATTCCAGAACTGGAGGATGGAAATATCAATTCCCCAAGGGCTTGAGGGAAAACAGATACCAGATTGAGGTGCTAGAGGCCACAACAGAGGAAATTGGGAGGGTTTACAAGTTTTCCACAGCATTTATGTGCAGTATCTTTCTTCTGAGAATGGTGCTGCACAGAGTACAGAACTTTGATTCAAGGACCAACAAAAGGAGTCTCTTATTTAAAATGTCCTTTATAGACAGCAGGAATAGAGCTGGGAATGACACCGTGGACGTTATGTAGATATGAGACTTGCACCCACAACACTTTGCTAAGACTGCCAATCACAATGATCCATGGAAACGCTCAGAGCCTTCTAGTGACCACGTCTATCAGGCCTGTCATTATAGTCAACTGCTTTTGGTCCTTTAGCTATTATTTATAAACTGATCTAGAGAAAATTAACAACTCCCTTCTCTGTGCTCTGCACATTTTACTCACACTTCTGTTATTTAATTGTTAAATAACACTTAAGTTCACTATGATGTAGCAGAAACAAATAGTCCAGGGTCAAATTTCGCCTCTGAAATTAACTTACAGCAATACTTGAGAAAAATAAATTTACCCTTTCATTGTGTACTATCTTTGTCATCCGTAAAATAGAACTAGTACCACCCACCTCATAAACTTATTGTGAAGATTAAGTAAGACAATGTGAACACCTAGCCTAGGGTCTGGCTTCTAGAAGATGAGCAGTGAATTGATGACTGAATCAAATGAATGAATGTCCACACACTTTCTCTTGTCTCCTATTTGTATAGGTATCTCACTTTGTTACCTGATAGTAAGTTTCTTGAGAATAGGGACAGTATTCAATTCATTTCCCTATTTATCCTAGGAATTCAGAGGGTACATTCAAAAATGTTTAAAGGAGTGAATGAATGGCAATCTTGGTTCAAGGATTTTCTTCCCTTGAATAACAGTTTAATCTACCTTGTAGTAGTATTATATAATATTATTATTTTGAAACATTTTTATCTGTTCTATGTGAAATTATGGATTTTCTATGAATTATTTAAAAGAAGAGGTAAACAATAAATAGATATAATAATACCTTAGATGAGGGTCTTCAAAGACTATCTGATTGAAAAAGATTTAAGTGCAATTATCATACCCTTTCTAAAGTAAGCTTCCTCAGAATAAATGTTACCTGCATAATAATGAGACTTAAAAGAGACAGAGAGAATTAAATAGGGTTACATACTAAAAATAAGTGCCTACAGAGAGACCTTCAAGATGGCAGAGGAGTAAGAAGTGGAGACCACCTTCCTCCCCACAAATACATCAGAAATACATCTACATGTGGAACAACTCCTACAGAACACCTACTGAACACTGGCAGAAGACCTCAGACCTCCCAAAAGGCAAGAAACTCCCCACATACCTGGGTAGGGCAAAAGAAAAAAGAAAAAACACAGACAAAAGAATAGAGACAGGGGCTTCCCTGGTGGCGCAGTGGTTGAGAGTCAGCCTGCCGATGCAGGGGACACAGGTTCGTGCCCCGATCCGGGAAGATCCCACATGCCGCGGAGTGGCTGGGCCCATGAGCCATGGCCACTGATTCTGCGTGTCCGGAGCCTGTGCTCCGCAACGGGAGAAGCCACAACAGTGAGAGGCCCGTGTACCACAAAAAAAAAAAAAAAAAAAAA
>NW_020172183.1:556921-631903 GCF_003031525.2 Neophocaena asiaeorientalis asiaeorientalis
GACATGGAAAAAAAAAAAAAAAAAAAAAAAAAAAAAAGAATAGGGACGGGACCTGCACCAGTGGGAGGGAGCTGTGAAGGAGGAAAGGTTTCCACACAGTAGGAAGCCCCTTCACCAGCAGAGACAGGGAGTGGAAGAGGGGGGAAGCTTCAGAGCCATGGAGGAGAGCACAGCAACAGCAGAGAGATTCCCACACAGAGGATCGGTGCCGACCAGCACTCACCAGCCCAAGAGGCTTGTCTGCTTACCTGCTGGGGTGGGTGGGGGTTGGGAGCTGAGGCTCAGGCTTCAGAGGTCTGATCCCAGGGAGAGGACTGGGGTTGCCTGCGTGAACACAGCCTGAAGGGGGCTAATGTGCCACAGCTAGCTGGGAGGGAGTCCAGGAAAAAGTCTGGAACTGCCTAAGAGGCAAGAGACCATTGTTTCGGGGTACGTGAGGAGAGGGGATTCAGAACACTGCCTAAACAAGCTCCAGAGATGGGCACGAGCTGCGGCTATCAGCGCAGACACCAGAGACGGGCATGAAAAGCTAAGGCTGCTGCTGCAGCCACCAAGAAGCCTGTGTGCAAGCACAGGTCACTATCAATACCTCCCCTCCTGGGAGCCTGTGCAGCCCGCCACTGCCAGGATCTTGTGGTCCAGGGACAACTTCCCTGGGAGAACACACTGCGCGCCTCAGGCTGTTGCAATGTCATGCCGGCCTCTGCCACCACAGACTCACCCCGCATTCCATATCCTTCCCTCCTCCCAGCCTCAGTGCTCCAGAGTCCCCTAATCAGCTGCTACTTTAACCCCGTCCTGTCTTAGTGAAGAACAGATGCCCTCAGACAACCTACAGTCAGAGGCAGGGCCAAATCCAAAGCTGAACCCCAGGAGCTGCGCAAACAAAGAAGAGAAAGGGAAATTTCTCCCAGCAGCCTCAGGAGCAGCGGATTAAATCTTCACAATCAACTTGATGTACCCTGCATCTCTGGAATAACTGAATAGACGATGAATCATGCCAAAATTGAGGCAGTGGACTTTGGGAGCAACTGTAGACTTGGGGTTCGCTGTCTGCATCTAATTTGTTTCTGGTTTTATGTGTATCTTAGTTTAGTATTTACAGTTTGTTATCATTGGTAGATTTGTTTATTCATTTGGTTGCTCTCTTCCTTTTTTTTATATATACTTTTTTTTTTTTCCTTTTTCTCTTTTTCTGAGTGTGTATGTGTATGCTTCTTTGTCTGTATGGCTTTGCTTCCACCATTTTTCCTAGGGTTCTGTTGGTCCATTTTTGTTTTTTGGGGTTTTCTTTTTTTTATTTTAGTATAGTTTTTAGCACTTGTTATCATTGGTGGATTTGTTTTTTGGTTTCATTGTTCATTCTTTCTTTTTCTCTTTTTTATTAATTTTTAAATTTTTTATTTTTACTAACTTTTTTATTCTTCTTTTAATACCTTTATTTTATTTTCTTTTTTCTTTCTTTCTTTCTTTTTCACTCCATTTTCTTCTGAGCTGTGTGGCTGACAGGGGCTTGGTGGTCCAGCCAGGCGTCAGGCCTGTGCCTCTGAGGTGGGAGAGCCAAGTTCAGGACACTGGTCCACAAGAAATCTCCCAGCTCCACATAATATCAAGTGGTGAAAGCTCTCCCAGAGATCTCCATCTCAATGCTCATACCCAGCTCCACTCAAGGGATAAATATGCTAAGATCATTCTTCCAGAGTTGGAGGATGGGGTCATACTTCAACTTAACTTCTTAGCACTTGATACGTCTGTCTGTTCCATATGTCTGTTCCATATAAGCTTTGAAGGAGCACTTGATATGTGCACTTGATATGTCTGTCTGTTCCATATAAGCTTTGAAGGAGCTGACTCATCATACTCAAGCTTGGTACATGATTCAGCATAAACTTGTACATATACCTATATCTGCCTGTGGTTCAGTAAGACATTTTGTTTAAGGGAAAAGAATCATTAAATAAGCATGTCATATATTTTCTAATGTATTTCTGTAAAATTTAGTATGTGCACATGGGTAGAAATTATAGCCAAAAAAATGGGGTGGTGGGGCAGGAATTGGGAACTTGGCTAACAAATCTTAAACATTGTTCAACAGCAATTTAAAATTTTTGAACATGGACAGCCTGGATAATAATTATTAGAAGATGTTGCTTCCATGTGTCCAAGTTATAATACTTTGGTCAAATAATTAATAGTACACAGACAATTTCCTCCTACCTATAAGTGAAATAGAAAAATATAATCCCAATATTAGCATTAATTCTGAATGTTAACAAATGCCTTCCTATTCCTCTATCTCTTATCACACATTTACTGAGCACATGTTGTGTGTTAGACATTGTGTTAGGAACTGAGAAACACAGGATAAATATATTGTCCCTACCCTTTTAAGTAGCTCAGAGTATGAAGCATGGACAGACAAAAGAAAAATGGTGGAGTTTTGTGATGTAAGTCATGACAGAGGTAAGCCCTTGGTGCTATTTGATGCAAAGAAAACCAGATAAAGGAGGGAACACCTGGTCCAAATTTTGATGGATTAATTGAAATTATCTGCACACCTTCATCCCCATAAAAAAGGGAAAAATATGTCCTAAATTCTGGGAACAGCATAGGTAAAGGCATCAAGGTAAGAAACTCTGCTATGCACTGCTAAACAGAATAAGTATAAGATGCTTCAGGAGGTGAGTGAGACAGAGAAAATAGAGCTTTGTATATCATGAAAGGGAGCTTGGATTTTTTTTCTTTAAGTCATGTGAAGTCATAGAATTTGACATAAATAGAATTGTTAATGATCTGATCTAGAGAGATCATCTCACTGCCATTGTAGAACTGATCAAGGAAAGCAAGAATAAAGGCAAGGAAACCAAAGCCAAAAAGAGAAAATAGGCATGAGAAAATTTTAAAAAGGAGAATCAGTAGAACTTGGTTGCTGGTTGGATGAGGGCTAAGGGAGAGTGAGTGGTGTAGGATCACTGACTAGTGTAGATGAGGATGCTCATATGATACTCAATAAGAGGAGGAGCATGGATGGCTTTAGGGGAAATGGAGAATGATGATGCATTCAGGTTTGTTGTAGGTTAAATTTGAGATGAGCAGAACTGCTAAGTGAGGGAGACAATAATCAGTTGTTGGACAGGTCAACAGCTCCAGATACTAATATTAAGTGGAGGTAGAGGTTTGGTAGCATCCACAAACATGGTGATCTTTGAAATAATGAAAGTGGATGAAATTTCCCAGGAAGTAAATATGAAAAGAGAAGAGGGCTGAATCCTGGGAAATATTGACTTTAAATGGCTAGCCATAGGATGCAAGAAGGACCCTGAAGGGCTTCCCTGGTGGCGCAGTCGTTGAGAGTCCGCCTGTCGATGCAGGGTACACGGGTTCATGCCCCGGTCCGGGAAGATCCCACATGCCGCGGAGCGGCTGGGCCCGTGAGCCATGGCCGCTGAGCCTGCGCATCTGGAGCCTGTGCTCCACAATGGGAGAAACAGTGAGAGGCCCGCGTACCACAAATTAAAAAAAAAAGAAGGACCCTGAAAACTGGAACTGAAGAAGTAAACCAAGAATGGCATTACAGATTCTTTGAAAAGAGAAAGTTCCAAGGACAAAATTGTCCCCAAAAAGTCAAATGCTTCAAAAGTTTTACTCATCTCTTCATGCCTTTACCTATTCATCCACTCAAATATTTATTGGGCTTTTAATATATTATAGTCACTAGTTATATACAGTTGCTAAACAAAATCAACCCTGTCCTGAGATAGATTACCATTTCATGGAGTAGACTGATCTTAAATAAATGGGGCAAGACATATATGTGTGATTTCAAAATGTGGTGAGTGCCATAAAAGAATGTTAGTATGTAAAGGATTCCCTGGGTATGATCATTAGGAGGTTATTGGTGGCTTTCACAATGGTAGTCTTGATGGAATAAGAGAAGTGAGCAAAAGTCAAATCACCACCAAAATTGCCATGAGTTGAAGAATAAATATGAAGAAAGGATGTGGAGCAAAGCAAGGTAGATAACCCTCTTAAGAAGCGTTAGTGTGACAATTAGAGCAATACAAAAAGAAAACAAAGCCAAGGAAGGTTTTTAAATTTATGATATGGGAAGATAGAGCATATTTATAGGCTGTTGTTAGAAGGAACTAATAGAAAGGAATAGCTATAAATATTTTTAAAGTGAGAAAATGTTTAATGAAATTGGCTAAAATTAATATGAATTATAAATATAACATATTTCAGGTGGATTCAAATGAACTAAAGAGACACTACAGGAGTTCTACAAAATTTCAGGTAGGTGACTTACAATTCCAAAATTGTTCAACTAATCCATTACAATTTTGACTTTAAGTTCCATCTATAAATTTCTACCCAAAAAAATCTGCTTCCTTTAAAAATTGTAGCCTTTGTAACAAAGTTTATACAGGTGAAGTTTTATTAGGCAGAGTTTTTCTTCTCAATAATTATACAATATACTTCCTAGTATGTGCAAATGTGTAATTCAATATATGGGTCTTTACTAGGCAGAACAAAATCTTAGCACCCACATTTAAATTCCAATTTAAATGTCCACAAAGGAGTATGGGGTGTACTTTGTCTTGTCCATATATAATTCTAGCCTCCAATTCATGTAGCATGATGATGTAAAAGTCTACAAAATTGTTTCTACTCCTATTTCTTTCTTGTTCATATAAGCAAAATATATGCTACGGTATAGCACAGGGAACTCTGCTAAATATTCTGTAATAACCTAAATGGGAAAAGAATTAGAAAAAGAATAGACACATGTATATGTATAACTGAATCACTTTGCTATACACCTGAAACTAACACAACATTGTTAATCAACTATACTCCAATATGAAATTTTTTTTTAAATTTTAATAAAATAATTTTAAAAATAAAACCACTGGAAATTGTCAGAATGGCATACAGCAAAAAAAAAGAAGCAATTATTTAGATAACATGGCATCTTCCTTTTCTCAAATAACAGTATAATATTATTTTTTCACCCATGTGTAGTTTTTTCACCCATAATTATTTACAAAGTACTTTATTATCTTTTATTGTTCCTCCTAACCCCAAGAAATAGGCAGAGATTTGAGGGTGTTCCAAGGTTACCTAAACTGTATGCATGAACTCCAACCTCCCATTTCAAGGACAACACTTTAGTGGCCTCAAATTTTGTTAAAAATACAAATCTCAGTTTAGGTGCCAAATTGTCCCTACTGGCAATCTATGGTGATTAAAATTTCTTTCAATTCTTTTTTATCTCCAATTAATTTTCTCTGTAAAAACTGCCACATACTTAGACATATTCATAAAAGATCTAAACTACTTTGATGAACTCTACAAAGAGGATGAATAGTTTTGTGAGTGCCACAGACCTTATTCCAAACACTTAATCACTTTCTTGAATTTGAATAAGGGCAACTTAACTCATATATTTAATTTGGGTTCATAAATGTAAACTTTTACATTTATTTAATTGAAGTCATGCCTTTTGAATTTCCTTAGCACATCCTGTATGTCTTATGGCATTGTATTACACTATTTCTGCGCTTGGTTATTCCACCACTAGATTGTTAACTTCTTGTGGACAGAAACAATACCTTACTGCTATTTCAACCCCAACATGCTTTGCAAAGTTCCTTGTACAGAGTACAGTGCTGGTCAGTACTTAATTCAATTTTCTACAATTCATTGAGAAATAAATCATCTCTATCTATACAAATCCACATTAATGTATTAATATCAAACATGATTAATAACTCTCTGCATAGAAAAGTCAAGTGAGTATGTGAGCAATTGGATCCTGAAATAGCACTAGACAAATCAACAGTTCTGTGCTCCTGCTTCCTTATTTATAAGACATTATTTTAGTAACTGCTCTGTGTACCTCTCAACTTGTTATAAGGCTCAATATCTGTAGGGTAAAATCAATGAGGTTTGATGATATTATGCAATTTTTAAGCCAATTATTTTAGTAAGTAATTTGTTTATAGTAGCCAATGTGTGTTCATTCAAACTGAAAGTCCCATTCCTTTTCAATAGCACTAGGCTTTGAAATTGTAGTACACAATTAATTACCTCAACTTTCCATTTCATACGTATGGCCTTACACAAAACTCTTAACTCCTCTTAATTGTCTTAAATAAATTAAACGTTTTTTTAATGTACTCTGTTTTTCAAGATGACGTAAAAAATAATGAAAATGAATAATTGTCTTATGTAAAAGAATTTTTTATTGTTATCATTGCAATCAGGAAAGTATGCAAATGTTATGCTGTCATTTCACAATTACCAGGGTAATGGAAGGCCAGAATAATTTAAATTCATCACAAATTTAAAATATATTGTCTTTAGCTATAATAGTACTTTCAATACCTTCTTCCATCGGAGCTGATAATTGTAAATGGGACTGACTTCTTTCCTCTCCTCTCTGTTAGCCTGTATAGTCTCTGATAGATATGTTCACAGCAGTTTATTGTTAGCAATATGATACAAGGTAGACAGCAGTAGAAAGAACTGAAGAGTCTGGATGAACCACCAACAATATAATTAGCCCTCAACACTGGAGAATTGCCTGAAACATAAAAATATATCACTACAATGAATGCCCAATTGTTTCACATAAAATCAAGAATGGGCTTGAGTTTCAGTCCAAAAGCCCCAAGTTTAAAACACTATTAAAATGTATTTTAACAGTAGCAACCATGCCATCTCTTAAATATATGTGACAGCTCAACAAAATCCCAGAAAATGCAATGCTGAAGCCGAGATCAGATGAATGAAGCTGGAAATGAAATTCATTAGAAGTAGGCTATGAAGTAGTGTTCTTGTTTTCAGGGCACTAATACACCTTTCAGTGACACCATGCATATGAAACTGAAGGCAATTTTGTATTAAGCAACAAATAAATCATGGTGACTGGTCAGCCCTTACATACATTGGTATAAATCAATTCATGTCCTAAAAAGCATGTAAACACAACATAATTGTGAATGTGTTCTTCCAACAGTTGGATGTGGCATCAATAATGCCATTTGATGTTTTCTACCTCTTCTTTGGGTTTAATCCAATATTTAGGACAAATAGGATGTTAAAGGTAAGATAACTATACTTAACTGTCTTCTTATAATAATGGAAGTCTCAAAGTACTTTAATATATCCTAAAAGTATCATATTCTTAATTTTTCGTAAACTATCCTCCATTTTTATGCCCTCATCAATGCTAAGAATTTTAAAAGCTGAATGAAGGAAAAATATCCCTATTTCTAGTAATGGAAGTTGCTTTTGTTGTTTTGAGTCTGCATCTCATAACAGCTATTTTTATAACTTAAAATAGGAATGCTTTTATATTTTGAAATACAGCTATAATTACAAATGAATATTTTATAATTTTATTCTGTTCCACTTGTCACTATTTATTACATAGTCACTGAATGCCTGCAATACTGGCTGTAAAATGAGGGTATTAGTTTAGCTGACCTCTAAGTTATCTCACTCATCAAAAATTCTATAATTATAGAAAAATGCAAGCACAGTTTTGCATAACAAAATTATTTATATACTTAGATACAACTCAAATGTCCATCAAGAGGGAAATAGTTAAATACATTGCAGTATATCTATAGAGTACATTGTAATGCAAAAATGAAGAGGAAGTTTTCTATGAAAGATCTCCAAGACAAACTGCTCAGTTAAAAAAAAAAAAAGCTAGTTACAGAACAGTTTATAGAACAATAGTAACTTTTGTAACAGAAAGGGGAAAATATTCTATTTTTCTATATTACATAAACAGTGGAAGACTACCCAAAAAGTCTAATAAAAATGGTTAACTGAAGTAAGGATGGGAAGCTGGAGGGAAAAGCAGGATGGGTAGGGGCAGGAATAGGAGAAAAGACTATGAAGGTATATATTTCCTATTGTTTTTGAACTATGTGAATGTATTACCTATTCAAAAAGGTTCTAAGACATAAATATTTTATAACTCATAGCTTTATCAGATACCTAAGAAGAATCTGAGGAGAGTCAGGATGTGAAATTTCATATAAATTTTTAATAATAGCAATGATAGCTTGTATTTCCAAAGCCAGCCTTCTTAAAAGGAACACCAAAGATTTTATCGGTTTTAGGTGGTTATCGCTTTGACACCTTGGGAAAACAAGATGACATAATCTGGAGACTCGGGTGGATCCTAACACAGCTGCAGCTGATATCTGTTGAATACATACCTGTAGCTACATACTTTGTTAAACTTGGTATTCATTATCTCATTTATTCCTCCAAACAACCTCATTTTAGAGATGAGGGAAATGAGAATTAGCAGAGTAAAAAAATCTGTCCAGACACACTCTGGTGAGTGGCAGTATCTGGATTCTATCACATATTTTTTCTGATCCCAAATTCCTTACTATAATCAGATGGGCAAATAAACTTCAGGCTGAAGGAGCTTTCCTTCCACACCCATGATTTTTCCAAGTCAAGAGGGACCTTACTCTATACTCTTGGCCATCCAAGACAACTCTAGAGACTTCTGTTTTGACCACAGAATGTAGGTCTAGATTGAGCAGAACTTAACGTTCCCAGCAGCTTGGTGGGCTGGCCATCCATCATCAAATTTCTAGTGTAGAATGGATGTTTCTGGAGGCCACTGCTCAGAAGCAACCAACTTTGAGAGAGACTCAAGTTCCTATGGATTTGAGTGTTTGTCTGGCATTATAATAAAAATTTATAAAATGCTAACTCTTCAAACCCCATCTCTGTGTCCCTTCAGTGTCCAAAAATCTACTCACTATATTAGGTAGTTTTTTTTATAATATAGGAGATCCTGAAAGCCAACATTAATCTTCTTTACATAACCCCACAGTCCAGTCATCTTCACATAAGTGTGTCATTTTAATGTGCAGTTCTCTAGGGAAAATATCATTTACCTATCTCCAAATTATATATGAGAAAACAAATTAAGAATATAAATTTTCTCTACAGTGAACACTTAAGCTAAATTTTAAAATGTGCCTTTGTGAAAACTTCTGTTAAGAGCACAATAAACAAGTTACCACAAATTGAAATTATCTTAATCTGAATGGTTAATGGATGTTTCCTACTCAGGAATTCTGGAAAAACAAATCATTTGTGTATATTTCTAGTTAAATAGTCATTGCTATTATAGCTGTTTTCTAATTCCAAATGTTCTATTACAGTCTTATCTACATTGGATGAAATTTTGAACTAAATAATCTTTGAACTAAATAATCTCTAATAGCCCTTCCTATCTGTAAGATCCTATGAGTCTAAGTACATTCTCTTATTGTCCCCAATTTACAGATGAGGAAACCAAAGTACAGAAATACTAAGTGACTTTTCCAAGGTCGCACAGTTAATAAATGGCAGAGAGGAGATTGGTGTTTGGCTCTGGATTTCATGCTCTTGCTCTTGCATTTTACAGCCTATAGATTAAAAAGAGAAAGTAGGGGGTAAGAGTGCATGTAGGGAGTATCTGTTGCTATAGAAGTGGGTGTAAGCAGAAGAAAACCTTGAGGCAAATAACAACTGTTTGGATTAAATGCATATAAACTCTCTATGTCTTTGAGCAATGTCAAGAATAGATAACAAATGCTAATATTAATTGAACTTTACATTTTGTTGAAATAAATACACAATTAATGCAACTTGCTTAAAAACAATGCTAGTGTTGAGCAACAGGCCTTAACACCTATTTACGATTTCAGTGTATTTTATTATGCTTTTACTATCTTACTTATGTTTTGGGGGGAGGTATGACTTTTAATTATTGTAAAATAAAGTTCTACCACATGCTTTAAAAAAGAAAAAAAAGGAAAGAAATGTTTTTAAGCTTGATTTTCAACAAGCATTACAAACAAGACTATAACTAGAGGGTAGAAATAAAATAAAGCAAGAAGCTCTGGAAGTTTGGCACCTTGTTAAAATGCACTACCCGGAGGAAAATACCACTGACAGACCTTAGTTTTTCTAAGACATGAATAGAATTATTTTCAGTAACAAATAAAGTCTATTTTATATTGTTTTATTTAAATATAATAGATGTATTTAAGACTAATGCACTTTTGGATTTCTTTTGCTTGTTTTCTACATAGTACACTTCATTTTTTGAGTTTAATCGTCATCTAGAGTCTATAATGAACAAGGCATATATCTACAGGTAAAGTATAACTCAATGTACTTCAGGGCTGGGAGAGAGAGCAATGGTGAAATATTTTAGACAGGACTTGGGAAGAATATGGCCTCCCTGCAAAAGAGAAGGGAATAATCTCAGATTTGGGGCTATGTAAAATATTGGGTTGTGTTCTAAAGTAGATTTGAACATTTTGAAGTGAGATAAAAGTATGAAAATTATATTAGATTTTAGAAGAATACAAGACTGAAAAAGAGGACGTATTACCTGCTTCAGTCAGAACAAAGACAGAGAAACGTGCTCTTTCACAAGTTTTTACATCTCTCTCATGACAATTCATTCTAGTCTGAATTTTCATTCATTTGCTGTTCTGAACTTAACTTGCCCAGAGACCTCTAGTCAGTTAATCGTAGCATAAAATCCCATGAGCTTTTCAGAGATATCCAGTGAAATCAGCATGGTGTATTTTATGGGACTCAAAGTGGAGAGGTGACCCTGGAGGCATATCTTTCAGGGAGTTGACTCATACCATTTGTGAAAAGAGGATTTTTTTTTTCTACTCTTGTCAGTCCCGGTCAAGACACTGCAGTCAGAAAACATGTGAAGGCACCATCATTTTATATTGTACTAATGAGAGTTAACAGTTCACAAATTTAAAGCAAGGAGATTCAGCAGAGACTTTAAGGAAAAGAAAATGTTAAAATAGGCTGTATTCCAGAAACAACATGAGTCTTACTTTGCATTTATTCTCCTTCCCAGATGTATTCGAACAACTGGATACTTGCTCTTTACTCTGCACATTAATGCTTGTATGTATTATTGGGCTTCAAACTATGAAGGAATTGGAACTACCAGATGGGTGTATGATGGTGAAGGAAACAAGTAAGTTTTAATTTTGAAGGAAATGTTTATTGATTATTCTTAATTTTATGTTTCAGTTTGAGCTTTCTTAAGCTAGTGTTTTTTGAAACTGTAAATCACAATCCATTAACTCTTTATTAGTAGATCAGTATGTTTTTAAGTGAAAGAGGATAGAATAGAGGAGGACAGAATAGAAAATATCCAAGTCTGTCATACCGAGTAGGGTGTGTGTGTGTGTGTGTGTGTGTGTGTGTGTGTGTCCTGGATTAACCTGTAGAATGCATTTCTTACTCAGGATCATGAACAAAAAAGTTTGAAAGCCTGTGTTTAGACAGCTGAGTGGTAAGGTAACTTTTAATAACTCCTATGATGATTGTTAGTAATGAAGAATGTTAATTATTTGGAGGGCAGATGCAGTGGCTAATTAGTTTACCACTGAAGAGCTTTATGGGTTTATGAGTCAGCTATAACCACTAACTCAATTAAACACAAAGTAACAAGGATCATATACTAAACTTGGCAATTAGATATGCAAGTACCCTGAGAATAAGAGATTGTCTGAAAATTTTAGTACAGTAGAATCAGGGCTCAACAATGGCAACTGAGTTTTTTAATAGTGAAATTTCCTTTTGGTAGATACAAAGGCCTGGCATAAAGTAGATTCCACTAACTTTCTGCTCCAGTGAAATGACATTGAGCCTATTATAAAGCAATGTCCTTACTGGAAAATAAGAGGTCCCAGCATGACTTTGAAGGGCAACTCACAGCAGCCTTGGGAAGGAAAGCAATTATAGGATAGAGCAAAAACTGTAAAGATACCTCACAAAATTACACCCTAGCTAGAGTGAGCAGGATCTGAATGAGGGATTATAACATTTTTTGAACTTTTAACCAGAACTAATTTTAAAAATTTAAAGTCAGAAGGCCCACTGATCGGGGAAATACACACACACACACACACACACACACACACAACAAGAAGAAAGTGTATAACCAAATCTATAAGTAATTCCCTTTAGAATGTGAATTAAATATGCATTTAGTTTAATATAAGTAACTACAAAGAAAACTGAGTAAGATACCAACTATATTAAATATTGCCTAGTAGTATGTAATTCAACATCATTAGACCCATAAGTCTGATAAGTGTTTTTATCAAATTAGCAAAATAATATACAGTTGCCATCCAGAAAAAGTGGAGCTATTTCTCTTTTCATACCTGGATGCCTTTCTGCAGCATTTCTAGAGAATATATCTTGTTCCCAGTGCCTAGAACATTGTTAAATATATAGCATACACTCAGTATATGTTAGGTATTTAAAGAAGGCAAGAAGGAAGTTTCTTTACTCTCTCTTCCTACTTGCCTTCTTTAAATACTTAACATATAGTGAGTGTGTGAGAGAGAGTAAAGAAAAAAGGAAGGAATGACCAAATCTGTATTATAACAAGAAGAAAGAAACCTCAGTTTCAACCCATAAGAAACTGAAGCTACATTGTTCTAATATTTTAGACGTCTAATTCCAGCTACAGTGCAGACCAGATATTCAAAGCCCTCTCACTAAAATACAAGAAGATAAACTACTTGAAATTTTTGTTGTATTAGTTATTGCAATTACTTGTTATAAGATACATTTCTACATAAATTATAATCACAACAGTTTTCAATGATTGCTAAACTCTCTAGAAAGTAAAAGGAATCTCCAAAGTCTAAAAAACAAATGTGGGTACTGAAGCTGGAGTAAAGTAGTAAGATAATCACTAAGGAACAGAAATAGAGAAGATAACTTCTGAATCAGTAGAATAAAAAAAAGATAAGATTGTAGAAACAACTTAAAATATATCAGTAAGCAGAATAATTTAATATGAATTAAATTCACCACCTAAAAGAGACTGTCAAATAATATTAGTCAAAATAGACTTTAAAACAAAAATTATTTTAGGGAAAAATAAGGTTATCATATAATGATAAAAGTTTAAACTCACTATCAATATTTACCAGTTCTAAATGTGCATGCACCTAATGCAAAGTACTTATGATGAATCAAAGAAATTCATAAAGCAAAAATTATTAGAAGGAAGAGAAATTTACAAATACACCATCAAAGTGTGAGACATCAACACACTACTATTGACTGATCAAGCAACCACAGACAATCAGTAAAGATATAAAAGATTTGAGAACCCATTAAAAAGCTTGATTTAACAAATACAAATGGAACTTTGTACCCAAGAATTAGAAACCACTCATTAATCTTTTTTAATTTTTTTATTGAGTTATTGTTGCTGTACAATATTTTATGTTACAGCTGTACAATATAATGAGTCACAATTTTTAAAGGTTATGCTCCATTTATAGTTATTGTAAAATATTGGCTATATTCCCTGTGTTGTACAATATATCCTTGTAGCTTATTTTACACATAATAGTTTGTACCTCTCAATCCCCTATCCCTATAACACCCCTCCCTCCTCCCCTCTCCCCACTGGTAACCACTAGTTTGCTCTCTATATTTGTGAGTCTGCTTCTTTTTTGTTGTATTTACTAGTTTGTTGTATTTTTTAGATTTCACATATCATACAGTATTTGTCTTTCTCTGTCTGACTTATTTCACTTAGCATAATGCCCTCCAAGTCCATCTATGTTGTTGCAAATGGCAAGATTTCATTCTTTATAATGGCTTAGTATTCCAGTGTGTGTGTCTGTGTGTGTGTGTGTGTGTGTGTGTGTGTGTGTGTGTGTGTATCACATCTTCTGTTTCCATTCATCTGTTAATGGACACTTAGGCTGCTTTCATATCTTGGCAATTGTAAACAACAATACTATGAACATTGGGGTGCAGGTATCTTTTTGAATTAGTGTTTTTGTTTTTGTTTTTGATATATGCCCAAGAGTGGAACTGCTGAGTCATATGGTAGTTCTATTTTTAACTTTTTGAGAAACCTCCATACTGTTTTCCACAATGGCTATACCAATTTACTTTACCACCAACAGTGTACAAGGGTTCCCTTTTCTCCACATCCTCGCCAACATTTGTTATTTGTGCTCTTTTTGATGATAGCCATTCTGACAGGTGTGAGGTGATATCTCATTGTGGTTTTGATTTACATTTCCCTGATGATTAGCAATGTTGTGCATCTTTTCATATATCTATAGGCCATCTGCATTTCCTCCTTGGAAGAAGAAACCACTCATTCTTCTTAATTACTCATGGAAAGATTACAAAAAGTGGTCATTTTCTAGGCCAAAAAGCAAGTCTCAATACATTTCACAGCACTGGTATGATACAGCCCCCATTCTCTGCTGCTTTAGACAGGAGGGTTCTCACCCAAAACCAAAGGTCCAATAATCCTGTTACCAGCTGTCAGGGACACATCCTTACAAATAAAATGTCTTTAAAAGCAGCATTTATATGTATTTTAAGATAATTTGCAAATGGCAGTTATTAACATACTTACATTTTCCCACAGTTTTTAAGCATCACCTGCCCCTTCTATTATTCCATATTACCCTTTGACCATGTAAGCTTAAAGCATTTTTTTAGTTAACCCTCGTGATGGTTTCTGATGACCTATAAATTGAAGGTTGCTTATGAAATCACTGGACTTGTAAACTTTCTCCTAGTTAGAATTATGCAGCAACTGTGGGGCGTAAGTGGAGCATTGTAAGCATTTAAAATGAGTCATTTATTACTATTTTATTAATCCTCATCAGAATAACAATGTCTGTTCATTTCAATAGAAGACAAGAAGTCATTTTCATTTATACTAAGTAGATGGCATCCTTCATTTGACTGTGGAATTTGACAAAGTAGGAAATGGCTTACTTAGCTCAAAAGGAAAACATAAGTAGTTAAGGTTATTTGGTACCCAGAAATGTTCCCAATGTCCCTTAATCCATATATACCCCAATTTATTTATTTTCTGACATAAATTTCCCAGCGTGCGCAAACCTCTTAGCAAATACGTAGCCTCAATCCCTAACACATAGACTGTCAAAAGAAAGAGTAAAAATAGCAAGCAAGTTTGTCATGGGAATCATGACTTTAGAGAGGATGGAGAAAGAGTCAGAATCTCCATATCTTAGAGTTAGGGAAATTTAGGATAACTTACTCCCTTCTTTTTACACAGGAGGAAGATGAGATCAGGGTAGATGAAGGTATTAACTCAGGTCCCCTAGATACTTCAGTTCAGACACTGACAAAAAAAAAAAAAAAAAAAAAAAAAAGAATGGTCTTTACATAGACACTTAGAAAAATGTAACAAAACCTCCAGAACAGAAGAATTCAGTAGACCAGAAGGGAGATGAAAGGCAGCTGGCAGCATGTATAGAAGGGGATTGCATAGATGTGCTCACAGATACAGCCTTCCTATGTTCTTAAGTCTAAGTATGCATAACCTTTCACTTATTCTTTCAGGTCATTTAGCAAATATATTACACTCCTATTGTGTAATACCTGTCTTTGAGGAGTTTATCTTCTAATGAGACCGTTCTCCATATTCGGTGCCTTCAGTGATAAATTTACAGAAACCTAGAACTAAGATGGATTGGGGTAGTTTAAAAGTCCATTCATAAAGTATCAAATTGGGTACTTTTAAAAGTTGCATGTCCCACTACACATACACCACAATGGCTAAAATTAAAACGACTGACAGTACCAAGTCTTGGGGTAAGAATATGAAGGAACTGGAACTCATACATTGTTGGAGGGATAAAATCTGACAGTTTCTTTTACAACTAAATATAACACCTACCTTAAAAACAAAAATTGCAAGCTTAAATATTTACCCAAGAGAACAGAAAATATATGTCAAAAAAAATTATATAAGTATATTCATAGAATGTCTATTCACAAGAACCAAAAACTTGAAACAGCCTAGGTGCTCATCCACAGGAAGATGGATAAACATACTGTGCTATAGTCACTCAAGGGATAGTGCTTAGCAATAAAAAGGAATAAAGTACTGATACAGACAAAAACACAGCTAAATCTCAAAAACATTATTTTGAGTGAAAGACATCTTACACAACAGTGTATATACTGTGTAATTTCATTGTGTGAAATTCTAAAGCAGGCAAAACTCATCTGAGACAGAAAAAAATTAGAACAGTAGTTGTCTGTGTGGGCAGGAATTGACTGGGAAAAGAGAGCTTTTTGGAGTGATGGAAATGTTCTCTATCTTGATGGGTTTCTGGGTTACACAGGTGTATGGGTTTGTCAAAATTCATCAAATAGTATCAGATAGTATACTTAAGATTTGTGCTTTCAATGTATGTTCAAAAATTTTAAATAACTCTTTACCAATACTTAACTCTAGTACATATATTTTTTTTCTGAAGTATATTCTAACATATATATATATTCTGAAGTATTTTCTGAGTTTTATATATATATAAATATTCTGAAGTACTGTATTTAGGAGGAAGTGTCTACTGTCTGCAAATTACTTTGAAATGCATCCAAAAAATAAGATGGATTGATGGATGGAAAATGGAGGAATATGTGACAAAGAAGGTAGAGTAAAATGTTCATAATAGAGTCTAGGTCGTGGATATACGGTGCTCACTGTGAAATTCTTTCAGTTTTTCTGTTTGTTTGAAATATTTCAAAACAAAATGTTGGAGGAAAAGTTTAATGCTGCATTTGTTTCACAGAGGAAGAATTTCTATTTTCACACTAAATTTTTTTTATGGTTTTATGTCAAGTTCTGCCTTAGTGCTTTAACTTGGGGCTGTATATATAGAGCCTGTAAGACAGCTCATGTATTAAATCAGCCAGATAGAATCTCCTTGAAAAGATCTATCTGCCCAGGATGTAAATATTAGAGGTGGATACACTTGACTAATTAAGCTAATCCTAGAAAATCAATAAGATGCCATCTAATTAAATTACAAATCTTACCTTTGGTTGTGCATGTCTGGCTGTAAGACATGACTGAGAAAAGAATCCCAAAATAAACCTCAAAGCATCCGGGCAGAAAACTTCCAATTAACATAGCAGACTGTTTCAGTATGAAAAAATAGTTTGAGGCTAACCCTTCAGATTTGGAAAATCAATGCCTAAGTTTTACATTTAATTGCTATTTTCTAACATTCATAAATAAGAAAATGAGAGAAAGTAATTCATGTGTTTGTTCCTCTTAACACTGGAGGGACTTTGTAGGGGATAGTAATCTCAATACTTGAAATGGAATTGCCATGTAGGGAGAGAATCTGGTCCCTGTCTCACTCTTGGGCTGTATTGGGGTCAATAAATTTCCTTAATTCAAAGAGACGCACAGGTCCCGGACCTGTGATAACACTAAATCAGGCAACAGGAAATTATAAATTGGAATTGAAAAGTTAAAATGCAATCCATAAAATTCATTCCATACTTCTTCAAGGTGGTTCTCTTTGACATCAAGTTCACTATAATATTTGTAAGTCTAAGGAAGCCTGCTAGAAAAACTATTGCAGAGTAGTAATATTTTTATTCTCTTGGCACAGAGGTTTCAAACCTTACCAAAGAGCTAATTCTTTGTCTGTTCCTATATTACCAGGTAAAACAAACAGACAAACAAAAACTCAGGTCCTTCAAAAGGTATTGAATATCAAAACAAGTGATTTCTTTCTAGATCTGTTTTTATTTGAATACTGACTTTAACTGCAGTTTGATTCTTTCTTTGTAAACCTCAACTTCTTAGTATTTGAAGATCTGAAAATTGTAATCTATTTTCACAAGAAAAAGACCATCCTTGTTCAAAGACAAATGTACCATTACTTAAATTGCAAATCTTTATGTCACACACCCAGACAAGAAATAAAAGCCTGACTAGGGCAGGATTCTGTAAAAAGTGCTGCTTTTCTGTGTTTATTCTGGAAACTAGAATAGCTAGCTGGAACCCACTAAATCCAAATGCCTCTCTGTAACAACATCTGAAGATGGTCTCTATATATGGGACATTTTTCTTCAAGGATTCAGTGGAAATGTCTGATCCAGACCACGTTAACAGAGCTGTATGGAATATACCCAGTAGTATACCTAATTGTGTACCAAAATTACAATATATATATATATATATACAATGGGGTTGTAATACTAACTTCTATTCCCACCTCACTCTGGATACATGAAACCCTTGATCAAATATAGCTAAGTGAATCTTATATGTTCTGTCCTAATCTTTATCATATTCTTTTCTGTTGCCCTGGTTCATGATGTTCTTCCCATCTGGGCTATTATGATCTGTCTCTCCATTTGCAACTGCACGAGTTAGGTACAGAATCTTTACCAAGTATATTTCTGAGCATAATTGGTTTTCTTCAATACTAACTTTCTAGATAAATTACCTATTACACCCAAGAGTAATTCCCCTTTTAAGATATAACTCAGTTTTCCTCTGTCTCTGCCACGGTTTATATATTCAATAACATAATAAGATATGAGTAGAAAATAGAGAAGTTTATACCTACTTGCTCTACTTCCCATCAGTAAAAAATAACTGGTTCTAAACTGTAAAGGGCTCTCCATCTCCATAAACACACTTGATGTCTACGATATTCCTCACTAATCACTAGTGGGGTAGTTTAAAGGTAGCCTCACATCCTTTACTGCTCCTCTTATTGAGAGGTATATTCAAATATCCCTTCCCTTGAATCTGGGCTGGTCTTAGGGACTTGCTTGGCAAATATACATGGCAAGAAATTAAGATATTGCAGGGCTTCTGAGTTATAAAGAAGCCTTATAGCTACTGCCTGGGCTGCCATCACTCTGGGGGAAACCAGCCACCAGACAAAAAGTCCATCTACCCTAAGACTTCCATGCTGTAAGGAAGCCCAAGCTAGTCATAAGGAGAGACCAAATGAAAATACCCAGCCAGCCCCAGCTGTTCCAACCATTCCAGCCCAGGCTCAGACTGTGAGAGAAGATACCCTGGGCATTCCAAACAGATATAACATGGAGAACAGAGGAACCCCGTCAACAGTTAGAACCAAGGCCTCAGAACTTTGGCCTCAATCAAGTACTTCCAGTTTTCTCTAACTATTCAAGTCACCTGAGGGTCCACTCATCATAGAGCATGGATGAGCCATCTCTGCAGGGCCTTTTACAAAATACCTGACCCACAATATGATAAGCCTAGTAAAATAGTTGTTGTTTTATACCACTAAACTTTAGGGTGATTTGCTTTGCAGCAAGAAATAAGTGGAACAGCTAGTAAATACCATCCTTGTGTTTATTTAGTCATTTCACAATGTTTATCAAGAAGTTTACATTAAAAAAGAAGTTTACATTAGTATACATGGTATTTGCTAATGCTGCCTACAGAAAGAAAATCTCAATTAGCAAGAAATGTGTTAAAATCTAGTAGTAATCTATATTCCCAAGCATAGTGGCATTTTACTGTTATAGTAAAGAGCAAAATGTATATCTTCTCTTTTCACAGGTATCTGAGATGTTATTATTGGGCAGTTCGAACTTTAATTACCATTGGGGGCCTTCCAGAACCACAAACTTCATTTGAAATTGTTTTTCAACTGTTGAATTTTTTTTCTGGAGTTTTTGTGTTCTCCAGCTTAATTGGTCAGGTAAACTGAGATGTGAATCCCTGGATATACAATGCTGTCATTTTTGAAAGTCTAACAAGTCTTTATAAACTTTACAGAGAAAAAATCAAAATCTATCTGGTGGGTTTTTTTTTTTACTAATTTCCATCTATTTTGATGAATTGAATGGGGATGTAAATAGATCAACACTGCCTTTCAATTTTTAAACCATCAAATTTTTCAGAAGACTTGTACACAATGAGTATTGCGTTAGACTCTCAGAGAGTCACATTTCTAAGTTAACTTCTTATTTGGTGTTTCCTGAAAACTTTAGAAGCTCTCTTTTTTTACTTAAACTTCAAATATTGTCATAAAATCCCTGGCTTAAGATCAACTTCAAAAGTCATTTAAACCGGAGGCTACCAAATGCTGTCTAAATTAATTTAATTAAAAAATCATTGGTTCATAAACGTTTATTATGGTATCTCCTTGTCTTATTCTCAAGGAATCACAGTCTAGTAAGAAAGTAAAACAAATACCCAAATAACTCTATTGCAAGGTAGATGCCATTTGCAAGGGATAGAGCCCAACACCTTTGTAAATTCCCAGATTCACAAGAAATAAAAAGCTCGCAGCGTAGCATCTTTAGACGTTATACTTCCTTGTAAGGTACATTACATATTATATGTCTGAGAGCAAAAGCCATGTTGAGATTTGTGTGTGGGGTAAATAGGTAGACAAAATCACAAAATGATTATTACCACTAGATAAATTATTGGTTCCCACTCACCACACTGACAGTGGTAAGAATAAAACTCATGCTTCAACAAAATTTAGCAATGAAAACTATTCATTATAATATTTGAAGCTGATAACAAATATAACTCAAATCCTACATCCATGAATGTCAAGGGGCTGTTATCCTTGGTAAGTTCCAGAAGAGAGTTTGAAAGCTCTGTATTAGGTCAGAAAAGGGAAGCTTCCCAGGAGGTTTCATAGAGGAAAATGTATTTAAAAAACCAGATAGGATTCAGTAGTTATAGACAGATAGTTCAATCAATCAGAAACAGTGTGTGAAAGATGATGATAAAGCACAAGATATGTTTGAGAAAATAGAAGAAGTACCAGAACAATGGGAGTGAAGGACACCTATAAATAAGGTTAGAGATGTATGTAAGGACAAGATATTTTAAGGGCTCTGAATGTTAAATTAAAGATGTTGAACTCTATCTTAAGGGCAATGGGAAATCAGCCAGGGAAGGATTTTTAACAAATAAGAGATTTAAGGAAGATTAATCAAATATAATATAAATTGGAAGGGTCATACAGTTTTAAAATGTAGGTTTTATTATCATTTATGGATGGTGAGGCCAACAGATCAGGAGACCATTTACACTGAAAAGACAGTCTGTTATACAAACAGATCCAAGAAGAGGGTGTCACACCTTGCCAATAGGGCTACATAGGGAGGCACAAGGAAAGGAACTGATCAAGCAGGGTAAGGGGGTTTAAGATTGGTGAGTTCGGATAATTTCAGCAGGCTCTGGGGTATGGGGACTGTCTCTAGTTGTCTGGTACCTGGCCCTGGAGTAATTGGGGCAGGTGGATAGTAGCCTAGAATATGAGAGCCCAATAAAGAAGGCTGTTGGGAGTATGGGCTCAGGGTTGGCTATTTTGCATATGAAAGGCACACTCCCAGTAGTTTGCTATCTTTAGGAATCAGCTAACTCTGGGAGGGATAGTCCCAGAAATAAAAGAATCAAAATACAGAAAATAAAAAAACATGGTGCTCAGGATATGGCAACTTCAGCCTGAACATGGTAATCGAATAGAGAGAGAGACTGTAAAGGAAACTCTATTTAGAAAATGTTTAGGTTTGGAAAATGAACACCAAGCAGTTAAAAACTATAAGCACAAATTATAATCTTAATGCCTGGGGAGATTACATTAACAGTGATTGAAAATAGGAAGCTTGTGGGGACTCCCCTGGTGGTGCAGTGGATAACACTCCATGCTCCCAATGCAGGGGGCCTGGGTTTGATTCCCCCCACATGCATGCCACAACTAAGGAGCCTGACTGCCTGCCTGCCTGCCGCAACTAAGACCCGGTGCAACCAAATGAATAAATAAATAAATAAATATTAAAAAGAAAATAGGAAGCTTGTTTATAGAGAAATGCAATTAATTTGAATATAAGTGGCAAAAATCATATTATTTAATAAATTTTTATAAAATATATGTGAGGTAACCAGACCCCCTTCAATGTTTTCTCAGTTTTGCAGTTGAGTCAACCCTAGTTTAAAGAGATTAAGAGGCAACACTAATTCATACATGTAATTCATAGTCATATGATAAGGCCATATCATATTGATAAAAATAGTAAAATATAACATGTATTTAGCACTTACTATGTCCAAGGAAATTTTTACAAGATTAAAAACTATGTCCAGCTCCAGTTAAAATTCCACTCAAAGTGGTCTTTGGACTAAAAGTAGAAGCATCACCTGGGAAATTCAAAATTCAGGCCTCACCCCTTACCTACTGAGTCAAAATTTGCATTTTAATAGGATCTTCAGGTGATTCATATGCACATGATACTTTGAAAGGGCTGCTTTATACCTCACACTTCACCTGCCTTTACAGTGACTTTTTGTTTGTTTGTTTTTTGCTTTGTTTGTTTTTTCTGCGGTACGTGGGCCTCTCACTGTTGTGGCCTCTCCCGTTGCGGAGCACAGGCTCCAGACACGCAGGCTCAGCGGCCATGGCTCACAGGCGCAGCCGCTCCGCGGCATGTGGGATCTTCCCGGACCGGGGCACGAACCCATGTCCCCTGCATCGGCAGGCAGACTCTCAACCACTGCGCCACCAGGGAAGCCCTACAGTGACTTTGAGGACCCAAGGAACAAGAAGAAATATCAAGCCACTAAACATGTAGGACTGGAGCCAAAAAGAAAGATTGAGGCAGGAGATAGAGATCTGTGCCTTAACTCTCACAGTGAATTAAATAAAGGTGCTGAGAAGGAGAACAGTTAGAAATGAAAGTAAGAAAGCCCTGGACAAAACCCCCACTTGTTCAAAATTCCCATATATAACCACGCCAAGAACTACACCCTGGATGTGATCATCTCATTTTAACTGCAATATTCTATTCTCACATACAACTCAGAGAGAGTGACCTTTTCTTCCTCTAATCTGGAGCACACATCATAGAATATATGTCTTCTTCATCTGCACCATCAAAATTCAGCATTGCACATAAAACATTCAGATTACTGTCACTACAAATTCTCCGCCCCCAACACTGATCAATAATGCTTTTAATTGTCCTTGGATCCCAATTTAAAACTCTATTAACTTTCCCAACCCAATCTCTGATCTCCCAGTTCTCAAGGCCTTAGGTGACTGGGTAATGTTCATCATCTGTCAGAAATGGCTTGGAAAAAGGAGATCTAGGAACTGAGGTGGTTGAAGAACAGCCCTCGAGGAGTAGGTTAGAAACTGAAAAAGTATCCAGTTTGACTCTCTGCATAGCTACTCGACAGACACTTTTGACAAGCAGAAGAACCTATTAACTCTGAAATGGAAACCGAGGAAGGCATCACAATAAAAGAGCCATTTGATCTAGATCTCAAAAAATGAGTAGTTTTTCCATAAGCAGAAAAGCCTCAGCTACTAGAATGAATGAGCGAAAGTGACGCCCAGGTTTTCCTCTGCACTATAAACCCATAGTCAAAGCAAATTTACAACCACTTGCTTCCCTCTGTGTGAGACGAAGAGTCAAGCTATATATCTTTTCTGTGCTGAGACCTTAAAGATCAGCTTTTAACCTAGAGTGGGTTTTCATGGCTGAGTTATAAACATCCGAGAACTAAAACCTGACAGTTCCTTAAGTATTGTCACAGCAGTAGATGATGTTTCAGTAATTTCAGCACATTTCAACTTCTGCTGAATACTATGCCTTAAGCATAATGAGATTTGATTCTATCTGTCTAAGCAACACAGAGGGAAGTATAGAGGTTGCACTTTCATGATGAATTGAGTCTATATAGCCAGCCACACTGCAAAATCTATGAAGGATGCTTTCTAAGCGAGACTCACCAAAATGGACTAGCCGTTCTGCCAGGTAATTGCTCAACTTTCTTTGCACATTTCTTGCATAAGCACAACTATATAATTTTTAAAATAGCAACTAACATCTTTGCAGTAATATACAAGTGTGCAAAGAAGATTGTGTGCAGTCACATGCATTATGTGACTGAATCCTCACAGAAACTTCCCATGGTAGGTAAAACAGGTTCTATTGTCCTTACTGGGTCAGAAAGAGAATATGATTTGCCCAGTATTTTATAGGTAAATAGCTGAAAGTAGGACCCAATATCAGTGTGTTAAAAATCAAGTAGTCAGGGATTAGAATAGAATGTATCGTGAGAACTCTTAATTCAACTGGGCTTATAGTAACTCTGCCACTTCCTCTGCTGGGTGTGGAGTGACCATGTTTGTGGTTTTAGATGCAAGATGTAATTGGGGCAGCTACAGCCAATCAGAACAACTTCCGCACCTGCATGGATCATACCATTGCCTACATGAACACTTATTCCATTCCTAAGATTGTGCAGAATCGGGTCAGGACTTGGTATAAATATACATGGGACTCTCAAAGAATGCTAGGTAAGCACGGCAAATTACTGACTAAAACCCTGTAAAATGTGTCCTATAGTGAAAATCCTATAAGGCAGCAATGGCAACTAACTGGGTTTGAAAAGGATTGGGAAACAACCAAATAATCTTTAAAGCATTAATTTAATACCATGGGCTTTTTTTCCTTAAATATTCAGACATAACTTACAGGTTATGCAAATCCTTCAAGAGCAAAGGCTAAATTTTATTCAGTGCCCACCAGATGCTACATATTACACACATTAGCTCATATAATCCTCATCAAAAAAAAAAAATGGGGAAAATTTGGTGTCATCAACCCCCTCTTAGGAGACAAGGAAATGGGAGCTCCTAACTGAAAAAATTGGCCAAGGACACAGAGGCCTTAGGCAAATGGCCTAAATGGAACTGAGACATACACCTGTTCTCCTCCAAACCCTTGCTCTCTCTGTGATATCATCCTCTTCCCAGAGCACAGTGAGTACTCAGAACAGCAATCTTTCAAGCCATTTTCAACCTGCTACAGGTCTCCTCTAATAGTCCCTTAATCATTCTTGGTGTCTACTATTAGGACTATAACACTGGAGTTAAAAATAATGTTTACTAAAGATGTAAAGTAAGTTAATGTGCTAGTTGACAATAATCAGATTCAACTTTTAGTTTGCTCCTCACCATATAAAAATAGGAATTAGTGCTACTGAGAAGCCAATAAAGCTACTGCCCTCAGAATGCAAATTACAATGCGATTCCCAAATTGGAAGAATCAATATTGTGAAAATGACTATACTATCCAAAGCAATCTACAGATTCAATGCAATCCCTATCAAATTATCAATGGCATTTTTTACAGAACTAGAACAAAAAATTTCACAATTTGTATGGAAACACAAAAGACCCCAAATGCCAAAGCAATTTTGAGAAAGAAAAAGTGAGCTGGAGGAATCAGACTCCCTGACTTCAGACTATACTACAAAGCTACAGTAATCAAGACAATACGGTACTGACACAAAAACAGAAATATAGATCAATGGAACAGGATACGTGGACACCAAGGGGGGAAAGTAGCAGGGCGCTGGTGGTGGTGGTGTGATGAATTGGGAGATTGGGATTGACATATATACACTAATATGTATAAAATGGATAACTAATAAGAACCTGCTGTATAAAAAACTAAGTAAAATAAAATTCAAAAAACAAAAACAAAACAAAGTTTCTTAGAAGCAGATAAGAATCACTGGTTGTTGACGGTAGGACCTTACCTTCTCCTTTCTGCCAGTCTTAAGAGGTTCCAACCACAGGTTCAGAACCTCTTCCTGAATCTAAATGACAAAAACAACAAACTGTTTTCTTAAACATACACAGCTATTCCTGCGGACCTCTCAAGCAGGGAGGAAGAGGGGCAGTAACAGGCTCCTTCCCTCTCTCCCTGTGGACACTGCTCCAACTCCTTCATTTAGGAAGGAACTAGAGAAAAAAAGCCCTTGGAAACAAGGAGATGTGTTTTTATAGAAAAGATTTTCATATTTAGAACCAATGTTGGAATCAAAATAAGGGTATAGTATAGATTTTTTTTTTCTTTTCTAAATGGATGCAAGAAAACATCAAAAGTAATCAGCTCTCAGAAACCCATAATACACTGTAGACTAAAAATGGGCAGTTTTATTCATGAACCATTTTATCAGCCTGAAGGCCCATCACTTAATTTACACGTAGAAAAATCTTTAATGCATTCACATGCTTCATTGAGTTAATAAGCAAGTAAATAACAATAATTTGAATTTACTCACTTAACAGATTTCTTCTTTAGATTCCACTCCCAGCTCAGCCACCTACCACTTATGCACAGATGAGTAAATCACTTACACCCTCTCTGAGTTTCAGTTCCCCTTTTGTTTCTTCTTTCCAGAAAGTAAGAGTAAGAATACTTACCCTTAGCGTTGTCATGAAGGTCCAATAAGATCATGACAGGACTCTGTAAGCTACACGGTATTCATTATTCTTTGCCATCCTTAGGACGTTAGGGCTGGTCTGCCGAATCAGAAGATAGGAACTAGATCCTTTTCCCATCCCAGTTTGTTCGCTAGCCTTTGTCCCATCATCACTAAGCTTTAAAATTTCAGCAAACACAAAATTCTGGAATTATTCAGAACTATTATGTCACCAATATTGAAAATACTTCTTTTCTTTCATGCAAGTAATAGTGCTATTATGATAAGTATGTATGTCCAATAGAAGCAATGAAAATATAGACTGTGATGCAGCTGTTTATAAAAAGAGTTGATATTTTGTTTCCTTTATTTTTTAATTGTCCTTGAACTTTGATGTTTTTTCCTTAATTATTCTCCTTTATGGATTGATGTGTTTATCTTTATGAAGATGAATCCGACCTACTTGAGACACTGCCAACTACAATGCAGTTAGCCCTCACCATTGATGTGAACTTCAGCATCATCAGCAAAGTCGACTTGTTCAAGGCAAGTGTTTTTCCAATTCATAGGAAGGCACCATATCAATTACTCTGAAAAATCAAAGCTCTTGCTGAATTCTTGGTTGATAATTTGTTCTTTGAGCATTTATACTATATTGTCTCCCTGTCATCTGTCCTCCATTGTTCTGATATAAAATAAACTATTATTCTTATTGGAAAAAAAACAAAACAAACAAAAAGCTCTTGCTGAATACAGCATTTATGGTTTTTTTGCCTTTATGTTTATAACATCAAAATAATCTGGAGAATTTGTGTGAAATTAGAGTCAAATAAACTACGGATCTCTCTTCAGCAGATGACTTGTTTAGAAGCCTCTCTCTCCTAACTGGCGTCAAAGAAGAAGAGTTCTTCAAGGTCTTCTTGCATTAATTTAAATATAATTAAATTCTACAGCTCTATATCTTTGCTACTACACATGTCATCTCCCATTTATGAATATGCCTTGGCAATACATGGCAAATCAGGCCCCAGATTAGCTCTGTTTTGGCCTGACAGTCAGAGAATCATGCCTAATCATGTCTCCAATACAAATGCTTAGGATTTAGATTTTTTTACATGGCCAAATTCAAATTTAGAGGGTTTTTTTTTAAAAGAAAAAATGTATAGCAAAGAAAATTTTAATGTTTTGAATGTTTTTAATTTTCTGCCATCTTCTCAATGCATTATACCATATGGAAGTTTTTCTCACCTAACACTTATTCTGTGTGTGGCATTTACTGATTCATCTATTTAATTAATTCATTCAACGAACATTTATTAAGTTCCTACTATGTTCCAGGCACCATATTAGCCACTAGGAATTCAACTTCTAAAAACAAATACTTGCACACATGGGGCTTAAATTCCAAAAGAGAGGAATGAAAAATAAATATATAATATGTGAGAAGGTGATAATGCTATGAACAAAATTAAACAAATTAAAGAGGATGAGGGAGGTATTGGGCATGAAATGTCTGCTCTAATGAAGTGCAATTGAGCATCTGGGCAGAGGACTGCAGGATGAAAGGGAGTGAGCTATGCAGATATTGGGAGTGGGAGAGGAGGCATGGACAGAAAGGGAATATTACAGGAGGATGGACAAGATGAAGCCCTGATCTGGGAGGCTGGAGCAAAGGCAGAGTGATGTAAAGCAAGAGTAGTCAGAGGAAAGTAAAAACAGGAAGGATGAGTCAGGGGGCAAGTTAATGGAGGGCTTTGGAGGCTGTAGCATAAAATTTGGATTGTACTCTGAGATGCAAAACCCACTAAAGATCTTGAGCAGAAGATGATCTACTTGAGATCTGTTTGAAAGGGATTTTTTCCTGCTCTGTGGAGAGTAGACCAGGAAGCAAATATGGAAGTCAGGGAGGCCAAAGAAGGATAACATCTATAGACGTCTATAGGGATGATGGTGCAGACCCAGAATAGTAGGAGCAGAGTTAAAAAGTGGCCAGATATTGGATGTATTCAAAGGAAGAGCCCACAGTTTTTGCTGTTTGATTTTGTGAAGGGAGAGAGAGACAGAAATGAAGGATGATTCAGGATTTAAGCTGAGGAACAAAGATACCATTTGCAAAATAGGAAATTTTAGAGTAAGTGTAGGGTGAGGAGGGTAGAAATAGACTGTTTTGGGATGTGTTGGTTTGAGGTGAGAGTTAGACTTTAGATGGAATATCATGTAGGCAGTTTGATAAATAAATCTGAGTTTAGGGGAGAGGTCCAAGCTGGAGCCATAAATTTGGGCAAATCAACATATTGATGGATTTTAAGCTAGGGACTAGATATTATCCCCTATTATGTAACCCAGACAGAAAGATATGTCTTGAAAATACATAATCGATACCATTGTGGGCAAGATGAAGAAGCAGATTCTGTATGGTAAAATGGTTAGGCAGAGTCACCCTCGATGTTAGGTTACCGTACAGTGTCCTAAACGGCCTTAGGAAGGAAGAGAGGGGATGGGAGGGAGGATGCCCTGGGGTCAATTCCTGGAGATTATAGGAAAGTAGCTTCCTAATTGGAAAGTGGTTCCCAATTTCTAGTGCGAGTGCCACAGTGGAAGCTCTGGTGAGCTTCCACGGAATGTATTCAAACAGTTTTCTGATCTTCTACCAGGGAGACTGGGAAAGGGATTTCTACCTTGGTTAACAGGTTCATCTAGATAAATGGTTTTCAAGCTGCAGCTTGCAATTCATTTAGGGATCATGAATTCAACTAAATGGGTCACAAACAGCATATAAAGTAGACAAGAAAATATCAGAGTGCCTCACACATAAGTAAGGGTAAGCACAATGTAAATGTCTTTGTTACTACAAGTTACGGTCAAAATAGGTATGAAAGCCACAAGGCTAAATTAACAGTATTTTTAAATGCTATAAAATTTTTTTCAACTTAAGGACTAGCTTAATTGAGAATAAGTGAGAACCAGCTACATTTTAAAGAAAAAAAAAGCTTTAAATTATATACCAGTGACTTTTATGGGGTTGTCTCTGATCTGGGAAGTTATCAGTTTTCAACCTCAGAGTTTTCTCCTTTGTTTTTACATATATTTTTGGAAATCCATAAAATCAGCAACATCTGATTGAGAAAAAAATGTTAAATCTTCACATGTTGCTAACGTACATAAATATAGATTCATTCTTTCCTGACATTTCCATTAAAGATGTAGCTCCTTCCAGAAAGAAACCATTTCCATTTATATTTCTGTTAAATGAAAAAATTATTTTTTTACCTAAAGCCAAATGAAGTAGAAAATAAGCAGGTATGGAAGCTTTCTAAATTTATTTCTTTTCTAAATCTTGCTAAAACAGTCTTAGTGGTTTGTATAAATTTGTTATTTTCTTAGGGAGGAAATATGCTGACCAGGGATCTTATATGCTTACCTCATAAATTATACCCAGTTGACTCGTGTTGCTTCTGATTCAGTCACAGTTCACTGAGAGCCACCTATGGCCTCAAGGGGCTGAGGCACAACGGAGGAAACCTTTGGAGCGTGTGTGCCCAGAGGATGCTCAGGAAGCTTCAGAGTGAAAAGGGGGAGGTTCCCTGGCAGGAGCCTCATTATCACTCATTAGGACCAAAACGTGGGGTGACAACAAAAGATGAATCTAGAAAGGTCAACTGAAGCCAGGCTATAGTGTGTGGGCCCAATCCTATAGGCCAAGGAAGCTAGAAAGGAGGAAAACAACAGCACAGATTTCAGTTTTATAAAGACAAAAAATGGGGACACTTTGAATAAATCAGAATATCCAGGGATAATAAAGAAGGGTGACTCAACTGCTGAGAGCCTCCATATCTTGAATTCTCCCTGAAAATGAATCTTCCAGATCTTTAAAAGGCAGGCAGGCAGGAAGAGAGAGAGAAAGAGACAGAAAAAAGAGACAGAGAGAGAGACAGAGAAAGAGACAGAGAGATCTGACACCAAGATTGGAGGCTAGCAGGCATGCTTTGTGTCTTCCCAATCTTCAGGATTAGGATAAATTAAAGGTACTTGAAAATCATATAACTCACAAATACCTAGTTTAAGATGTCCTAAAGAATCTTTTAAGTTTATATCTTGGAACTTCAGTCAAAAATTTCACAAGGGGGCTTCCCTGGTGGCGCAGTGGTTGGGAGTCCGCCTGCCGATTCAGGGGACGCAAGTTCGCGCCCCGGTCCGGGAGGATCCCACGTGCCGCGGAGCGGCTGGGCCCGTGAGCCATGGCCGCTGAGCCTGCGCGTCCGGAGCCTGTGCTCCGCGGTGGGAGAGGTCGCAACAGTGAGAGGCCCGCGTACCGCAAAAAAAAAAAAAAAAAAAAAAATTTCACAAGGACTTTTCTCCATTTTATAAATTTGTGAAGGGATACAGATGTAGTAGAATTTGTTTGCAATGCAGCACCAGATAATAATTCTATGCTAAATAAACTTGCTTCAGTTTTTCCAGAAATATGTCTGTAACTTTAATTGTGCATTGTATTCAATTTTTAAAACTCCAAAAAGGACAATGTGCTTATATTTCTTTCCTTTTAGCCTTGTGAAACTTGTTTATATATTAGTGGAACAGTGAGTATCCTAATGCTTTAACAAAAGTAATATAAGTAATGCTGGAGTATCACAAATTATAATATGGACAATGTTACATGAAGGAGGTCCATACTGTCCGTGATCCTTCATTCCCAGTACTGTCACCATATACCTTGCTATACCCAATACTCACATGGCCCCTGTATTAGTCAGGGTACTCCAGAGAAACAGAATCAGTGAGATATGTGTGTGTGTGTGTGTGTGTATATATATATATATATATATATATATATATATAGAGAGAGAGAGAGAGAGAGAGAGAGAGAGAGAAGGGAGGAAAGAGAGACAGGGAAAGAGAGATTTATTTTAAAGACTGGCTCATGCAATCATGAGGACTGACAGGTCTAAAACCTTCAGGACAGGTCAGCATGTTGGAGAACCTGGGAAGTGTTAATGTTGCAGCTCAAGTCCAAAGACAGTATAGAAGCAGAATTCCCTCTTACTCAGGGAACTTCAGACTTTTTTCTCTTAAGGCCTTCAACTGATTGGATGAGGCTGACCCACATAATGGAGTGTACCCTGCTTTACTGAAAGTCTACTGATTTAAATGTTAATCTTAACTAAAAAATACCTTCACGGGCTTCCCTGGTGGAGCAGTGGTTGAGAGTCAGCCTGCCGTTGCAGGGGACACAGGTTCGTGCCCCGTTCCGGGAGGATCCCACATGCCGCAGAGCAGCTGAGCCCGTGAGCCATGGCTGCTGAGCCTGCGCGTCCGGAGCCTGTGCTCCGCAGCGGGAGAGGCCGCAGCAGTGAGAGGCCCATGGCAGTGAGAGGCCTGCGTACCGCAAAAAAAAAACAAAAACAACAACCTTCACAATGACATTTAGACTTGTATTTGACCAAATATCTGAGTACCATGGCCTAGCCAAGTTGACACAAAGTTAACCGTCACAGCCCCCCAAACACTGTCAAGCTGTACGGAATATAATTGTCAAAGAAACCAAGCTGTTGCTAAGACCAATTTTTTTCCTTTTTTTTTTTTTTTTTTTGGCCGCACTCTATGACTTTTAGGATCTTAATTCCCTGACCAGGGATTGAACGCAGGGCCACGGCAGTGAAAGTACCAAGTCCTAACCACTGGACCACCAAGGAAGTCCCCCAAATTTTAAAATTGATACTTGTATCTTCTCAAACCTAATAGCTGCTATTTACTGAGTTCTCATTGTGTGCTACACTGTGTTTTCTTCTTTGTTACCTTCTCTCAATTAATTCTCACAGCAAGCCTCTGAGAAAAGGTTTATGACCACCCCACCCCCACCCCCACCCCATTTTACAGAAAGTACAAACTACTTACCTGACTGAGGCCAAAGAGCTAGAAGCAACGGGACAGGGTTTGAGCACTGATTTTTCTTATGCTACAGTCTACAGTCTTAACCCTTCAATGAAGCCACCTTTCAGTTCTCCACCTGCCCTGTCTGGATAAGTGATAAGACGCTGAGAATTTTCCCTAGAGTCAAAAAGCAATGTAAGCTCAAGGCCATCCTTTGGTGATTTTCACAGACTTAGACTTGGCATGCCAGTTAGTTTCACACCAGATACCTAGATTCACACACTGTGCTATTCTCCTACTAAGAAAAGACCTTGAATCTCATGTGTTTTTTTTCTCCCTCTTAATCAAAGCAGGTAGAATTAAAGTCACAGAATTTCACCAAAACTTTGCTTCAATCAACTATGGTTAATTAGTAAGATCTGCTACTTCTACATGGGGTGATCAGAGTTTCTAAAGAGCTTAGAGATGAATAGTCATTTTTAAAAAATTGTTCACAAAAATAATTCTCTTCCTTTCAGATTGCATGTTTTTCCAGCCCAAGCTCAAGTATTAACCTAACAAGGAGTGATTCATTTCTATGAGGTTGGGCAATTTCCCCTAATTTCTGATGATTTATTATTTTTATATTGATTTTTAAATACGTTTTATCAAATTAAATGCTAGGGAAATCACATTTTGCCTCTACCACTAAATTACCAGAAATAAGAGAAAATTTAATAAAAGTTCTGTTGCGCCACCTAGTGTCTAGAATTTAAGTTGCATCCTTTAGAAACTGAAAAAGAGCGCCCTGCTTAATGGAAAGGAAAGACACCAAAATGGGAATGTTGGTACCACCAGTCTGTCAAGGAAAGCACAATACGCTGCTTTGGTAAAAATGGATAACCCATCCCAAACAGGACACATCACTGGGATCTGTGACTCATTGTCATTATATGGCAAGTAGAGCCTGGAAAGGCTTTGACTTCAGTGATAGGAAATATGTGGAGAAAGAATTTTGTATGTGAGTGGCAGACTGAGCCAGGAATGAAATGGGAATGGCAAAATTATTTCTTCCCCTCACACAAGGATCCCCTGTCAGTGACATCCTAATCACATATTTCCTCCCAAGGGCCTGAAATCAGAGCATTACAGGGAGGCTTACTACATTTCATTTTTAACTTTACTTTTAACCCTGGTGGTAAATGTAATAAAGTATTGTGGCTAGACTTTTTAAAGTATTTTGAACAATAAACTTATAACACAGATGAACTCCATTCAACTACACATGCTGAGCAATTACTCTGTCCAGAGCACTAGTGGGGTACCCCAGATACTGCACGCATATAGTCCCTGCTCTCCACTGCCTCCCAGAAGTGTGGGGAAATTCTATATAAATAAGATGACATCCTTAGCTGTTCTGTGATGAATCAGTGGCTCAAAATATATAAAGTGTTTATCTCAATACCTTGGATATAGTAAGTTATATTGTTATTATTGCTATTATTACTGAGAAATAAAACTGATTCAGTCACAGGGGAGTTTTCACACAGGTAAAATCAGTGTGTAGCTGTGCTTGATCATAGGAAGATGGATTAGATTCATCCTCAGGGTTTCATCCAACTTGTGACTTCTCACTTTGACTATGTGATACTGAGGATCCTAGAAAAATAGAATTATTGTCAGTTCTCAGGAAAGCTTGATGGAGATGACTTTACTTGTGTTTGCAAATGCTAAGCATAAGGTTGGGTCTGATATCACTTAGAATTCAATACGTTCTGACATCATAGTACCTTGCAAATTATTTATCACATTTGACTTTAGCATGGGTAACTGGATTCAGAATTCCTGCCCTAGACATATTACCCATCACTTGCTTAACGGGAATGGAGTTTAAGATGGGACAAAGCATGTCCTTTTATAATAAACAAGGCTGAGCTGAGAAGAGCCTTGAAGACTGTTTATACTTGAGGGTGACTTAAAGTTACAGTGAGTTATATATTACTGATAATATCTTAAGTTCTTTTTCAAAGAACTTAAGGAGGAATGAGCCTAGAAATGAAGGAATCCTTCAGGACTGAGAAAGTAAACATCCAAAGGTAAATTTTACCAACTTTACAATTGCATTCAGAGCTTGCAAGTATTAAAAGAACTTCCTGGGTATAAGACCCGTCATCTAAAGTATAGGTTATGTTTTGAATAAAAATAAAATTTCTCCCAACTTCATTCAAATCTCCAAAAGCCTTATTCAAATCTGTAACACAGTTTTTATACAGCACTGAATTTCCCATTGTTGAAAATGGAATAATTTCTAATAACTTCATTCTATACATCAGGCCATATTTATTTAGTGCCTGGCATGCCCCATGCCCTGGCAGGACCCTGGGCATATGGAAGCGACTAATATACAAATCTTGCCCTTGAGTTGCTCAGAATGTAGATCAAACACACACACACACACACATACACACACAGATGAGTCTCTTCCTCTGACACCTCTTGTATGTGTGACCTTAGTGAAATAGTCAATAGACTGCCTGAGCCTCTGTTACCTCATCTAAAAACCAAGAGTGTTAACAATATATTAATTAATGCCAAGCATCACAGAAAGGATGAAAGAATTAAATAGATGAAAATAAGAAAATAAAATGTAATACAAATGTTGTGTTAATACAATGTTAGTATTGACATTTACACAGGTACTCTCACTTTACAAAAAAAAAGGAACATTTATGAAACAATGACTGTGCTCTGACTTTCTGTGAATCAGAAGTTTTCCTAATTACTTCTATAAAGGAAATGGAGCTGCATTATAAAGAAAAAAATGCTAGCCCTGGGATGTAATTCTTTTTTATCATACGATAATGGAGCACACTGTATCTCAAGAAAATAGTCATTTTGTGGGGGAGGGAGGAGATAACTGTTCTCAAATACATCATAAAACATAATGACTTCATAAGGCAAACTTGATTTCACTAAGCCAAAATACAGAAAGGAAGGATCTAGTCATACATCACAGTTGCCCCAAGGCTGCTGGCACCTATCCACAAGGCAATCATTAGAGGAAAGAATCACTTAGTTGGTGAAGCTTAAATTGTAATTTTTTTATTACATACAACTGCTATGTTCTGTTTACATAGCTAATACATATTCTATGCAAGTACATTGATAAAAACTCATATTTATAATGGTTTAAATGCTTTTCTCTGAAGAAATCCAAGCCATAAGCTAACAGCTCTCCATGTAAGTATTTGGGCATTTCTACTGAGGAAAGTACTAATTGTTTGTCAATCTATTTTAAGGCTTATCTCCTAATTTGTTCCAACACTTCCATTAATTGGGTTTCTTTATAGTGCTTTCTGCCAGTGAGCTAACCTGACAGATAGAAAAGATGAAATGTGTTCCTTCTCAAAGAGGATTTTGTTCCTACAAACAATCTTGGGATGTGTATTTTACTTTATTTTTATTAATATTAATAAAAGTTGAAGTCTCATCAATTCTTCTTGCCAGTTCTATTCTCCTTTCTCCCTCCTCAGAGGTGGCCACTAAGATTATTTCAAGGATATCCTTCCAATCCTCATTTTTATTTTACTTTTTATCTATATAAACATCAATGACAGGTAGGTTTTTTTTTTGTTTTTTTGTTTTTTTTTGAGGTACGCGGGCCTCTCACTGCTGCGGCCTCTCCCGTTGCGGAGCACAGGCTCCGGACGCGCAGGCTCAGTGGCCATAGCTCACATGCCTAGCTGCTCCGCTGCATGTGGGATCTTCCAGGACCGGGGCACGAACCCGTGTCCCCTGAATCGGCAGGCGGACTCAACCACTGCACCACCAGGGAAGCCCGGTAGTATTATTTTGTACAGATTTTTTCATAGCTGGAGTCATAATGAATATATTCTATAGCTTGCTTTTGTGCAGACCACATTATTTGTTGAATTCAATCACATCTAGAGAGGGAGAGAACTGATTTATTGATTTTAACCAGTTTATGGTATTGCAACCTACAAATCTTCAATATTTTTACCTGTCCACAGATTGCCTTTTTGTTGTTTCCAGTTTTTTCAGTACTGAAAATAATACTGCCACTCACATCTTTGTACATTTATGGAATTATTGCCATAGGAAAACAGCATTTAAAATCATTAGTAATTCCTATGAATACAATTTAATACAGTTGGGAATTTTCATCAAAGTTCATTCCAGCAGGAATTGTTCAAGGAATGAAAACTTTATTTTGGCCTACAAATTATAATTAAAAGTTAATGTTGAAAACATCAAACTGTGCTTGTGAAAGTAAATGTAAGTGGGCTTTTTAAAAAAATCTTCTCTTTCTGATCATTTATAATATTATTCTCCATGGATATGAATGATTGAGAGTTACCTTCATTGCAATGATATTCTAGACATGTTTAAGCTTAAGAACTCCCAAATATATTTCTAATGAATTTTCTCTAAAATATCAAGGACATTAACTTTCTTTAGTGGGCAGAATCTTAAAATCAAGCCAGTTTGTGTTTTTTCCTAACAGAGTTCTGAGTGATCAGAACACCAGTTTCTGAAATGAAATTACTGTGAATCAGTGACAGCATTAAAAGAAGTAGGGCACATGAGCCATATATTCAGAGAATTTTTACTAAAAACAAAATAATTTTTAGAAGGAAATTAATCTTTGTCATTTGCCTTAGCAAATATGATAACCTGTGAGACATGGTAGGGATAAAATAAATATAAATAACAATTATACACTTTGCACAAAACAAATACATGACAAGGAAAGAAAATGTGCACTTCACTATGCCTAAAAGGACCTTTGTGCATCTTTGCAGATAAAAATCATACTCATCTTCAAATGACTCAAATTGTGTCACCCACACGAGCACCTTCTTGATGCTTCCCCTTTCTCTCATCCCCACTCCAAGACAGAAGTAAAAGCCCCACCTCTTAAAAGTTGTATGGATACCTACCTGGGATATCTTATGATATGATTAACTTTTACCACAAATTACAGCTTTTCTGTGTACTTAAAACCTTATCCCAACTAGACTTACTCTCTGTCATCTCTGATTGCACCAAGGGCATTGTTCAAAGACTTGCTCATAGCAGCTTTCATGAATATTTGTTGGACTGTACTAAGAAGGTATTCCTGTTGGCTTTTGCCTTTCTTTCTATCTGAGAGAACCAAAAGCTATAGTTTCTCAAATAAATTTTTAAAATTCTAACTTCAAGTTCATCTGAATGCTTCTCACCCATGGCTACTTGAAAATACTTCAATCATAAATCATTAACTCTCCTTATCAGTCAAGCAACCCCAAGGTTTAAATTTCATATGGATCTAGGTCAAGTGTTTGCTACTAAAATCTTTATGGAAACCTGTGATCGCTAAAGGAATGATTAGCCAATCCACAAACTGGGGATAGGTCCTTTGCTTTTCCACCTCCTTCCTCTGCTACTGATTAGGATTAGTTCTCTGCAAAATAATAATTTCCCCTAAGGGATGGACAAAAGGAAAGCTGCTACATGTTAACAGCTCTGAGAGGAAAAAATAAAAATATTTGATGAAAGCAGAAGATTCAAAATCACTATGTAAAGTGAGGAGTTTTGAAGCATCTACAGATTTTTCTTTAGCCTATCATATAGATAAATTACAATTATTTAGACAGAAAACAAATATAGACACATCTTCTAACAAATCAAATTCGTTTCTTACACTATTGAAGTGGATATGAACAGTCATTCGTTTAACAGATATTGTTTTTGTATCTCTCGTGTACAGTTACTCTGCCTTTAAGAAGATGACAATTAAGTTGGGGAAGAAAAACATACACGCTTGATTCTCAAATAAATTTTTAAAATTCTAACTTCAAGTTCATCTGAATGCTTCTCACCCATGGCTACTTGAAAATACTTCAATCATAAATCATTAACTCTCCTTATCAGTCAAGCAACCCCAAGGTTTAAATTTCATATGGATCTAGGTCAAGTGTTTGCTACTAAAATCTTTATGGAAACCTGTGATCGCTAAAGGAATGATTAGCCAATCCACAAACTGGGGATAGGTCCTTTGCTTTTCCACCTCCTTCCTCTGCTACTGATTAGGATTAGTTCTCTGCAAAATAATAATTTCCCCTAAGGGATGGACAAAAGGAAAGCTGCTACATGTTAACAGCTCTGAGAGGAAAAAATAAAAATATTTGATGAAAGCAGAAGATTCAAAATCACTATGTAAAGTGAGAGTTTTGAAGCATCTACAGATTTTTCTTTAGCCTATCATATAGATAAATTACAATTATTTAGACAGAAAACAAATATAGACACATCTTCTAACAAATCAAATTCGTTTCTTACACTATTGAAGTGGATATGAACAGTCATTCGTTTAACAGATATTGTTTTTGTATCTCTCGTGTACAGTTACTCTGCCTTTAAGAAGATGACAATTAAGTTGGGGAAGAAAAACATACACGCTTGCAAAGTTAAATAATAATATCTAACAATAGTGTGAAAGATGTTATTAAAAAGAAAAATATTCAGCAAAGATTTTTATCTGTTAGTGTTAATATATTAATAATCAATTGTTCATTATATTACCGTAATCTTTAATACCTATCATTTACTAAGCATTATGTTGTTTTATATGAGTAAAATTTTACCATTATGAGATTAGTAACAGTTTCACCCCCATTTAACAGATTAAGAAAATGAGGGCATGAGATACATAGATACATAGCAATAAGTAGTGGAAACAGGATTCAAACCTGAATATATCTAACCAGGATCTAAATTCTAGCCATCATATCATAGGTATTTTTTTCTAAATTTTGGGTCAAGACAAGTCCATATCCACCGGCAACTAATATTTTAATGTTAACACAGACAACATCTATTATTGTTTATTTCCATTGCATTTTAAAATCAGTTGGAATATTGGCCTTTTAGCTGTGTCTATGAGAATTATTTTTCTCTGTTTTTTCTTTAGGGTTGTGATACACAGATGATTTATGACATGTTGCTAAGATTGAAATCCATTGTCTATTTACCTGGTGACTTTGTCTGCAAAAAGGTGAGTTCATGCTATTTTTCTAATGCATGACTAATAAATACACTGAGGAGTTCAGATATAAGTCAAGAGAATAGTTTAAACAAAATTTGTCCAGGGTGAATTCTATAGTATGGAAATAATCATGATATACAATTCTGTAAATCTATAATGTGCTCTCAGAGTTCAAAATGGAACAAGACAATATGGATTTCATTACTTATAGGATATAAGTGTGGGTGGTCTGAAAAGTTGCTTTGTGTAAATGTAAATCATCAATTGTCACACCCCATTAACTCCAAATACTTAAGGTGGAGGGAAAAGTTACAGAAGTGAAAGGTGGTTCTGCCCTTTTTATGTCTTCAGCAAACTATCAGTTACCTCCATTTAGCTCGCCCAGTTAGTAAATAATCAATGCCATTTTTTTAAAATTTTACTGTGCTTTTTATGATTACAAAGTAATACATGTTCATTATTTTTAAAATGGGAAACACATAAAAGCACAAAGACAAAAAATCCACCACCCAGAAATAACCACTATTAATATATTTCAACCTATCTTTTTATATCGACTGATGGATAGTTAGAGCTTGTTTTATAAAATTGGCACCATACCTCGCTTATGTTTGAAACTTGTTTTGTCATGTCACAATATATCATGGGAACATTTTACATATTATTAAGTAATCTACAACATCCTTTTTAAAGCTGCATAATATTCCAGTCTATGAATATATCATAATCAATTCCAAGTGTTTGCTATTACAAATAACTCTAAAATAAACAATTTTGCATATCTCTGATTACTAACTCAAAGGGGGAGAGAAGGAATGATGACCTTGGGACCTTGAGATACATCTTGAGATATTAAATCAATAGTGAAGGCAATAATCAAAATAAAAAGTAGAGAAAGATGAACAGTTCAAAGAAATGAGAGATGATCCAAAACCCTGGGGAGTTCACACATGAGTGAGGGTAAGAAGTACTTATATCATTCCAAAATAATGTGCTAGATGGTAGAAGTAAGCACAAGCTGTGGTAGGACACAGAGTAAGGACACTTCTGCACTGGGGTAGTGGCAAGATTTCCTGGAGAAGATGCTGGTCAAGCTAAGTCTTGAAAAATGAATCAGCATGAACCAGGAGAAAGAAGAAGCAGGCATTCCAGGTAGAGGAAAGAATTCACATGAGTCAAGGCAGAAACGAAGGGACTCTGTCTTCGGAGGGAGTGTATGGAACTACAATAAGCCAAAAGCTAGAAAATTTTAGTATCATTTATTCAGTGAAACTCAATAAATAATTTTGAAATACTATGGGCCAGGCACTGTGCTGGGTACTGGATATATTCAGTAGTGAGCATAAAAAGGTGGTTCTTGTCCTTCAAGGGCTTACAGTCTAGTGCCAGGGTATTCAATTCACAGTGTACATCAGAATCACCTGAATTTAGAAATCTGGGCTCCATCTCCAGTAACTTAATTGGTCTGGGTGGAGACCACATATCAATATTTTTAAAGCTCCCAGATGATTATAAATTGAGCCAAAGTTGAGTATCACTGGCCTGATGGAAGAAACAAACAATAAACAAGTAAAATTACTGTGTAACTCCAAACAATTTGCCAGGAGAGTGCGTGGTGTCAAAGGCACTTACTTTAGATTGGGGGACTCAGACAGGGAGAGATTGTCAAGCTGTCAGGCATGAACTTTGTGAAAATCTGAAGAGAAATAGTTCTCTAGTTTAAAAAAAAAAAAACTGGAGAGGACACTATTTTAGATGAAGACTTGGGACCATGAGGCAGGACAGAACTTGACTTGTTTAAGGAATGGAAGCAAATGATCAACTAGGATAATGGTGAAAGACAAAGTCAAATAGAGTGAAGGTACTTTAATGCATCCAGGTAGAGATACCTAGTGCACAGGTGGAAATCAGTCTAGCCCATGAGAGAGGACAGAACTGGAGGTAAATCTTTGGAAACCGGCATATGATGGAAACTGATATCATAAGAAGCTCAAGAAAAGGTAAATAAAGAAGACCAAGGCTGTAACTTTGAAGAATACCAGTATTTATGGAACAGGTCAATGAAGAAGAATCACAGAGGGCAACTGAGTAGGAGCTGTCAGAGGTAAAGAGGAAAAATAGAGATTGTGATATTAATGAAACCAGGAATCTAGAATCCCACACAAATTAGTCCAGATTAAATGTGGGCATACTGATGATATAAAATCATTTTCATTAAAATGGGAAATACAAACCACAGCTCAGTTTAAGGACCCCTTTCGGGCAGTGATGCATTTAGGATGACATGACCTTAATGCACCAAAATGGCCTTTCAATTTGTTCCAATAGCAGCAGGGACTGAAAATTGAGATAACTCATAGAAACTTTAGCATCTGGGCCCACAGTCAGTGAAAATTTGTTTAACAAAGTGTGAAATGCAGAGTAGATGCAGCGTTCTCATTTCTAATTTCTTCCTCACATCGCATCCATCACTCAATAATAAAAACAGATCAGTGAACACAAATGAAGGAAGGAAAAAAATAAGCAGGGGGAAGAGCAGAAATGAAAAGACATGAGACTCCAAGCCACATTTCTTTGTTTCTGTTTTTAAGAAGGGATTTAATTAAGAGTAGATATAGACAGAGGCGAAAAGTTGTTACTTGTCCAGATTTTATACAGCCAAGTTCAGCTTTGTTTTTTTTATCATTTCCCCAAATCATTGTAGGAAAATGGAAGAAAAAAAAAAAAAAAAAAAAAAAAAAAACGAAAGAAAACATGTTCCATTAGCAGTTGTTTAAATAACTGAAGAAATGGCAGGGCTCAGGACTGAGTTTGCTGACCTATCTAATCCTCTGGATGGCTCCTAAACTTACCAAGTGGGTAGTTTGGACTGCGTCAAAGAGTACTTAGGAATTTTCCCAGGATTAATTTGCAAGAATTAATTTGAGCATCATAATGTCTGTCAGCCTTGGAAATAGCCTTCTACACAGGAACCCCAAAAATTTGAAGTGCTCTCTCACTAAGGGTTACATGAAGCGCTTGCATTTCTACACTTTCTCCAAATTAGTACATAAACCAACCAGAAGAGCTTGGTTTGATCTTATTTTGCACATGCTGTCAGACGTTGCTCTCTAAGGAATGTCTACTTCATTTGAACGCCAATTAAACTTGCAGGAAAGTTTTAAATTAGCCTAGAAATATGCAAGAAATAGTGGAAGTTTTGGTTCGTTGATTATGCCAGATCTCCTTGGAAAATTATTGAAATGACCATTAAAAAATAATTAAAAGTGCTGAACTATATTTAAGTACCCATTATGTACTTCTACCTCCAGTCAGTTGTAATAACTGCCTTTGAAAAATCATTCCAGTTCCTTGAGAATTACTTCATGCAAAGAATTAAGGAATATGACCCTGTCCTAATCATTACTTCTTGGAGTATCTCTTGAAAAGCTAATTTTTAGACACTTTCGCTCATTTTTAAAATAATTCATAGATATTGTGTTGGCTTTAAAGAGTTCAGTCTTGATATTGGATTCATTAGATATGATCTGTACATATTATATAATCAGGTGACATAGGTGTTGCTAGTTCTAATGCTATCATCTGCCAGCCTCGTAAGTTTGCCCAAGACACTTAACTTTTCAAGTCTCTACTACCAATTTTTAAATAAGAATAATGATATCTTTCCTATTTGACCTCACTGGGATTTTTGCAAGAAATAAGTGAGTTAATATCTATGAAAATACCTTGCAGCTATAAAGTAGCATGTTCCTTTATTTTTTAAATTTATTTATTTTATTTATTTTATTTTTGGCTGTGTTGGGTCTTCGCTTCTGTGCGTGGGCTTTCTCTAGTTGCAGTGAGCAGGGTCTACTCTGCTGTGCGTGGGCTTCTCATTGCAGTGGCCTCTGTTGTTGTGGAGCACAGGATTTAGGTGTGTGGGCTTCAGTAGTCGTGGCATGTGGGCTCAGTAGTTGTGGCTTGCGGGCTCTAGAGCGCAGGCTCAATAGTTGTAGCGCACGAGCTTAGTTGCTCCACGGCATGCGGGATCTTCCCAGATCAGGGATTGAACCCGTGTCCCCTGCATTGGCAGGCTGATTCTTAAACACTGCACCACCAGGGAAGCCTCAAAGTAGCATGTTCTGATAAAACAAACACAGGTGTTAAAATAAGGAGCAATGTAAAATCTGATATTATGATTTCAAAAGTACTTTGCAAATGCAAGATGTATTATTAGCACTGATAATGTGGAAATAACTATAATTAGATTCATCTGTATTGGAATTTCTACTTAAATCTACATTTGGGAATAAATATATCTATTTATAGAATGTATAAATACACAATGCAAAATTTAAATATACTTTTTGCATTGCTTAGTTAGGAGATGTGCATTCCAGGCTTCCTTTTGCTTCTATTTACTATCATGGAGCAACGGTTACTCAGCCAAATATTAGCCAGTAAGCCAATCTGTGCCTTTATTTTCTTTCTGTAAAATGGAAATAATAATACTTACTCTAGCTTCCTCATAAAAGTCATGGGGAGATAAAATGAGAATTTCAGTGTCACAGATGTTAACTAAGAGGTAGAGTCTGAAAACTTTAAACTTAACCTAACAACTATAATATGACAATAAGTAATGTTCAGGAGAATAACACTTGGTATTAAAGAATTTCAAAACTTCCCAGAGAATAGCTGAATTATAAATTATTCATAAATGAGTGCCTATGTCATAATTCCTATGCTCAGCAGTGGAACAAAGTAGACATTGTCTCAGCCATTGCAGAGCATAAACTATAATCAACATTGTTTAATCCTAAATTAATTTTAGTGTATTCTACTCCTTTGAAAATATGGTTGACAAGAATGTTTTATGAACTCAAATAATCCAGCCCCCTCCTGAACCAAATATAAGAGAATTTATTGTATTTATGCTATTTTTAATAGCCCAGGGTGATCAAGACTCAACTCACTAAGACATATAGGTACTGTTATCTAAATAGTTTGCCTAGTATTATGAGAACTGGCTTATTTAAAGTTTAAAAGCTTTTCTTCACCCAAGTGCCATTTAGATCTCTTGTAAAACATATTTATGTTTTTTGGATCCTGGAGTGAGATGTGTTCCAAGGGTCCCACAACCACCCACTAGTTTAGTAATTTGCATGACTCAACATAAAGTTATATTTATCACTTAAGATTTATTAAGGCAGAGTGTACAGTGCAGGAACAGCAAGAAAAAGATATGCATAGGCAAAGACTAGAGAAATCAGGTGCAGATTTCCTAGATCCTACTTCTGAGAGGCTCACATGAATGCATTTTTATCTCCTACTGTGGACCATAGAGACAAGGGCAAAATATCTCTGCCTAGGAAAGCTCATCTAAGTCTTGGAGTCCAGAGTTTTTACATGGGGCTGGTCACATAGCTACATGACCAGTCATTGTTCAGACTCCAAACTAGATACAAAGCACACACCATAAATCTTTGTGTTTACATTAAACAGTGTTGACAGCCTGGTACATCCTGCCACACTGCCTGAGGCATACAGAATAACATTAACCAGTGTCTATGTGAACATTCCAGGAGTTTAGTTCTCAAGGCATTGAACAAGTGTCATTGCCCTGGCTCCAGAGTCCCCAGAGTTAAACAAGAACTGAATTAAAGAACCTGCTGGGGCCTCCCTGGTGGCGTGGTAGTTGGGAGTCCGCCTGCCAATGCAGGGGACACGGGTTCATGCCCCAGTCCGGGAGGATCCCACATGCCACGGAGCGGCTGTGCCTGTGAGCCATGGCCGCCGGGCCTGCGCGTCCAGAGCCTGTTGCTCCGCGATGGGAGAGGCCGCAACAGTGATAGGCCCCGCGTACCGCAAAAAAAAAAAAAAAAAAAAAAAAATCTTATTTTTAGCCATGGCAATCAGAGAAGAAAAAGAAATAAAAGGAATCTAAATTGGAAAAGAAGAAGTAAAACTGTCACTGTTTGCAGATGACATGATACTATACATAGAGAAGCCTAAAGATGCTACCAGAAAACTACTAGAGCTCATCAATGAATATGGTAAAGCAGCAGGATACAAAATTAACGCACAGAAATCTCTTGCATTCCTATACACTAACAATGAAAAATCAGAAAGGGAAATCAAGGAAACACTCCCATTTACCATTGCAAAGAAAAGAATAAAATACCTAGGAATAAACCTACCTAAGGAGGCAAAAGACCTGTATGCAGAAAACTATAAGACACTGATGAAAGAAATCAAAGATGATACAAACAGACCGAAAGATATACCATGTTCTTGGGTAGGAAGAATCAACATTGTGAAAATGACTATACTACCCAAAGCAATCTACATATTCAATGCAACCCCTATCAAATTGCCAATGGCATTTTTCATAGAACTAGAACAAAAAATTTTACAATTTTTATGGAAACACAAAAGACCCCAAATAGCCAAAGCAATTTGAGAAAGAAAAACGGAGCTAGAGGAATCAGGCTTCTGACTATACTACAAAGCTACAGTAATCAGGACAGTATGGTACTGGCACAAAAACAGAAATATAGATCAATGGAACAGGATAGAGAGCCCATAGGTAAACCCACACACTTAAGATCACCTTACCTTTGACAAAAGAGGCAAGAATATACAATGGAGAAAAGACAGCCTCTTCAACAAGTGGAGCTGGGAAAACTGGACAGCTACAGGTAAAAGAATGAAATTAGAACACTTCCTAACACCATACACAAAAATACACTCAAAATGGATTAAAGACCTAAATGTAAGGCCAGACACTATAAAACTCTTCGAGGAAAACATAGGCAGAACACTCTATGACATAAATCACAGCAAGATCCTTTTTGACCCACTTCCTAGAGTTAGGGAAATAAAAACAAAAATAAACAAATAGGACCTAATGAAACTTAAAAGCTTTTGCACAGCAAAGGAAACCATAAATAAGATGAAAAGAAAACCCTCAGAATGGGAGGAAATATTTGCAAGCAAAGCAACAGACAAAGGATTAATCTCCAAAATATAAAAGCAGCTCATGCTGTTCAATATCAAAAAAACAAACAACCCAATCCAAAAATGGACAGAAGACCTAAATAGACATTTATCCAAAGAAGACATACAGATTGACAACAAACACATGAAAGAATGCTCAACAGCACTAATTAGTAGAGAAATGCAATCAAAACTACAATGAGGTATCACTTCACACCCGTCAGAATGGCCATCATCAAAAAATCTACAAACAATAAACGCTGGAGAGGGTGCAGAGAAAAGGGAACACTCCTGCACTGTTGGTGGGAATGTAAATTGAAACAGCCACTATGGAGAACAGTATGGAGGTTCCTTTAAAAACTAAAAATAGAATTACCATATGACCCAGCAATTCCACTACTGGGCATATCCCTGAAGAAACCATAATTCAAAAAGATACATGTACCACAATGTTCATTGCAGTGCTATTTACAATTGCCAGGACATGGAAGCAACCTAAATGTCCATCAACAGATGATTAGATAAAGAAGCTGTGGCACATATATACAATGGAATATTACTCGGCCAAAAAAGGAGAGAAATTGAGTTATTTGTAATGAGGTGGATGGACCTAGAGTCTGTCATACAGAGTGAAGTAAGTCAGAAAGAGAAAAACAAATATCGTATGCTAACGCACTTATATGGAATCTAAAAAAATGGTACTAATGAACCTAGTGGCAGGGCAGGGATAAAGACACAGACGTAGAGAACGGACTTGAGGGCATGGGGTGGGTAGGGGAAGCTGGACAAAGTGAGAGAGTAGCATTGACATATATACACTACCAAGTGTAAAATGGATGGCTAGTGAGAAGCTGCTGCATAGCACAGGGAGATCAGCTCCATGCTTTGTGAGGACCTAGAGGGCTGGGATAGGAAGGATGGGAGGGAGTCTCAAGAGGGAAGGGATATGGGGATATATGTATGCTTATAGCTAATTCACTTTGTTGTACAACAGAAACTAACACAACATTGTAAAGCAATTATGCTCCAATAAAGATATATATAAACCTGCTACACTAACACTTTCTTCTCAACATGGAACAAGAATAATAGCTTAAGGGTCTCATATGTCGCAATTACTAAAATCAGACCTCAGTACTATAGGCAGAAGAGTAGAGTTCACCTTTAGATGACTGTAGCCCATGTTCTTTGGATAAACTAAGCAACTTCTTCAAAGCATAGCAGTTGTCACCAAAGCTAAGGTGATTATGCTTACAATCTGTTATTTCCTCTCTCCAATCCCATTCTTAAAACAATGTGCTGACTGAAGTATTTTTGCCTGTCCAGTGATGGCACACAGTGCTCAGGTTCTAGAAGGTATCACTTTCCTTGTAATTTACTTTCACATGTTATGTCAAACTTATGTCCATAACTACCTCAGGTCTTAAGATAATTATTATTACACTTCTATTCCTTGCTTCCTTCATTTACATTTACTCCTCTAAAAGAGTTTATATCTTTTAATTTGGAGCATAATTGTCAAGAATAAAGTGACTACCATTTCCTCTTTACATTTGGCATATAGGGAGAAATTGGCAAGGAAATGTATATCATTAAGCAAGGAGAAGTCCAAGTTCTTGGAGGAGCTGATGGCGCTGAAGTTCTGGTTACTCTGAAAGCTGGAGCAGTGTTTGGAGAAATCAGGTATTGAAAAGACACCTTGTAATATTGAAGTCTGTCATTTGTTATAAAAGAAAAGTCTTGGGCCATAAAATAATTAAAGTTCTCACTCAAATTCACCAATGGTTTGATTGTGCTGACAGCATTGATAAAATAAGGATTTTCACATTTCTATTTATCCTTTCCCTTCCCCAAAAGAACTAGCTCATTCAGCCCTTTAGGCCCAGGACTTAGGTCAGTGTCTAGCATAAAGTAGATGCTCAATATATGTTGAATAATGAATGTGTGAATAAATGAATGGATGAATGATGAAAGAAGAGATTGGGAGAGTTAGTCGTCAGATTGTTGGAGAACTTGAATGCCAGGCTAAGACAATAGTTTTGAGTAGGTGAGTGATAATGATTATCATTGTGGGACCAAATTGCCTGAGTCCAAACCCCAGTACCACCACTTACAATCTTTGCTCCTTTGTTACTTGACCGCTTTGTCCTTCATCTTAATAATTAGAAGAGAAGGGCTTCCCTGGTGGCACAGTGGTTGAGAGTCTGCCTGCCGATGCAGGGATCACGGGTTCGTGCCCCGGTCCGGGAAGATCCCACATGCCGCAGAGCGGCTGGGCCCATGAGCCATGGCCGCTGAGCCTGCGTGTCCGGAGCCTGTGCTCCGCAATGGGAGAGGCCACAACAGTGAGGGGCCCATGTACCGCAATAAAATAAAATAAAATAAAATAAAATGGCATAGTAGAGTCAGCCATCTGCATCTGTGGGTCCCTCATCTGAGGGTTCCACACACCAGGACTCAATAAACTGGATTGCACGACCCATATGTGAATGCACAAGCCATGGATACAAAGGTCTAACACTACAGACAGCAAATTCAAGCATTCTGTGGGCTAAACATTCCATATGCATTATTGTATTTAAACATATTCATGTATTCATCCAATAAACACTTATTTTGAGTGCCTAGTACATGCTAGACAGTCAGGTATTGCTCTAAACTCTGGGAATGTACTGTGAAAACAGTAAAAAAGAGCTTACAGTCTTGAGGGAGAAAGCTAACAATAAATAAACTAGACGATAAAATCACATTGTGATAACTGCTATAGAGGTAAAAATTGTTAGAGACTGGGGATGCTACTTTACATATAATGGTCAGGGATACCTCTTTGGACAGATAATATTCCAACTGAGACTTGAGAGAGTAAATGGAGCAGCCATCCAGACATGGGGGAAGAGCCTCCCATATGATGGAATAGCAAGGGCAGAGGCCTAGAGGTAGAGCAAGCGTATCTGGTTGAACGTCATAGAGGTCAGTATGGCTGGAGTTCAGAGAATAAGGGACACTGTGGCGAGATGAGGCCAAAGAGGTGCTCAAAGACAAGACTGTACAGGCCTTTTAGGCCATGGTAAGGAATTTGTATTTTATTCTAAATACCAATGGATACCAATGGAGGATTTTAGGCAAAAGAATGATACAATTTGAATTATGATGTTAGAAGATCACTCTAACAGCTATGTGGAAAAGAGGCAGTAAAGAAACGAGAATGAAAGAGATCAATTAGAAGTCAGTTGCGGTGGTTCAAGTGAAAGATGATGGAGTCTTGAACTAGGATGCTGTCTCTTAGGGTAAAGACAAGAGTGCACTGTCAGGCAGTTATTAACATATCCATTTCATGATTGGAAAAATTGCAATTCCAAGGTGTCAGTTATCTGGCCCAGGATAACATAGCTAGTACGTGAAAGGGACAATATTCAAACACGAGCTTCATGGATCAGGGCCTAGTGATCTTTCCACCATACCACAGAAGAAAGGTGGTTCATCCAACCTCTGATTTCATAGCTGCTAAGAAGTTATCTTCAGGGCTTCCCTTGGGGCGCAGTGGTTGGGAGTCTGCCTCCCGATGCAGGGGACGCGGGTTCGTGCCCCGGTCCAGGAGGATCCCACATGCCGCAGAGCGGCTGGGCCCGTGAGCCGTGGCTGCTGGGCCTGCGCGTCCGGAGCCTGTGCTCTGCAATGGGAGAGGACCAGAGATATGAATAATTTCAGATGACTTTATATTAGCATAATTAGGGTTTCCTTAGAATGTTGAATCATGTTAATTCTCTGTTGATAATGTGCCTTCTCTTTTCTATTTTTCCTCCTTGCTTAAAACTGGGCGGGCACTTGTGTGAGGGTCTTGCTCTGGGGCAGCGGTGGAAACACTTCTCAGAATGTCCAGATCTGTGTGTTCCTTGCCTATTTTCTATCGCTTCCTTACTAGGAGTACTTGCAAAAGTGATTTAATATTTTAGTGACTTAATAATCACTGTAATCTTCAAGGTCATAAAACAAGCAACAGTCTAATTTCAAACATTGCAGAAATTAATTAGCTGACCTCTCCCAAGGGTTGAGTTCTCCCTGAAGAATAAAGCTTTATAAATACAAATATGTTAATTGCTGATATTATCATCACAGTAGGAAATATTCTAAGAATACAATCCAGGTGCTGCTGAGTTGCAATTGAAAGGAATCTTAAATTCTTGACAGCAGCTTCTCAAATAAATCTCCTATTACCCACTGGGTTTCTAAGGCCAAATTGAAACCAGTAGACCAGACAAGCTCTAAATTCGCTCAGTAATCTGGCTGATACAAGCAAAAGGGAGGTTTTTGCCTTGATTCTCTTCTTGGCTGTGGTTGAGGAGAAATACGATACATCTGCCTCTTCCCAGATACCCCCAGGCTTCACAGGCCCACAGCTGTCATACGCCCCTGGAGCTCTAGTTATTTATTCCAGCAATGGAGGCATGCCTGCCAAACATCTAGATACTGGAAAGATCTAGTAATTGTGTTTACTACTCAAAAAACCTGTGACCTTTGTTAAAATGAGCTAAATCCAGCACTATCGTGTAGCTTTTTAATGAAGGTTCTTTTTTCTTAGGAAAAAATAAGAAAGAAAAGAACTGAGGGCTTTCAAGGACATTATATACTAATCCAAAAGAGCAAAGCACTGACTAAAATATAGATTTACAGCCTGTCATGGAGAAAACGCAGACCACATTTCCAATTAACATCTGAGGAGTTCAGACACCCCATTTTTAATAGAGAGACTCAGGGTCTGCCGGGGGATAGCCTTGTAGTACTGACTCCACTGTTTGTTTTCACAATTACAATTATTGCCAAGTCTTATTCACCGAATGTATTTAACCACTTCCTATCCTCCTGCATCTGTTAAAATCTCACTTTTCCTGAAATGCATCTGAATTTTTACCCTTGCTAGTGCTATTATGATTTCAGTAGAAATCCCTACTGGTTTCATCTCCCTTTGGAATGTTCTCCCTCTGGAAAATACCTATTCACCTTTCAAGACTTCAATTCAGATGTCACCTCTCTGAAGCCATCTCTAACCACCCCCGCAAACAACTAGTTGCTCCTTGTTCTATGCTTTCATAGTATTTCATTAGTGACTTTACTACAGGAATTACCACTAATTTATAATCAATTCATTCAAATGGATCTCCTCAACAGACTAAGCTACTAAAATGTAAGAACTAAAACTTTCCATCTTTATGTCACCAGCAGCTATATAAAAACTGTACAATGTGTTGATTTTCATTGATATTCTGCCTCCATTCAAAATAATTTGCAGGTGCTATTCAGAAATTTCTGATTAATTAAGTAGTTAATTGTGATTTGATTAAAAAAAAACAGAAAATTATATTCATTACGCCTTACAGTATAATGTGAAGTGCCTCAAAGAAGGCCATGCCTGGCATGGTGAACAAGAATGGTGAGCAAGAAACAATCACTTCCCTCAAGGGCCTTATAAATAAAAGACAAGGAAACAAAAAGATTCCAATACTAGGTGATAAAATGTATGGGTTGCATTCAATGATGGAGCATACGCAGGATATTATGGAGTACAAAGCCTTCACAAGGACCAATCCTTCAGATTTAGCAATTGCTTGAGGTTATTTGAGAACTGAAGGCAGACCTTTCAGTGCTTCTCAAATGACGTGTGGAGAAAATAATGTGTGCAGACAATATGTGTGCACAAAGGTCAGTCCTGATAGCCTGTACAAGGGTGTATGTAAAGGAGTATTCACATAATGCCTGTAGTAGGTTGAATGTTGGCCCCCACAAAGATATATCCATGCCCTAACTCCTGGAACCTGTGAATGTGACCTTATTTAGAAAAAAAGAAGAAGAAAAAAGAGTCTTTGCAGATATAATTAAGCTAAGGATCTTAAGGTGAGCTCATTCTTGATTTTCTTGGATGGGCCCTAAATCCAATGACAAGTGTCCTCACATGAGACAGAAGAGGAGAAGACACACAAACACAGGGAGAAGAGGGGAAGGCCGTGTGAAGACCGAGGCAGAAATTGGAGTTATGCAGCCACAGCCAAGGAACTCCTGGAGCCACCAGAAACTGGAAGAGGCAAGAAAGGATTCTATCCTAGAATCCCTGGAGGGTGCACAGCCCTGCCAACAACTTGGTTTTTGACTTCTGGCCTCCAAAACTGTGAGAGAATAAATTTCTGTTGTTGGTAGTCACTGGTTTTACAGTAATTTGTTACAGCAGCCTCAGGAAACTAATATAATACTAACCTTTTTACATTGTTAACTTTTGAAATTTACTGGGGAAAAAAAAAAGGTCTGCTTGACACTCCTTCAGCTCACCCTACATGGCCAGTCCACCTCTAAGACCTATCAATTTCACCTCCAAAGTGTGTCTCCAATTGTTTGCACCTTACCTTCTCCACTGACCCCACTTCCGTCCACACCACCTCCCTCTCTCACTGGACAACTGCAGGGCTGCTCCAAGTCTCCCACTCCAACCACCACACCCTCTGTAATCCAGGGCCCACTAGCAGCCAGAGGGATCCTTCACAAACAGGTATGATCATGTCATTGCCCTCCTGCTTGAAACCACTCAAATGTTTTCACATGTTCTTTTTTATCTAAAAGTCCTTGCCTGACCTACAAGATCCTGCAGAGTCTAGCCCCTGCCTACCTCTCTACTGCAGGGTGTACCCCACTCCCCTTGCTCTCTTTAATCCAGACTTTAGTTCCTTGAATGTGCCACATGCCATCCAGCCATGGAGAGTTGGTTTATTTTTTCCTAATTTTGGAATTTAAAAACTGTTTTATTCAGGTAATAATGGTTTATAATATTATATGTATCATGTATACATTACATTTTGACTTCTGCATATACTGCAGTGTGCTCACCACCAAAAGTTTAGCTTCCATCTGTCACCGTATAGTTGACCCCCTTTACCCATTTTGCCTTCCCTCAACCCTTCTTCTCCTCTGGTAACTACTACTCTGTTCTCTGTAGCTATGTTTTTGTTTTGTTTTGTTTTAGTTTGTTCATTTGTTTTGTGTTTTTTGTATTCCGCCTATGAGTGAAAACATGCAGTATTTGTCTTTCTCTCTCTGACTTATTTCACTTAGCGTAAAACCCTCAAGGTCCATCCACGTTGTCACAAATGGCAGGATTTCATCATTTTATGGCTGAGTAGTATTGCATTGTGTATATACACTACATCTTTATCCATTCATTCACTGATGGATACCTAGGCTGTTTCCATATCTTGGCTATTGTAAATAAAGCTGCAATGAACATAGGAGTGCATATATCCTTTAAAATTAGTTTTTGTGTTCTTTGGATGAACATACAGAAGTGGAATAGCTGGATCATATGGTGGTTCTAATTTTTTGACTAATCTCCATACTGTTTTCCATAGCAGCCATGGGGAGTTTTTACCTCTGCCCATATAGGTTTCCCACCCCTTTAACCTAATCTCACCTACTTTCAGGACTTCTTTTTCTCCATTATAGGGACCACCCCGGTCTCCTTGCTATATTCTCTAGTTGGACTACATTCCTATCTTTCAGAACACTTACCTTTGTAATCATGCACTTGCTGGTGCATCTATTTCTTCAGTGTCTTTCTTCCTTCCTCACTAACTCATAAGCACCAGGAATACAATGTATGGCTGTGCCAGTTGTGCTCTGAATCAGGATGTCCAGGCAGGGCCTGGGAGAACTGGAATGCAGCGGGCACTCCACTCCTGAACATGAGCCCCGCTGTTACACTCCCCCTCATGCACAGGTGCCCTTTACTTTGCAAAAGGGGGCATTTTTCTGGCCAAGCTTTACACCTATAGGACTGCATTTGCCCAGAGAGGCTGTATTTTTCCATTTTGTACACAGACACAGTCCCTAGCAGACGCCACACCCGATCTGCACTTGATCCCCAGCCCTCAGGGGAGTGTCTGGCCCACATAAGTGCCTAATAAATAGTCATTGTTATAAGTAAATTAACGTAATTATCTTCTATCTTTGCAAATGTACTAATACACATTCATTTTTGTCATGAATATGCATATTCAACCTTGTACCATTTTTGTCAGTTTTTATTATTAAGAATAGGACTGCGGGCTTCCCTGGTGGCCCAGTGGTTGAGAGTCCACCTGCCGATGCAGGGGTTACGGGGTCGTGCCCCAGTCCGGGAGGATTCTGCATGCCGCGGGGCAGCTAGGCCTGTGAGCCATGGCTGCTGGGCCTGCGTGTCCGGAGCCTGTGCTCTGCAACGGGAGAGGCCACAACAGTTGAGAGGCCGGCGTACCGCAAAAAAAAATTTTAAAAAATAGGACTGCTACGTTTATCTTTGTAAAATCATTTTGCTTTTCTTTTATTTCTTTGAAGTTTATTCCCCAAAATGAAATAACTAGGTCAAAAGGTAGAAACATTTCTATAACTCTTGGAATATATGGGCAGATGATTTTCTAGAAAAATTGAACCAATTTAAGATACAACATGCAATGTATAGCTATTTTTCTCTAGTACCAGTGATATTACCTCATTATTCTCAGTTGGTTTTGCACTTTAATAGTTGTTTTAATTTCCATTTCTCTAAATAGGGCTTAGAAAATAATAGGTCCTCAATAAATATTTGATAAATGAATTAATTTTCTCTGGGCCTATTTATTTTCACAAACGTGATCATATTTATTTTCTGCGTTTCTTTCTTCGTACAATATCCTTTTTTCATCATATATAACAAGTTATTGAGCAGAATTTAGGCAGTGATATATCATATGTTTTAGATAGTCTGGCTTTTATTTAGAGTATTTAAGTTCTGACTTTTCACCAGCTATATTGGTCAAATCACCCATTCTGCATATTTAACAAATATTTTCTCTATACCATTGTGAAAAGGCCAAATATTTTGAAGAATAATTTTAAACCTCTTTGTTCCCTCCAAACAATGTTTGCCTATTTTCCCTGAGTACTCAGTTTTCAAAATGAGAGTACCAAGGTAGACTTCTAGTTTTTTGGACTATTTTAATTCCATATTCTTATTCTTCATCAGAATAACTCTGTTATTCCTTCACCCACTACCCTGCCTTTCCTAAAAGACAGAAATAGTAGATACATTGGAAGTATGAGCAGGGGTAAGAAGATTGATAAATATTGAGGGAGAAAACTTTTCATTTCCATTTTTTTCTGGCTCAATCCTGTGCATACTACCTGTGTTAAAATATGTGTTTATATTTTTCACTACCTTCTTTAATATACAGTCTCTGTTTGTGTAGCATTTTTTGCTTAGAGCAAAAAGCAAACCTCACCTAAGTTTCACAATATTCCTCTGAACCACTACATTATCAGTGCCATTGTTTAAACATGTATTCAGATATTCTCAGGACTCCTCCTAAACTGACTTCATCTGGTGACTCTAATTCTATGAAAATCAAGGCTCTTTACCATCATTTGGAATAGCAGAGAGGGAGTAAAGAATCTGATTGTCAGACATTGGTAGAGCTTATCACGACCAGCCCAACTGGCTTCCTCCTTGATTTTTCTAATATCCATGTGCAACTCTCTATCATTAGAACAATAACAATGGCTTCATTAGCAGCATTAGAGTTTAGGGTGTAAAGAAAAGACTCCATGACTTGAAGTCAGCTCTGGTCTTGGATTTGAATTTCTGCAATGAAACTCATATTTGTTCTGGAATAAGTCACTTCACTAGATTCTGGACCTCAATTTCCATGTCAGTAAGTGTAGGTAAGAACCTACCTCACCAGTTTCATATGGTCATTAATATATGACATTGTTAGCTATTTTGACCCCAAAGAAACACATAGTTAAGCTAGAATATTAGTTTGTTTGATACAGTAATTTCCAGCCAGAGTATCATATATCCTCCTGGGTACTTGATATAAATAAAGAGGGCAAGGAATAAACTGTGCATGTTATTCCTTTTTTCCTCTCCTTCTTTAGAATTTTTACCTAGATTCTTCATCGATCATCCACTTTTTTTTTTTTAAATAAATTTATTTATTTTTGGCCACGTTGGGTCTTCATTGCTGCTTGTGGGCTTTCTCTAGTTGTGGAGAGCGGGGGCTACTCTTGGTTGTGGTGCACAGGCTTCTCATTGTGGTGGCTTCTGTTGTTACACAGGCTCAGTAGTTGTGGCACACGGGCTCAGTTGCTCCACGGCATGTGGGATCTTCCCGCACCAGGGCTCAAACCCATGTCCCCTGCACTGGCAGGCGGATTCTTAACCACTGTGCCACCAGGGAAGTCCTGATTATCCACTTCTTCTAAGGCCAATTCAACTCTGAAATCAAGACTTCCTGGGGGAAAGAGGACTACACGTTTTGTATCTGTGAAATCTGAACTCTTTAACTCTGATAAAAATCCATACATAGAGATTTTTCTCAAAAATCTAGGTTAACATGTGTTGCCTTGCAGTAGTTTTATGAATATCAAAGTATCTGCAAAGAGCGAGCAGTCTGGGCAGAGGTGACATGAGAACATCCTCTGATATTTGCTCACCCACAAAAGTTTTGTTAGGATTTATATTTAGTGAAGTGGTAAAAATTTTCAAGCAACAAAGTGTTTTCCAATAACACTGAAAAGAGTAAAAGAATATCTCATAGAAGTCTACACAGGTGACCTAACCTCCTGCACTCCAAATATAATCCAGTTGGAAATTTGCTTAATGAGAACAGATATATGAAGTTGTAATCTCTCACTCAGCATTGGATGTGATTGATCTTCTTTCCATAGATAGTATTCAGAGTTAGTTTTATTTCTATTATAGGAAACAATTCTACATGAGAGTATGCTTTTAGACAAGAAACTTCTTCATTTTAGGAAACATTCTCATTTTTTTACAGTTATCAAAGCATTAATCATTCTGAATTGTGTTTATCTGTTTAAGAAGTCTGTCTAGGTTTGCATCCAACTCCACAACAATGAGCTGTGTGGCTCTGGGTGAGGTCCTCAACTGAGGTTTCATTTCTTCATCAATTAAAACAGAGTAATAATAATACATAATTACTTCATGGGATTGAAAAGCATTATATGTGTTGATACAAAAGAGAACTTAGAAAAATACCTGGCTCACAGTAAGCACTTAAAAATATTAGCTAGTAATACTACTATTACTAATGTTATTATCAATATTTGCTAGTCGACTAGACAAACCTCACCCACGCTTATCCCACTCCTAGATTACAAACAGCTTGAGGGCAGATTTTTTTTTATTGAAATATAGTCGATTTACAAATATTATGTTAGTTTCAGGTATACAGCAAAGTGATTCAGTTATACATATATGTGTATATCTATATTCTTTCTTCGATTCTTTCCTGTTATAGTTTACCACAAGATATTGAATATAGTTCCCTATGCTATACAGTAAATCATTTTGTTTATTTTATATATGGTAGTGTGCATCTGTTAATCTCATACTCCCAATTTATCTCTCCCCCCTTTCTCCTTTGGTAACCATAGTTTGTGTATTATGTCTGTGAGTCTGTTTCTGTTTTGCAAATAAGTTTATTTGTACTAATTTTTAGAGCCTACATATAAGTGATATAATATTTGTCTTTGTCTGACTTAACTTCATTTAAAATGATAATCTCTAGGTCCATCCATGTTGCTGCAAATGGCATTATTTCATTCTTTTTTATGGCTGAGTAATATTTCATTTTATACATCTATATCTATATCTCATCTTCTTTATCCATTCATCTGTTAATGGACACTGAGTTTGCTTCTATGTCTTTGCTATTGTAAATAGTGCCGCTATGAACACTGGGGTGAATATATCTTTTAAAATTAGATCTTTTCTCTTTCCCAGATATATGCCCAGGAGTGGGATTACTGGATCATATGGTAACTCTATTTTTAGTTTTTTTAAGGAAACTCCATACTGTTTTCCACAGTGGCTGTACTAATTTACATTCCCACCAACAGTGTAGGAGGGTTCCCTTTTGGCTTGAGGACAGATGTTAATCATCTTTATAGCCCCAGAACTTGGCATCGTATCTAGGTCATTATGGAGTATGTTATTGCCACACACTTCTAATTTATCACTAATTTCTTTTTTTCCTTTTCTTTTCAATTTATACGGTGAATTCCTTATATGCTTCTGCATGATTGGCCTCCAAAGTAAAATGGTCTGTACAATCTCAAACTCATAGAAAAAAACTACTTATCAAAAGTCCAGCTGAGGAAGGTAATGTTTAAGAGGATGATTTTTCTCTAGATATTCTAGATACCACTGAAAACAAAGAGAGAGATGAGTATTTGATATGCACTGTACTGACTGCCCTTCCCACCCGCAGCATTGCTCCTACGGTACTGGACTTTGGAGTGACACACAGCCTTTACTGAGGACCACATCACAAACAGTGCTGGCAAACTTAGTTTTGCATCTATAATAGAATATGAACATGTTGTCCACCAATTTACATGGTGGCCTCTCTACTAAAGCTCTTCAGCATATATTTCTGTCTTAAAACTAAGAATCCATCGATTTTTATGATATAAGAGACAAAGCCAAATTCGAAGCCCTCTTGTAACAAAGTTTACATTTTTGCATGCACCCCATTTTATGTTTCCATTCTTGTTTTTCTTCTGCTCTTCCTTTCAACGTATGCTCTTTTGTATTCTACTTATCCTTGTGAGTGCTTTCTGGATAAACTAGCTCTGTGAAAAAGGGCTGTGCACATTGTGTTCCAGTCACGTTATAGTCTGTGTATGCAGTGCACAATTTATGATGCTGTATGTGGCAGCCCTGGAGAAAAGCTGGAAATGAATGACTTACTAGGGACTATCTGAATATTCTAGCTCTTTCTGATATATACACTCAGAAATGTATATGTAAATACATATACATTTGTTTATATGTATATATACATGTTTATATGTATATGTGCACATGTACATATTATATTTATATGTATGTACTATATGCATACTATATGCAGTAGGGATCACCCAATCCACTGAGGGTCTGAATAGAACAAAAATGTGAAGAAAGGGCAAATTCGCTCTCTCAGCTTGAGCTGGCACATCTATCTTCTCCTGCCCTCAGACATCAGACATCAGGGCTCTTGGTTCTGGACTTTCAGACCCAGACCTCGACTTACACCAGAGGCTCCTCTTTCTCTCCTTCTCAGGCCTTTGGACCCAGACTGAATTACAGCACCAGCTTCCTGGGTCTCCAGCTTGTAGATGGCAGACTGTGGGACTTCTTAGACTCCATAACCACCACAACCACATGAGCCAATTCCCATAATAAATCTCCTTTTATATATATCTGTATATGTCCTATTTTTTCTGTTTCTCTGGAGAACCTGTGTAATAAAATTTATTATACTTATTGTTAGTTGTTACAGTTACATACCCCAAATTAGGGTTTAAAACTTCTCAGCCAGGAGTTTTACCTAATTACACCTTCATAATTGAATGTCAGGGGTCTATAAACACTTATCTCTGGGCTTCCCTGGTGGCACAGTGGTTGAGAGTCCGCCTGCCGATGCAGGGGACACGGGTTCGTGCCCCGGTCCGGGAAGATCCCACATGCCGCGGAGCGGCTGGGCCCGTGAGCCATGGCCGCTGAGCCTGCGCGTCCAGAGCCTGTGCTCCGCGGTGGGGGAGGCCACAGCAGTGAGAGGCCCACGTACAGCAAAAAAAAAAAAACACCTATCTCTCCCTAAAGATAATCAGATACCTATAGTACAGAAAGTACTAAAAGGTGGTCTTGTTAATCCAAAAGAGAGATTAAGTATCTTGCTCAGAAATACACTTAATAAATGGTAGATTTCAACTATAGTTCAATTTAAATTCTTTTAAATTAAACATTATAAATAAATAAATAAAGTGGTAGAGTTATCTGGTTCCAAAATCTGTACTCTTTCCACAAACCATACCATGCTTTACTATTTTTCCTTTTGCACTACTTTACCTGCTGAATACATGATAGGCGCTTAATAAATACATGATTGGAGTAAAAATCTAAAAGGTCCTTAAGTTCTTTTTAAAGGTCACAGCAAACAAAGGTGGACCTAGAATTAGAATCTATTCCCTTGTTTCCTGGGCCATTGCTCTGTTCAGTATTTTTGACCTGGGGACACTTACCATTAACCTCGGCTGTTTGTCCTCCAGCACGTGCTCTTTCAGAAGCTATGTGGGCTTGGGAATATTTAGGGATCTTCTTACTAAGCTATTTAATGAGTGAAACTTTCCATTGGTGGAATGCTGGAGAAGCATTTTGTGGACAGGAGGGAAAAAAACGATGCTATTTTAAACACTGCTGAGAGTTTGGGCAAAATCCATCTGGCAGACAGACTATTTCTTCCGTTCAAAAACTCATCAAGCACTCCAAATGTGTAACCTGTAGGCAAGTTTAATTAAAGCTTGAGAAATCTCAAAATAACTTGACATTTAAATATGTTATTTCTGTTCTGCTCTCATAGTCTGACACACACAGAGACAGTCTCAGGTCCAAATTAAGCTCCCCAGTGCCATCCAGCCCTGCCTAACTACTGATTGCCCTATGTCCAAGGCGACAGGAATGTGAATGAAATAGGCTCATCCAATCATTATCCTTCAAATATTAACATCCATTTCATAGATAGATAGGCAAGAAGATAGGTAGGTAGATAGGTGGATAGATAGATAGATGGATGGATGGATGAATGACAGAGTAAAATTTATTTCTCTTACTTAAAAAAAAGGTCGAAGGCAGAGCTTGTCTTGGGGAGAACCTCAGGAAAGGAGATTCCATTTTCTCTTTTCTCTTAGTTTATCAATTATAATTCTTTTCAAAAAACTTCAGTGTTTGCCATACACATTTTAAACTTCACATTAACACTATACCATTTCACACATAGTGCAGGAACATTATAACAGCCCTTCCCTACCAACCCTTAAGACACTGATATCATTCATTTCACTTATCCATATGCTACAATCACCCAATGCAGTGTTACTTTATTATTTAAAGTCATATTTTAGATCAATTAAGAATAAGGAAAATAAAAGACTTTTGTTTTACCTCTGCTTATTCCTTCTCCCATGTCTTTCACTCTTTATGTAGACCTAAATTTTTAATCTGTATCATTTTCCTTCTTCCCGAAGAATTTCTCTCAATATCTTTAAGGGTATGTCTGCTAATGTTAAAGTCCCTCAGTTGTTTGGTTTTCTGAGAAAATCTTCATCTCTCCTTCACTTTTGAAGGATAACTTCACTATACATAGGATTCTAGGTTGGTGATTTTGTTTTTCTCAACACTTGGTATTTCACTCCATTCTCTTCTTATTTGCAGTGTTTCTGATGAAAAGTCCACTATAAGTCTTATTCCTGTTCCTTTATATGTATGGCTTTTTTCCCCCCTCAGCTCTTTTCAAGATTTTCTTTGTCTTTAGTTTATTACACTTTGAATATGATGTGCCTAGGAATGGGGGTGGGGGAGTATTTATTCTGCTTGGTATTCTCTGAGCTTCCCGGATCTGTGATTTGTTGTCTGTCATTAATTTGGAAAAGTTCTTGGCCATTATTACTTCAGCTGGTTCTTCTAATACTAGAGAATAATGTATGTTTATGTATATATCATATATATATAATACCTTTTGAAAATATCCTGCGATTCTTGATGTTCTTTTCTGGTTGGATTTTTGGTTTTCTTTTTTTTTCATTCCTTTTTTTTCTTTTTGCATTCAATTTGGGAACTTTCTACTACCTATCTTCAAGCTCATCTATTCTTTTCTTCATCATGCCCAGTCTACTGATGAGCCCATTAAAGTCAGTATTCATTTCTGTTATAGTATTTTTTTTTTTTTTTTTTTTTTTTTTTAGGTACGCGGGCCTCTCACTGTTGTGGCCTCTCCCGTTGCGGAGCACAGGCTCCAGACATGCAGGCCCAGCGGCCATGGCTCCCGGGCCCAGCCGCTCCACGGCATGTGGGATCTTCCCGGACCGGGGCATGAACCCGTGTCCCCTGCATCGGCAGGCGGACTCTCAACCACTGTGCCACCAGGGAAGCCCTGTTATAGTATTTTTTATTTCTAACATTTCGATTTGAATCTGTCTTAGAATTTCTATCTCTCTGCTTACATTACCTATCTGTTCTTGTATGATGCCACTTTTTCCAATAGATCTTTTAACATATTAATCATAGTTATTTTAAATTCTCTGTCTGATAATTCCAACATCTGTGTCATATCTCAGTCTGGTTCTAATGCTTTCTTTAGCTCTTCAGGCTGTGTATTTTACTTGCTTTTTAGTGTACTTTGTAATTTTTGTTGAAAGCTGTACATGACGTAATAGGTAGTAGGAACTGAGGTAAACAGGTCTTTAGAATGAGGACGCTCCGCGGCATGTGGGATCTTCCCGGACCGGGGCATGAACCCGTGTCCCCTGCATCGGTAGGCGGACTCTCAACCACTGTGCCACCAGGGAAGCCCTGTTATAGTATTTTTTATTTCTAACATTTCGATTTGAATCTGTCTTAGAATTTCTATCTCTCTGCTTACATTACCTATCTGTTCTTGTATGATGCCACTTTTTCCAATAGATCTTTTAACATATTAATCATAGTTATTTTAAATTCTCTGTCTGATAATTCCAACATCTGTGTCATATCTCAGTCTGGTTCTAATGCTTTCTTTAGCTCTTCAGGCTGTATTTTACTTGCTTTTTAGTGTACTTTGTAATTTTTGTTGAAAGCTGTACATGACGTAATAGGTAGTAGGAACTGAGGTAAACAGGTCTTTAGAATGAGGTTTTATATTAATCTGGCTAGGAGTTGGGCTGTGTTTAATGTTTGCTGTAGCTGTAGGTGCTAGAGCTTCTAAATTTCTCTAGTGACTTTGTTTCTATCTCCTCTGTTGACTTTGGCCTTCCCTCAGTACTGCTCTTCAGAGAAAGTCTGCATTTTGCAGTTATAACCCAATGTTACCATACAGAAGCCCCTTTGGTATAGTGCTCAGGTATGGGGGAAAGCTCTAACTTTATGATTAAATCTAAGTCTTTTAATGGATCTATGTCCCTGGGGTGCGATCTTCACAGGTGTTTCTTATCCCCTTAGGCAGGAAGGCCAGAGGTGCCTGGGATGAGAGAAATGCCCTTCGTCCAGCTAGGATAAGACTCTGGTAATCTTTTCCCCTGGATAGTAGACCTTTGTAATGGAGAACAAATATATTCTGGGTGTATTTTACAATGATTAATTATCCCCTTCTACTGCCAGAGCAACAAGCAGATCTTTCTCGGCTCTCAACTGTGAGAATCTGCTGAAGTTTCTCAAGGTAAAACCTATAAAAGTATCAATTTCCCCATAATTGTGGCCCTCAGAGTTTCTCCCTCTCTTGATAGTTCACTCTCAACGTACAGCAATTTGTCGAAATTACCATTTAGGTATTCCTACCAGTTACAGCTCCAAGGGCTTCTGTTCCAGGTAAGCAGGTTTGGCTGTGGCTTTCTGTATTCACCTGTCTCCCCAGATTTGGACGGGAGTTGACCCTGCAACTTCAGTTCTTTGACAGTTCTGAGAAAAGTCATTGGTTTTCAGTTTGTTCAACTTTTTCGTGTTGTAAGGACAGGAGTGACAACTTCCAAGCTCTTTACATGTCAGAGCTGAAACCTTATGTTAGTTTTTTAGTTTTTTAATGATTAACAGCCAGCGAAAATGTTCCCTTTTCTGCAACAACGGCTGGAGAAATACACATGGTCTGATATCAATCTTCAGGCACAGCACTCATGCAGCTTCTCACATCTCATTGCCCCCAAAGGCAGGGCTGTGAAAACGTGAACATTCCTATTGCCAGAACGCTTTCTCGGTCCCTTCCACCTCTGGAGATTGTTTTTATTAATGTGAGCCTTCTTTCTCCATTTCTAAATGGTTGACTCTGAGAGACTGAATCTCGTATTACCATCTCACTGCAGAGCCTATAGTGTTTTTTTTAAACATTTGAAACGTGTTTTTTCTTGTCTTGCTTTCAAAGACCAACTCTTATTTTCCAGATTATTGGTGAATGACAGAAGTTATATTCATTTGTTTTATTCACTCTAGTGTTCATTTATTTTATAACTATTTATTGGTTACTTCCCAAACACAAAATGCCCCAGCTATGTCCCTGAGAGATACAAAGTCCAGAATTCTCTGACATTCCAAGTGGGAAGTTGTATGAGAATGACTATACTACAGGGCAATTTATGATACTGAGAAACAATTTGATCTGGGAGTTATGTATAGGAAGAGATTAAATTCACCTAATGTAACCAGGGTATCATTAAGATTTGATGTCAGAGCTTGATCTGTCAGAGTCCAGACAAAAAACTGAAGGTACACTTAAGTAAGTTAACTAAGAAGACTTTAATAAAGGGATCACTGACAGAAGCCAATCAAAGGAAATTAGAAGGAAAATCTAAGACTACCCAACAAGAGATGGTGATACATCTCAAAGCTAGCTACAAGGGAGCTGTTTCCACAGCCAGGCCTCAAGGGGACAAGGGCAGGGCACATTACCAGAGCCCAGAAAGAAATCTGTGGGAGTTGTACTTCCAGGAGATGGCCAGGAGCTGTGGATTTTGGTAGAAACTGCAGCCATTGCTAACCTAAGGCCTGGCAGGGAAGAATGGGGGAAGAAACGTGCCAACCCCACTCTCTTCCTGCTTTCTGACTTCTTACTGGTATTTCCCATTGGCTGAATCCAAATGAAAATCAGAGAGCAAGCCCACAGAGGTCAGCTTCCTGGAATGCAAAGAGGATCGGGAAGGATGAAAAGTTAGTCTGAAAGAGCAAATGGAGGATACCCAGTCCAAAGAGAGTCTGCACTTCTGGAATCTGGGAAGAAGAATCTCCCAGGGCTCTGATGGCTACAAGGCCTTGATTTGAGGTAGGAGTTAGATGCAAAATGCATTGAAATCTGTTGCCACTTCTATTTGCCACCACATCTTGACTCTCTCTGCACACTCATCCAGGGAATGATCTCTGAAGCAGTATAAATGGTTCTAATATTTGATTTTTTTTTTTTTTAAGATTTTGGTGGAGGAAGATTGAAACTGGTGGCAAAGATTCATTTTTCTCTCTTACAGCCTTCTAGCAGCAAGAGGAGGAAACCGTAGAACTGCCAACGTGGTGGCCCATGGCTTTGCCAATCTTTTAACTCTGGACAAAAGGACCCTCCAAGAAATTCTAGTGCATTATCCAGATTCTGAAAAGCTCCTCATGAAGAAAGCCAGGTATAACCTTTAAAACCCCATTAGAGAGGAGTTGGTTTTACTTCATAAAATCTAAGATGAGAACTGTGTTATGGTGGGTACAATCAACTTTATCCATGAGATACACTTAACAAACAACTGTTTGTGCAGTTATACATTGAAAACTTCACGGATTAGGAGAAATGATAGTATTTCTGGTAAGTTTTTCCATAACTCTCACAGTGCTATCTGAAATGGCCTTTCTGTCTTGTCCACAGAGTGCTTCTAAAGAACAAGGCTCCAGGCACAGAGACAACTTGTCCAAATAAAGGACTTGCGTTTCTCTTCCCACCAAAACAAGAGACACCCAAAAAGTTTAAAGCTCTCCTGGAAGGCTCAGGAAAAGCATGTCTTGCAAAACTACTCGCACTGAAGAGAGAACAAACCGTTCTGGTAATAAGGCAGAGGGAAAGGAGGGCTGTAACAGAGACCACTGGACTAAAGACCAGACAAGCTCCTACTTTAATTCCATCTCAGACACTGGGATAATCTGGGTTCATCTAATGCAAATAATTAATATAGCACTTATTATTAGTTTACTGTATGCCCATATAACATCACATTTAATCCTCACGGGTTTATTATGGATAGTTTTAATGTATATATACATAAATACAGTTGACCCTCATTTTTGTGGATTCTGTGTTTGTGAATCTGCCTACTCACTAAAATGTGTTTGTAACCTCAAAATCAATAGTTATGGTATTTTGGAGGTCATTCACAGACATACATGTGCAGAGCAGCAAAAAATTTAAGTTGCTGGAGGCACGTGTTCCCAGTTGAGGTTGAACAAGGAGACACTCTGCCTTCTTGTTTCAACTCTCACACTGTAAACAAGTGACATTTTCATGGTCTATTTATTGCCATGTTTTTTGCATTTTTGTGCATCTCCCCCCACAATACTGTTAAAAATGGCCCCCATGGGGCTTCCCTGGTAGCGCAGTGGCTAAGAATCCACCTGCCATTGCAGGGGACACGGGTTCGAGCCCTGGTCCGGGAAGATCCCACATGCCGCGGAGCAACTAAGCCCGTGCGCCACAACTACTGAGCCTGCACTCTAGAGCCTGTGAGCCACAACTACTGAGCCTGCACACCTAGAGCCAGTGCTCCGCAACAAGAGAAGCCACCCCAATGAGAAGCCCGCACACCACAACAAAGAGTTGCCCCCGCTCGCTGCCATTAGAGAAAGCCCATGCAGCAACAAAGACCCAACACGGCCAAAATTAAAAACAAATAAATTAATTAATTAAAAGAAAATGGCCCCCAAGCATATCGCCAAAGCACCACCTAGTGTTCCTAAGCACAAAAATGCTCTGATGTGCCTTACAGAGAAACGTGTGTTAGATAAGGTTCATTCAGGCATGAGTCATAGTACTGTTGGCTGTGAGTTCAGTGTAATGAATAAACAATATATATTAAATAAGGTGTCTCTAAACAGAAATGCACATAAAACAAGGCTATGTATTGAGCAGCTGACAAAAATTTTGTAGCCAGAGGCTTATAGGAACCTAAACCTGCATTACCCCTAGGAGAGATAGGTCAGGGTTTGCTAACAGTGTTTGTGGCAGCTTTACAGGACAAAACTACCATGAATAATGAGGATCAACTGTATATGTATAGACATACATATATACCTATAAATATATGACATTTTACCAGTAAGACAATAAACATTTTCACTAATATTCATTCAATTACTATCACTAATGTAAAGTCAGAAATAACCACATAGATTGCATCCAAGCTTTTATATTATAGATGAAGAAACTAAGATCCAGATCAATGTATTTGGATAAGATCACAATCAATGACAGAGCAAAAGCTATTACTCGGGTATTCAGACTTCCACACCTACACTAAGCTGTCTCCCAATTCCTAGAAATGTCAAGAAACTCAAATGTTATTGCTTTTCTCTTTTTTTTTCATATATCTTTGATTCTCATGATAAGCTTATGAGGGCAGATACTGAAAAACAGCAGGAATTCAGGTTTTCTGAATCTAGTCCTTATGCTATCTCTAAAACTGTAGGAAATGGGAGGCTGTGGTTCTTTCAGGAAATTGGTAAAGCAAATATTATAAAAGTCAGTCACACTCAAGAGACTAAAACTTGCCTCATCCTTTGCCATACACACAACACTGCGATGAAAATCAGTGTATACCAAATGCCTTATTTAATCGGCACAGAAATAATACTTTGTGTAAAAGGCTTATGGGGTTAAAGAACTATGTAAGTCAGTATGTTAAGTAAGGCTCTCAACTTTTATGTACACATTCATACCCGGTACAAGCTTCTCTCAAACTGATCTCAAGCATCACCAGTAAAGAGCATAGTATATTTTTTACTATGAAATTTCTACAGATGACACTAAATATAATGGGTTCTAAAGCCATATCAAACGCCCACGGGACAAATGGAGAAGACTGTACTAGGAAAGAGATATGAATTTCTCCCTGAAGTTCTCCCATGAACTTATGCAGGAGGAATACCAGAGATTCTAGAGTATTTATATGGTATTTGGTTAATACTTTTTTACTAAAAGATAAATATTTAAAATTTCATCTTCATAAAATAAGTAAATATTTAAAAAGCAAAGAGTCCTGAGCACTAAGTCTAATAATTCAGAGACCATGAGGGTCAATAGGAAGTGAATTCCTTGGCAGGGACAAAAACGCGACGTAGACTAACACCGAATTCAAATATGATAGCTCAGCCCCATTCTCCAGCACATCAGAAAACTTAGTTAAATGATAGTCAATGGCAGACATGATTCCCTTATTAACTTAATTCAGACAGTCTTTGTCTTAGTGGTGATCCTTAGCTATTGCATATTAATCAAAAGACTCCAATGTCCTTGATTATGATTTCAATACCAATTCTTTTCAATAACTGTTGCTTCTAGAAAAAAAGTGAAAACTCTGAAGGAGAAGAGCATAAAGGAAAAAAATATAAAGATAAAGGAAGACAGCCAGCAGAGAAACCACTTGAGACATTCAAATGTCCAACAAGTTCTATTACAGCAGAGGAAGCGCACCAGTCAATTAGAAGGGCAGTTTTACCCGGAGGAACTACCCGTCAATCACTCATCATCAGCATGGCTCCTTCTGCGGAGGCTGGGGAAGAGGTTCTGATGATTGAAGTCAAAGAAAAGGCTAAGCCATAAATGTTTGATTATCTTTAGATACAATCTAGTTAGTTCCCAAAGAGATTGTAGTCAGGATGGTAGCTTAAACTAATGAGAGGAAAAGACCGTGCCGGGACCCTTGAGAAACCATAGGCAAATCCCTAGCTTAGTTTCTAGGATTTATCCTAGAGAGTGTGATCTTCTGCATTGGCAATAAGAAGATTATTTTTTTAAAAAAATCCCTATTCTCCGTTGTCATTAGCTTTGCGCAATTGGTATTTCTCCTAATTGCATATAGTAGGTTATTTTTCTTCCCGTTCTTTCTTGATGATGTTTCTTCTCTCCATTTTGATTAGGTTGGTCTTGGCTCTGAAATGATTCACTAACTTTTTCTCTTAATTTTGTGAGTGTGTGTGTGTGATTGTGTGTGTGTGTTAAAGTCTTGCATCGCACTGTTAGTCTTGGTTAAATGTTCCATGTATATGAATTTGTCTCTTACTTTGGGAGTACGAGATTTTAATAAAATGTCAAAAGTTGGGTGATTTTCATTCAAGGCAGGGTGATGAGTCAGTCAAGTATCAAATCAACCCAGCAGCTGGGACTGAAGGGAAGCAAACAAGGGAGCCGATGGATGTAAAACCCAACTTGCAGAGGACTCCCCTGAAAAGCACTGCTGGTCAGCATTACTAACAAACCCACAAGCAAAATCACATTGCAGCAACATGTTGGAAAAACTGTACCCTTTGCTAAAGAAACAAACTTTAATATTTTCCCTCATATCAACTTAAAAGGCTCATCTGGCTCAACAGACTCAAACAGGAGGAATCAGATTGTCCCCGTCTTCATGGAGGCTAAAGTGACATTTCTCAGAAACTTTTGCAAGCATTTACTTCAGAAGACGTCAGATTTGAGCTTCTTGTTTTCAGCTTTAGTAAAAAGTAACAAGGTTAGAAAGGCAGACTGTACACATGTCAGATTGACATATCCCTGCAATTTGCAGAAACTACATGTACAGCTGTTTACAAAATCTCCGAGTTAATTAAGTGCACTTTAGGAAGTTGTCCTCATGAATCAGCTAACATTAGCATAATTACCAAAGTCTCAAGCTGTGAAGAGGCTAAAAGAGCCAGGCTGCTGTCAGAAGTAATAATACATATAGAATTCCATTCTAATAAATGCCCTTAGGGTCTAATATTAAATTCTGTATAATAAGGCTATTTCCAAGTCCCAGAAGATGGTCATTGTAACAGCACTTTGCAGAGTGTTTTAACAAATTATATTAGCCAAAAAGCCTACAACATAGATGCATTCAGCAAACCATGTAAAATTAATCACTAGAATAAAATGTATCATTTGGTACTCACCATTTTTTAATATAGTGTTCAAGTATCACAGAAACATGACAACTTTTACAAGAGGTTGGGTGGTGTTTTTCAGGATTTAAGGGAATGGAGAGAAACTGTTAAATAGTGTTTACTTTATAAATGGGAGTTTATCAAGAGTGATTAGAAGAGCCAGAAAGAAAAGGTAAAAATAGAGACTGAAAAAAGTCCGATACTAGGAAAAAAAAAACAAAGGAGAAAAGTCCTGAACTTGTGAATCATATGTTCTCTCCTTACATTCTATGTTCTTCCCCTGTCATTTATTTCCCCTCCCAAACTATCCTTTTTTAGATATCTTCATTCTCCCAGTCTCTCAGACTCAAATCTAAGAATAATTAGTAACTCCTCCTTTGCTTAGTGTCACCAAATCCTTTTTCTTTCTTAAATCTTTCTAATTGTCTTTTCTTTTTCAACTTCAATACTAACAACTCAGTTCATATTTTCTGTTCAATTCAAATAGATAATCACTTTTTACCAACTATCAACTCTAATCACTTGTCTACCTTTCTCAATTCTTTTGCCATGGGTAAAATTAGAGCTTTATAAAATACAACTTAGTCCATTCCGGCTGCTATAACAAGAATACCACAGATTGGGTATGTTATAAACAACAGAAATTTACTTCTCACAGTTCTGCAGGCTGGGAAGTCCAGGATCATGGCCCAGCATGGTTCATAGCAAGCTCCTTCTCACTGTGACCTCACATGGTGGAAGGGGCCAGGGGTCTCTCTGGAGCCTGTTTTATGAAGGCACTAATCCTATTCATGAGGGCAGAACACCTCCCAAAGGCCCCACCTCCTAATACTATCATCTTTGCGGTTAGGATATCAATACATAAAGTTGCTGGGGAGGGGGAGAGGCAGAGGTGAGGGACACTAACATTCAAACCATAGCAACCACTTTTGACCATGCTACTTCTCTGCTCAGGGACCTATTAATCCCCCCTAGTGATTAAATCTTATTTGTCCAAATTTAATTACCACTATCCCAACCATACCCTCCACTGAAGCTGGTCGTCTTGCTTTTTCTGGAACCACCACCTACCTTTCTTCCTCTGGCATTTGTCCATGCTACCTACCACAGTATAGAGTGTGTCTCTCCTCCATCACTTACCTCTTTCCTATGCTTCCAAATCTCTCCCACTGCCTCTAAAAACATCAACCCATGATAGTTCTAATTTCAAGGGATTATCACATAGTACAGCATTCCACTGTTCTCTAACTTCTGCTTAATTTTAAATTATAACAAGGCAAAGACTAGCTCTTATGCTTTATTTGTAAATGTAAAGACAGAAAGCCCAGGGTTTTTTATAAAGGAGCGAGGATAGTAATAGTCAACTCATGGAAGCATAATAAATAGGATACCAACATAGAAAAGATGCTTGACTTTACTTGTACTTAAAGAAATACAAATCAGAACAAAAATGGAATACTGGGCTTCCCTGGTGGCGCAGTGGTTGGGGGTCCGCCTGCCAATGCAGGGGACGTAGGTTCGTGCCCCGGTCTGGGAAGATCCCACATGCCGCGGAGCGGCTGGGCCCGTGAGCCATGGCCGCTGGGCCTGCGCATCCGGAGCCTGTGCTCCGCAGAGGTAGAGGTCACAACAGTGAGAGGCCCGCATACCACAAAAAAAAACCAAAAAAACAAAATGGAATACTACTTTATACTTATCAAACTGGAAAATATTTGAAAGTAGACAATAATACCAAGTGCTGGCAAGTATGTAAATTGGAGCGACTATTCTGGCAGTACACCTTAGAACTTGGCAATACTACTTCAGGTACATATCCCAGAAAATCCTCAAGCAGGGCCATAAAAGAAAATGCAAGAGGAAATGCATTGTTGTAGTACAAAGGAATGGAAGGCAACTGGGGTGTCTACACTAGGAGGATGGATAAAAATAATATGGCATGTGGCATATGGATGTGTTTTTAAGATGAAATTCTATTCAGCCATTGGAAATAATGAATTAGATTTACACATAACAACATGGATAGATCTCTTTGAAAAACTAGTGTGGATTTTCATAAGAAAAAAGAATGAGATCTTTAGTCATACCATGCATGTATATTTTTATTAAGCCTATCTGATCAAGACTATCAGGGACAAATCTGTAGCCCAACAAAGCCAAGTTTATTAACCTGCGGCAACAAGGGAGACCGTTCACCAGAGGAGACGTGAGTGTCCCACCAAACACAGGAAAGGACAAGTTATGATAGGATATTGGAGAAAGGTAGAGGTTAGGTAGAGTTTAAATGAAGTGATGTTTTGAGAGGCTCAGATTAAAGCAAGACTGTATGTAAAGGGGTTAACATCAGCCCTGGGCCAACAAGCAGACTCAGGGTCCTGTTTTCTTGGAAACTACTCAGTTAAGATAAACATAGACTGTTGTGTCCAGAAACCCCTTATCTGAAGGTGTATACCTGGCTGCTTCTCATGTCAGAATGACTTAGATTCTCCAGGCAAACGTGGAATGTTTCAGTCTGACTGATAAGATTTCAAATAGAAAAGTTTCTAACAATCTGTGATTTTAGGGAGCAAAGTTTCTCAGCACTGTGTCTCTTTGTTATTAGCAAAAGTGGTGTTTACAGTTTCACAATTTAAAAATATACAAAACACTATGTATTTCAAAAATATATACATGTCTAAGAAACTATGTTAAATGCATTAGAGATGATAGCCATGGGGAGAAAGGAATGTGGAAGTGGTAATAGGAATAGATGAAGTGAGAAAAAATAATAAATCAAGAGCCTCAACTAATGAGGATAATGTGCCATGAACTGAGAAGCACGATTAACTCAATTTTATGGACTTGAGTTCAGTGTTGTGTCTAGAAATAGGCTAGTGGAGAAGTGAGATCCCCATTAATCAAGGGTCTTTCCTTCAGCCTCTGTTACATCTGAGCCACACACGCAGCCACTATAGATACAGCTGCTACTTCATCTGCTCTCTGGGGCCTGTCCTGCCAATGAGGCTTTTCTTCTGCATGTGGGCAGGTCTCCACCTGACCCCAGCAGAGACTACTAAGCATGCTTAGGGACCAGCAGAGACTACTAACCATGCTTAGTGTTAGGGACTGAACTGTATCCTCTTCAAATTCATGGGTTTAAGGCCTAAACCCTAATGTGACCAAATCTGGAGACAGGGTCTTTAAGGAGGTAATTAAGGTTAAACTAGGTCATAAGGGCATAAGGGTGGGGTCCTAATCCAATAGGATTGGTGTCCTTGTTTTTATAAGAAGAGGGAGAGATACCAGGGTTGCTGGTGCACAGAAAAAAGGCCATGTGAAGACACAGCGAGGGAACTCCCTGGCAGTCCAGTGGTTAGGACTCCAAGCTTCCACTGCAGGGGGCATGGGTCCCCTGGCTGGGGAACTCAGATACCACATGCTGGGCCATGCAGCTAAAAAAAAAAAAAAAATACAGTGAGAAAACAGCCAGTTGCAAGCAAAAGAGAGAAGCCTCGGGAGAAACCAAAACTTCAAGTATCCTGATCTTGGACTTCCAGCCTCCAAAACTATGAGAAAATAAATTTCTATTGTTAAATACCTATTTTGTGGTATTCTGTATGGCAACACCAGCAGACTAATACACTTAGTTTCATGAACTATGTCTGAAAATAGCTGTTGGTTGGAGAAGCAGGAAACAAGAATGAGGAATATGTTGTGGAGATTCAAGAGGCAGTGATAAGACAGGCCCATGGAGATGTAAAATAACCATACCCGGGCAAGAGCTGTGAGTGACTGTACTGAGGCCCAGTCTTAAATTATATCAGCTCATTTGTTAGGTACGTGCCAGAGTTCCCAGCAACTTTGCTATGAGGAAGAACAATAGTTGAAATATGGATTTGCAACCTCCATAGATGTTGACCACACTTCTCTCAACAAATCTTAATGTTACATTCATTCATTCTTCATAAAACCCCAGGGTATTATCATCTATTTCCTAATAGACTCCAAGCCCACAACCCACTCTCGATAATATTAACTTCATACTTTGCTTAAAGATGTGAAATATGTGAGGGGGAGTGTGGGAATATGGTAAAACATGGATGGGGTAGACATTTTCCCCTATGAATTTCAAAAATATTTTCTGATTAAAAATGAAAATTTTTTATAAGGTGGGGTTCCCCCCTCCTACCCAGGATAGCATAACTAACAGTGTGTATTCAATAAAAGGTAGCTGAGTGAATGGAATCTCCAAAGTAAATGTGGTACCCCTCTGCCCAGTGCTGGAGCCAGCCCCAGCCTCCCTGAGTCTGCCTTTATTACTCTGCCAGCCTCAGTGTTACCGCTGAGTTTTCTGCTGAAATAATCTGGCTTTGCCACACATGGAGTCCTCCAGGTCTCCTTCTTCTATGTTCTCTTCACTTTTCACAGCTGAGGATTTATAAATTCCCAGGAACTGCTCACCCAAGCTTTCTTTTCCTCATCCAGATCCCCTCAAAAGGCAGGGTTGATCTTCCAGCATTCTGTACTTGATTTCAAGTAAAACTAAGTCTCACTTCTGTTGACCAAGTCTTCTAAATGCTATTGGTGCAGAACATCCACCCAACCTCGTCCCAAAATTCCCCAAGGGTGTGCTGTCTCCTGCCAACTATCTGCATTAGTGATGCAGCCCTGGTTTCCACTTGCTCGGTATGAATTAGCACTGACATCCTTCCCTGCAGGACCTCCTTCCTCCACCCATCTCCTTGCCTACACAGTGTGCTCTCCAAGGAATTCAAAATAAATCTCACATTAGCTTAAATTAAATATCATTAAGAGGAGGCAGAGTCAAGATGGTGGACTAGAAGGACACGGAATTCGCACCTCTGAACAGCTAGGGCAACTACCTGGCACCGGTGGGGGACCACAGACACCTAAGGGGACTGGATGAACCCCCAGCAACCAGGTAGGATATGTGGCATGCAGGGGAGTGAGGGGGGGAGGAGAAGTGGAGGCGGGATGGGACTGGCGCCCCTGAGGGGCAACTGGGGGAGGGAAAGGGATCCCATGCTCGAAGGGGGAAATTGGGGGACTACTGGGAGGACAGAGGATCAGAAGGGAGTGTGGCCAGGCTTCCCCTGCCCACTTGAGCTCCTGGGAGGCTGCTGAGATCCCAGGCCTGACCCTCTGCCCACCTACACCCCCTCCAACTGCACGGGTCCTGAGGGAGTGGGAGGGAAGGAAGGGGGAGCAAAAGTAAAGCCCAGATCTACAGGACCGGCACCCCTGAAGGGTGGTTGGGGGAGGGGAGGAGTTCCTACACCCAGCAGGGCCCACCCGTGGTTAGGG
>NW_020172183.1:631918-637694 GCF_003031525.2 Neophocaena asiaeorientalis asiaeorientalis
CCCCACGCTTGAACGTTGCCCCGCCTAGGCCCCACCCCCAAGGCCTTTTCCAGCTGCGTGGGTCCTTACCCTAGGCCCAACCTCACGCTCAAATGTCACCTCCCACCAGCCTAGGTCCTGTCTCACCCTAAATCCCACCCCTGCCTAAGTTCCACCCCTGCCTAAACTCTGCCCCCATAGCCAAGGCTTTTTTTTTTTTCTTTTTGCCTCTTTTAGATGGGGTTCTGTTTTACCTTGTTGATTCATTGTTGTTGATTCATTTATATTTTTATTTTTTCTAATAAATCTTTTATTTTTCTAATTTTATTTTATTCTTTGTCCTTTGTCCTTGTTCTGCTCTATTTGGCTTGTTTCCCTCCCCCCTCCCCCCCCCTTTTTTTTTTTTTTTTTTGCCTCTTTTCGATGGGGTTCTGTTTTACCTTGTTGATTCATTGTTGTTGATTCATTTATATTTTTATTTTTTCTAATAAATCTTTTATTTTTCTAATTTTATTTTATTCTTTGTCCTTTGTCCTTGTTCTGCTCTATTTGGCTTGTTTCCCTCCCCCCTCCCCCCCCCTTTTTTTTTTTTCTGTTGTGGTTTTATTTTGCCTTGCTGCAGTTGTTTCAATTATATTTCTATTTTTCCTAATATCTTTTTTAATCTTTCTAATTTTATTTTGTTTTTTATTCTTTGTTATTGTATTGCTCCTTTTTTACTTTTCTTTCTTTTTTTTTTTTTCTGTACCACATGGCTTGCAAGATCTTGGTTCCCAGGCTGGAGGTCAGGCCAGTAAGACAGGAATACAGCCCCACCATCAAAAAAAAAAAAAAAGAAAGAAATGAAATGACAAAAATATACGTTACAGACGAAGGAGCAAGGTAAAAACCTACAAGACCAAATAAACAAAGATGAAATAGGTAACCAACCTAAAAAAAGAAATCAGAGTAATGATAGTAAAGATGATCCAAAATCTCGGAAACAGGGCTTCCCTGGTGGCGCAGTGGTTGGGAGTCCGCCTGCAGATGCAGGGGACGCGGGTTCGTGCCCTGGTCCGGGAGGGTCCCACGTGCCGTGGAGCGGCTGGGCCTGTGAGCCATGGCCGCTGGGCCTGTGCGTCCAGAGCCTGTGCTCCGCAACGGGAGAGGCCACAGCGGTAAGAGGCCCGCGTACTGCAAAAAAAATCTCGGAAACAGAATGGAGAAAATACAAGAAACCTTTAACGAGGATCTAGAAGAATTAAAGAGCAAACAAACAGTGATGAACAACACAATAACTGAAATTAAAAATACTCTAGAAGGAATCAAGAGCAGAATAACTGAGGCAGAAGAATGAGTAAGTAAGCTGGAAGATAAAATGGTGGAAATAACTGCAGGGAGCAGAATACAGAAAAAAGAATGAAAATAATTGAGGACAGTCTCAGAGACCGCTGGGACAATATTAAACACACCAACATTTGAATTATAGGGGTCCCAGAAGAAGAAGAGAAAAAGAAAGGATCTGAGAAAATATTTGAAGAGATTATAGTAGAAACCTTCCCTAACATGGGAAAGGAAATAATCAGTCAAGTCCAGGAAGCGCAGAGTCCCATACAGGATAAACCCAAAGAGAAACACACTGAGACACATATTAATCAAACTATCAAAGATTAAATACAAAGAAAAAATATTAAAAGCAGCAAGGGAAAAGCAACAAATAATATACAAGGGAATCCCCGTAATGTTAACAGCTGATCTTTCAGCAGAAACTCTGCAAGCCAGAAGGGAGTGGCAGGACATAGTTAAGGTGATGAACGGGGAAAACCTATAACCAAGATTACTCTACCCAGCAAGGATCTCATTCAGGTTTGATGGAAAAATCAAAATCTTCACAGACAAGCAAAAGCTATGAGAAATCAGGACCACCAAACCAGCTTTACAGCAAATGCTAAAGGAACTTCTCTAAGCTGGAAACACAAGAGAAGAAAAAGACCAACAAAAAACCCCCAAATCAATTAAGAAAATGCTAATAGGAACATACATATCAATAATCACCTCGACTGTAAATGGATTAAATGCTCCAACCGAAAGACACAAACTGGCTGAATGGATACAAAAACAAGACCCTTATATATGCCATCGACAAGAAACCCACTTCAGACCTAGGGACACATACAGACTGAAAGTGAGGGGCTGGAAAAAGATATTCCATGCAAATGGAAATCAAAAGAAAGCTGTAATAGCAATACTCATATCAGATAAAATAGACTTTAAAATAAAGAGTGTTACAAGAGATAAGGAAGGACACTACATAATGATCAAGGGATCAGTCCAAGAAGAAAACGTAACAATTATAAATATATATGGACCCAACATAGGAGCACCTCAATACATAAGGCAAATGCGAACAGCCATAAAAGGAGAAATTGACAGTAACACAATAATAGTGGGACTTTAACACCCCACTTACACCAAGAGATAGATCATCCAGACAGAAAATAAATAAGGAAACACAAGCTTTAAATGACACAATAGACCGGATAGACTAAATTGATTTTTTTAGGACATTCTACCTGAAAGAGGAAGAATACACTTTCTTCACAAATGCACATGGAACATTCTCCAGAACAGACCATATTTTGGGTCACTAATCAAACCTTGGAAAAGTAAAGAAAATTGAAATAGTATCAAGCATCTTTTCAAACCACAACACTATGAGATTATAAATCAATTACAGGAAAAGAAAACAGTAAAAAACACAAATACATGGAGGCTAAACAGTGCACTGCTAAATAACCAAGAGATCACTGAAGAAATCAGAGAGGAAAACAAAAAGTACCTAGAAACAAATGACAATGAAAACATGACAATCCACAACCTGTGGGACACAGCAAAATCAGTTCTAAGAGGGAAGTTCGTAGCAATTCAAGCTCACCTCAAGAAACAAGAAAAATCTCAAATAAACAATGTAACCTTACACCTAAAGCAACTAGAAAAAGAAGAACAAAGAAAACCCAAACTTAGTAAAAGGAAAGAAATCATCAAGATCAGAGCAGAAATAAATGAAATAGAAACAAAGAAAACAATAGCAAGGTCAATAAAACAAAAAGCTGGTTCTTTGAGAAGGTAAACAAAATTGATAAACCTTTAGCCAGACTCATCAAGAAAAAAAAGGAGAGGACTCAAATCAACAAAATGAGAAATGAAAAAGGAGAGATTACAACTGACACCACAGAAATACAAAAGATCTTAAGAGACTACTTACTTCAAGCAACTATATGCCAATAAAATGGACAACCCAAAAGAAATGGACAAATTCTTAGAAAAGTATAATCTTCCAAGATTGAACCAGGAAGAATTAGAAAATATAAACAGACCAATCACAGGAAATGAAATTAAAACTCTAATTAAAAATCTTCCAACAAACAAAAGTCCAGGACCAGATGGCTTCACAGGCCAATTCTATCAAACATTTAGAGAAGAGTTAACACCTCTCCTCAAACTCTTCCAAAAAATTGCAGAGGGAGGAACACTCCCAAACTAATTCTACGAGGCCATCATCACCCTGATACCAAAACCAGACAAAGATATCACAAGAAAAGAAAATTATAGACCAATATCACTGATGAACATGGATGTAAAAATCCTCAACAAAATACTAGCAAACAGAATTCAACAGCATATTAAAAGGCTCATACACCATGATCAAGTGGGATTTATCCCACGGATGCAAGGATTCTTCAATATATGCAAAACAGTCAATGTGATACACCATATTAACAAACAGAAGAATAAAAACCATATAATCATCTCAATAGATGCAGAAACAGCTTTTGACAAAATTCAACACCCATTTATGATAAAAACTCTTTAGAAAGTGGGCATAGAGGGAAACTACCTCAAAATAAGACCAGCCATATATAACAAACGCACAGGAAACATTATTCTCAATGGTGAAAAACTGAAAGCACTTCCTCTAAGATCAGGAAGAAGACAAGGATGTCCACTCTCGCCACTATTATTTAATATAGTATTGGAAGTCCTAGCCACAGCAATCAAAGAAGAAATAAAAGTAATACAAATTGGAAAAGAAGAAGTAAAACTGTCACTGTTTGCTGATGACATGATACTATACATAGAAATTCCTAAAGATGCCACCAGAAAACTACTAGAACTAATCAATGAATTTGGCAAGATTGCAGGATACAAAATTAATGCACAGAAATCTCTTACATTCCTATACTCTAATAACGAAAGATCAGAAAGAGAAATTAAGGAAACAATCCCATTTACCATCTCAACAAAAAGAATAAAATACCTAGGAATAAACCTACCTAAAGAGACAAAAGACCTGTACCTAGAAAACTATAAAACACTGATGAAAGAAATCAAAGAACATAAACAGATGGAGAGTCATACCATGCTCCTGGATTGGAAGAATCAATATCATGAAAATGACTATACTACCCAAAGCAATCTACAGGTTCAATGAAATCCCTATCAAATTACCAATGGCACTTTTCACAGAACTAGAACAACAAATTTTACAATTTGTATAGAAACACAAAAGACCCTGAATAGCCAAAGCAATCATGAAGTAAAACGGAGCTGGAGGAATCAGGCTCCCTGACTTCAGACTATATTACAAAGCTACAGTAATCAAGACAGTATGGTACTGGCACAAAGACAGAAATATAGATCAATGGAACAAGACAGAAAGTCTAGAGATAAACCCACGCACATATGGTCACCTTATCTTTGACAAAGGAGGTAAGAATATACAATGGAGAAAAGACAGCCTCTTCAGTAAGTGGAGCTGGGAAAAATGGACAGCTACATGTAAAAGAATGAAATTAGAACACACCCTAACATCATATACAAAAAGAAATTCAGAATGAATTAAAGATCTAAATGTAAGGCCAGACACTATAAAACTCTTAGAAGAAAACATAGGCAGAACACTGTGACATAAATCACAGCAAGATCCTTTTTGACCCACGTCCTACAGTAAGGGAAATAAAAACAAAAATAAACAAATGGTACCTAATGAAACTTAAAACCTTTTGCACAGCAAAGGAAAACATAAACAAGACGAAAAGACAACCCTCAGAATGGGAGAAAGTACTTGCAAATGAAGCAACTGACAACGGATTAATCTCCAAAATATACAAGCAGCTCATGCAGCTCAATATCACAAAAACAAACAACCCAATCCAAAAATAGGCAGAAGGCCTAAACAGACATTTCTCCAAAGAAGACACACTCATGGCCAACAAATGCATGAAAAGATGCTCAACATCACTAATCATTAGAGAAATGCAAATCAAAACTACAATGAGGTATCACCTCACACCAGTTAGAATGGGCATCATCAGAAAATCTACAAACAATAAATGCTGGAGAGGGTGTGGAGAAAAGGGAACCCTCTTGCACTGTTGGTGGGAATGTAAATTGATACAGCCACTATGGAGAACAGTATGGAGGTTCCTTAAAAAACTAAAAATAGAATTACCATATGATCCAGCAATCCCACTACTGGGCATATACCCTGAGAAAACCATAATTCAAAAAGAGTCATGTACCAAAATGTTCATTGCAGCTCTATCTACAATAGCCAGGACAAGGAAGCAACCTAAGTGTCCATCATTGGATGAATGGATAAAGAAGATGTGGCACATATACACAATGGAATATTACTCAGCCATAAAAAGAAACGAAATTGAGATATTTGTAGTGAGGTGGATGGACCTCGAGTCTGTCATACAGAGTGAAGTAAGTCAGAAAGAGAAAAACAAATACCGTATGCTAACACATATAT
>NW_020172183.1:637857-765404 GCF_003031525.2 Neophocaena asiaeorientalis asiaeorientalis
GGGAGGGAGGGAGATGCAAGAGGGAAGAGATATGGGGATATATGTATATGTATAACTGATTCACTTTGTTATAAAGTAGAAACTAACACACCATTGTAAAGCAATTATACTCCAATAAAGATGTTTAAAAAAATGTAAGAAAATCTACAAACAACAAATGCTGGAGAGGGTGCAGAGAAAAGGGAACCCTCTTGCACTGTTGGTGGGAATGTAAATTGATACAGCCACTATGGAGAACAGTATGGAGGTTCCTTAAGAAACTAAAAATAGAACTACCATATGACCCAGCAATCCCACTACTGGGCATATACCCCAAGAAAATCATAATTCAAAAAGATACATGTACCACAGTGTTCATTGCAGCACTATTTACAATAGCCAGGACATGGAAGCAACCTAAATGTCCATCAACAGATGACTGGGTAAAGAAGATGTGGCACATATATACAATGGAATATTACTCAGCCATAAAACGGAACGAAATTGAGTTATCTGTAGTGAGGTAGATGGACCTAGAATCTGTCATACAGAGTGAAGTGAAATAACATGTGCTAACGCATATATATGGAATTTAAAGAAGAGGTATGGATGAACCTAGTGGCAGGGCAGGAATAAAGACGCAGACGTAGAGAACAGACTTGAGGGCCTGGGCGAGAAGGGGAAGCTGGGATGAAGTGAGAGAGTACCACTGACATATATACACTACCAAACGTAAAATGGATGGTTAGTGGGAAGCTGCTGCATAGTATAGGGAGATCAGCTCCGTGTTTTGTGACAACCTAGAGGGATGGGATAGGGAGGGTAGGAGGGAGGCTCAAGAGGGAGGGGATACGGGGATATATGAATACATATAGCTGATTCACTTTGTTGTACAGCAGAAACTAACACAACATTGTAAAGCATTTATACTCCAATAAAGATGTGAAGAACAGAAAAAAAACAAACAAAAACCCCCACAAATATCATTAAGAAAGCAGAAGTTACCCTAGTACTATTTCTCTGAACACACACAAGGGCGTTTGAATGTGACCAATAAAAATTCTAATGTTGAATTGCAGAAAAACAATAAACTAATTTTTAATTATTATGTGCCCCATCACAGGGTGACCCACTAATATGAACAATTAAGAAGCAACTATTTTCAAACATGATTTTTTAAAATAATATGTGAGTGAACAGGAAACAATTACCATATACACACACATGAGAAAAAAATTTGAGGCAAAAGTAAGTCCTCCATGTTAAGTTTTCAGATAGGCTGAAACTAATAATATAGCATTTACATTATTTATAGCATTTATATGTGCCAGATATTGTTCTGTGTGCTGTGCCTTTATTAACTCATTTAATCTTAATAACCTTATGAGGTAGTTATTTTTTTTATCATCCTCACCCTTTTCCAGATGAGGAAAATGGGACATGGTAATCATTAACTTGCCCTGGATCATTGTAAGTACAAAGATTTCCTAAGTTAGGATATTGGAAAGGGCTCATCACACTCCACAGAGCATACTCATACTCAATAGGGATTTTATTTAAAGGTAATCAGTACAATGCAGAAAGGGAAAAAGAGCCCAGGCAAGCACTGAGGGGTCTGGCTGACATCCAATGAACAAGCTCCCAGTGTCCTTAGTCACACAAGGATCTGATCACATTGTTTCAGGACTGAACTACCCATACTTTGTAAGGAATCTAGGCTTCAGGAGAGTTCAGAGCTGAGGTTCCCAGTGGGGGTCTTATACCCCTGGAGCCACAGATTAAAGGCAGGCCGACTAACCAGTTAGGCCACTTGAAAACCTTCAGTGAAAACCGATTCTGGGGGTCACCAGCAGAGTTCAGCACTTTAAATACCACCTCAAAAATCCTACCACCCTTTTCTTGACCAAGAGTCAAAACCCAGACATCTAGGGGTCTCCAGAGATAAAGACTGAGCTTTTTCCTATTTCTTCTCCTACTACTGCTAAGACAACTCTCTTCTCTGGACCCTTGAGAGCCCATGTTCATTTATCATTTGACTAGTCAACAAGTAGCTGTTGACTAACTGGCTAGCTGATGATGCAGTGATATATGAAAGTTCTTCCCCCACCCCCACCTGGATCTCACTTCAATAATCAGTCACCAAAGGTGTAATGCAAAATAAGCTGGTTAAAAGGAAGGTACCCTAAATGGTCTGCAGAGAAGGAACTAGAAAGTAGGGAGGCACTCAGCAGACATTCTACACTTTATAAACATTAAATGGTTAAAGAAGCAAAACAATGTCTCTGTACAGAAGTGATTTGTTTTCCCTGTGGGCCCAAGTGTTTACTCAACAAGCAATTTCCTCTGATTACAAGTGTTATTTGCTCAAAATGGATTACAAAAATTACCTCTTATATTACTTTCATCTGTGACCCTCAACATTCAGCACAACCTATGAGCTGTTCTGTAGTCTTAAAAAATGCCCAGCTCCACTTTGCATTGTTAGACTGTATCAATTTGCTTTGCTAACTAAAACTTAAGGACTTAAAATAGGAATCATGATTCTGTAGGTTGCCAATTTGGGCTAGGTTCAGCTGATGGTTCTTGTGGTCTTAGCTGGGGTAGATGACGCTCTATAGTCAGCTGCTGGACTGGCTCAGGGGTGCTGCTCTCGGAAGTCTCAGATGGGACAGCTTGTCTCTAATCCATGTGGTCTCCCATCCTCCAAAAGGCAAGCCTAGGCCTGGAGGCTGCACAGGGTTCCAAGAGGGAGAAAGCAGAAGTGAGAAAGCTCTTGAGATCTAGGCCCAGAATTAGCACATAATTACTTCTGCCAGATTCTACTAGCCAAATCACAAGACCAGCCTAGATACAAGGGGTGGGGAAATAAAATCCACCTCTTGAGAGGAGAACTGCAAAGTCACATTGCAAAAGGGGTAGATACAGACAGAGGAAGGATTTTGGCCATTTTTACAATCTGTCACCCAGGTAGATTGCCAGAAAAAATACAGGATACCCAGTTAATGAATAATTTTTTAGTATAGGTATGTCCCATGCTATATTCAGGACATGTCTATACTAAAAAGTTATTCTTTGTTTACCTGAAATTCAAATTTAACTTGATGTCCTGTATTTTTGTTTGCTAAATCTGGCAACCCTACACACAGACCGTGTCAAAAATAAACAAAACCTTTCTTTATCTAAAGGAGAAAGAGAACTTTGAACTTGAAATTATTTTTAAAATGTACAACTATACCAAATGCTGTGTTAAAATGAGCCAAAAGCTCTAAGTATACCCACAGGAAAGGAGCAACTTGGCCCCCCTCCACAGTCTAGGAACCATCTTGGCTTAACTGGTATTAACTACCCCTAAAATAAAATATAACAGACTATGTTTCATTTCAGTTATGCATTAGATGAAAAAAATGCCACATTGAACACTAACAAGAGAAGAGTCTGTACTTTCTGTAATTTGGACCTCTTCTATACTTACAATAATTCTTTTACCTACCTAGGAGGAATTTTTAAAAATCTTCAGAAGATATTAATCATTATGCTACCCTGGAATTTATTATATCTAATCATACCAAAGATACCTGAAAGTCATATTTTAAGTACCTTACCCATACACTGTAGTAAAATTTGATGCTTTCCTCTATGAGTTTTTATGACTGGCTCATTTTCTCTCACTATAACTTTTGTAACTAGAAGTGACAGTGCAAAGGTCAAATAAATGTGCATCATTAAGCAATACAACCTGATATTTCTAGACAATAACTCCCTCAGATGAGGAAAGAGAAGCATACCTGAAAGGTCACAGCCCTTCTTACTGTCCCTTTGCTCCTCTGGTCATCTCTGCCCACTACATGCAATGATTGTGCTACAAATTTACAAGGACTTTCTGTGCTGGGATTCCTATGTAATACAGAATTCAGCACACAGTGTGTGCTAATAGTTGTTAAACAGGCTCGTGATGTAGTTTCTTGCACCTAGCTCTAAATAAATCAGGCTCTGTTGTTTATTCCAAAAACCTCAGACTTGAAGAGAAATTTAGAGATTCCTACTCCATGCTGCCATTATACAAAACACAAAACAAAATACTGTGTCCAGGATCACATCAGCAGATGATTGTGTGTGATGGCAGAGCCCAAGAGCAAAGATACCACACTGTTTTTCAAACATGAAGATGATGGACAAGCTCAATCAAAGTAGCATCCACCTGAAGAAGGACTTTTTCCAATAAACAAGTACATTTCCTGAGATTTTATGGAGCAGAACGATGGTCAAGTCTGCCATGTTAGGACCATATTTATATTCCAAATTTGACAGGAAACACTAAGATTTAGCTTGTCCTTCAGAAATGGACTAACCACACATTTCACTAAAATAGGGATGTGAAAGATTAATACAGTTGTAATTTTGATATGCCATTTGTAAAAGTGAGTAAAGAGATTCAGTTATGAAATAAAAGGATTATTACAAGTACATATTCATTTCCCTGTACCAATAATGTTCCCAGCTCACCCTACTTTCTGACTTCAAGCCATGGACAATGTCTATTTCTTAGCCTGGAGCCTCTTCTTTACAATATAAAACTCTATGTAACCATCAAATCCCAGATGAAGTGCCAAACCACCCATGAAGCTCTCCCAGCTCTCCCCATTGTTCTAGAATCAAAAGATGTGTAATCTGAAAATTATAAGATGCTGATGAAAGAAATTGAACATGACATAAATAGATGTTTCTGGATTGGAAGAATCAATATTGTCAAAATGACTATACTACCCAAGGCAATCTACAGGTTCAATGAAATCCCTATCAAACTACCACTGGCATTTTTCACAGAACTAGAACAACAAATTTTACAATTTGTATGGAAACGTGAAAGACCCCGAATAGCCAAAGCAACCCTGAGAAAGAAAAACAGAGCTGGAGGAATCAGGCTCCCTGACTTCACATTATACTACAAAGCTACAGTAATCAAAACAGTATGGTACTGGCACAAAAACAGAAATATAGATCAATAGAACAGTATAGAAAGCCCAGAAGATGGACAAAGGATTCATCTCCAAAATATACAAACAGTTCAATAACAAAAAAACAAACAACCCAATCAAAAAATGGGTGGAAGACCTAGATAGACATTTCTCCAAAGAAGACATACAGAGGGCCAAGAGGCATATGAAAAGATGCTCAACATTACAAATTATTAGAGAAATGCAAATCAAAGCTACAAAGAGGTACCACCTCACACTGGTCAGAATGGACATCATCAAAAAGCCTACAAACAATAAATGCTGGAGAGGGTGTGGAGAAAAGGGAACCCACACACAAAAAGAAAGTATGGTACATATATACAATGGAATATTACTCAGCCGTAAAAAAGAATGAAATGCCATTTGCAGCAATACGGTTGCAACTAGAGATTATCATATGAAGCGAAGTCAGACAGAGAAAGACATATATCACTTACATGTGAAATCTAAAAAAATGATACAAATGAACTTATTTACAAAACAGAAACAGACTCACAGACTTTGAAAACAAATTTATGGTTACCAAAGGAGAAAGGTGTGGGGAAGGGATAAATTAGGAGTTTGGGATTAACATATTAAAACTACTATATATAAAATAGATAATCAACAAGGACCTACTGTATAGCACAGGGAACTCTACATATTCTATAATAACCTAGATGGGAAAAGAATCTGTAAAAGAATGGATGTATGTATATGTATAAGTGAATCACTTTTCTGTATACCTGAAACTGACACAATATTGTAAATCAACTATACTCCAATATAAAGTAAAAATAAAATTAAAAAACAAACCTAAACAGGGAAGAGGGAAAGAATGTCCTGAGGAAAGAGGTACAATTTTAAATAGGGTGATCAGCAAAGGACTCACTGGCTGATACTGGAATGAAGACTTATAAGAGGTGAGGGAGCAAGGCTCACAAGTGATCAGGAAATGTTCTTTTGGAAGGGGAACAGCAAGCAAGTGCAAAAGCCCTTAGCTAGGAGGATGCCAGGCACACTCAAATGAGAGCAAGAAAGCCCAGGTGGTTGCAGCAGAATGGCCAAGGCAAAGACTAGCAAGAGAGAAGTCTAGAAAAGAAGTGGGGTGGGGGGGAGGTCACACCATGAAGGCCATTGAACACTTAGGTTAGTGGATTGAAGGTACTGATGGAGAATGATCTGTTGGAGTTTAGTACTAGAGGGAGTAAATTGGAAAGTGGATTGTTACTGGAAAATGGAATACTTGAAATTGAGATTAGGGAGGGATTTGCAATCAATTATGATAAGGTCTAGTATATGTCCTTAGGAGTGAGGGCTGAGGTAAGGGGGAGAATAAGATTATTAGGAGGAGGGATAGAGCATGGCCTAGTCTAAGGATATGATATTCAGAGCCGGTTGTTTTAAAGAGTAGGGAAAGTTTATCTGAAAGAAGAAAGGAGGACACAGGGGGACACTTAACCTGCTTCCAGGCCCAGTGGTGGATCCGGAAGAGAAAATAACCACTTTGAGAGGGTTGCAGAGGAAGTAAGGTTCTTCAAGAGAGTCGGGTTTTAATTAGAATAGAAACATGAAGGGACTGTTCAGAAAAAGCACTGATATAAAGATTTTGCTAATGAATGACTCAGTTCCTAAGGGCAGAGTGAAAGTGTTTGGGGAGTTTGGGAGAAGTAGGGTGTGGTCAGAATATGGGTTGCACAGAGGAGCCATATGGAGATTAGAGGGAGGGAGATCATGACCGAGCTTCTTGTGAGGACAGGCAGGCTCCATCCTGGTGGTCCTAGTACTGTGGTGGTGGGCAACGAATGCTGGAGGGCGGGAGGGAGGAGCATCTTGCCAGAAGCAGTGTTCAGGGTCCCTTCTGTACTCTCGACCATAGATGACTGAAGGCATAAGGTATAGTCTCACTCTAAGCACAAAAGGCTGCCTCACCTTGCTCATTCCTTCTTGGTTTTAGCATCGTATACTGCCTCCTTTTTCATATTAGATCATAAGCTCTTTAAGGTTAGTGAGAAATTTTACTCACTTTGGCTTCACCTGTTGATTACCAGTACAAAGCTATTCAATAAATATTTGTTCAAAAACAAGTAAATACTTTTTACTGGATGGAAGGCATGGCTGAAAAGACTAATAATTTCATATTTAGTCTTCTCTCTGAGAACTCTCTAGAGCTCCCCAACCCCTGACATCCTTGAGTCCAGTCCTAGAAGACCAAGTGCTGTTATAAAACCTGGCACACTGTGAGTTTATGAAAAAAACAAAGATATTAGGGCTCTCCCTTCCCTATCGTAAGAAGTCACAATTCTGCTTGTAATATTTGCCTCACTGATCATTTCCTTTTAGAAAGAAGAGAATCAGGGCTTGCCTGGTGGCGCAGCGGTTGAGAGTCCACCTGCCGATGCAGGGGACACGGTTCGTGCCCCGGTCCAGGAAGATCCCACATGCCACGGAGCGGCTGGGCCCGTGGGCCATGGCCGCTGAGCCTGCGTGTCCGGAGCCTGTGCTCCGCAACGGGAGAGGCCACAACAGTGAGAGGCCCGCGTACCGCAAAAAAAAAAAAAAAAGAAAGAAGAGAATCAATAGCCAAGACAAAGTATAATTCTCCAAGGACACTACAACCTGCTGTGAGTAGTCTGGAGAATTTGGCCGAACACAGCCATGCTTAGTGACAAATGACAACGGTGATGGTCTTGCTACAAGCAAGGGTTTGGCAATCCTGCAGATCTGTGTCATCATTAGGTGTGAGCGAGCCTTGGAGCCATTAAGGAATTGATGATATGGGGCTAACAGGTGATTTGATGTGGAGGCAGGGTTGTGGCAGGAAAAGCCCAGAATTCAGAAACTGACCTAGAACCAGAACTTAGCAAGTGTGTAACCAAACAGCTGAGTTTCTGCCATAAGGTGACCACCACCAAATCCCACCTCAGGGCTTCACCAAGACAAAGCCATTTTGGCCATGCAACTTTGGAAACAGGATCCCTCCTATCTGCCCTAAAATGTAAGGCCCTCCAGTTTTTCAAAAACACAACTCTGATCACATCAGTCCTTTGCCAAGTCCATTCAGTGGCATTCCATTACTTTTAGCCTAAGTATGAACTCCCTGTATGCCCCAGAGGCCCTCACAGGATGTAACATCTACCCACCACTCCACCTCACCTCTCCACTCCTCTCACCACTTTCCCTCTTGCACTTTGTATTCCAGCAAACTTAAATTCTTTCCATTCCTGAAACATTCAATGCCATAGTTCATAGATGCTTTAAACTTACTTTATCCAGTGAACTTTTAGTTCTTATCTTTCAGCACATCCTCAAGAAAGGGCTCCTTGACAGCTAGATGGTTCGGGTCTCCCCCCTACAATATGTTATATCACACACTAATCTCATGACTCTCAATTACTCATTTAATGTTTTCTCTCTCCTCCAATCCTTTATTTCTACAAAGATGGCAACTTTGGCTGCCTAGGTCACCACTGAAACCCCAAGACCTTGCCCAAATGACTGCAACATAATAGTAGCAACTTTTTAAAAAGTTAGGTGGGGCTTCCCTGGTGGCACAGTGATTGAGAGTCCGCCGGCCGATGCAGGGGACACGGGTTCGTGCCCCAGTCCAGGAAGATCCCACATGCCGCGGAGCGGCTGGGCCCGTGAGCCATGGCCACTGAGCCTGCGCGTCCAGAGCCTGTGCTCCACAACGGGAGAGGCCACAACAGGGAGAGGCCCGCATACCACAAAAACAAACAAACAAACAAAAAAAGTTAGGTGAATATACTGTCCTGCTTAACACAACTGATAAAATGTGAGCACCATAATTCTCCAGCCACTCTCGTTAAGCTGAGAACCTTTCCCTTGGTTCCTCTGCACCCTGAAAAATATCTTGAATGCATTCAATATCTTTTAAGTGAATACATCCCATAAAATAATAAAACACCCCAAACTGTTTAATTCAGTAAAATATGGAATACAGGCTGATTAAAATACTAACTTTATTTCTAACTTTTCAATGAATAACATTTAGAGAAAGAATAAAAATGAAAACAAGGCACTATTGTCTCACACCACAAAATAATTTTATCCAAAGGAAATTCAGATGCAAGATACATTTAACATCAATTCATATATTAGTAACTTATACATTTATTATCAAGTATGAGATCCATAAAAGCATAAAATAGTCTCTCGAGATCTCAACCAAGCTTCAAGCTTACCTTATGTGCCACTTCCACGACTATCAGTCACACACATAAAGAAACTAGGAGAGGGCTTCCCTGGTGGCGCAGTGGTTGAGAGTCCGCCTGCCGATGCAGGGGACACGGGTTCGTGCCCCGGTTCGGGAAGATCCCATATGCCGTGGAGCGGCTGGGCCCGTGAGCCATGGCCGCTGAGCCTGCGCGTCCGGAGCCTGTGCTCCGCAACGGGAGAGGCCACAACGGTGAGAGGCCCGCGCACCGCAAAAAAAAAAAAAAGAAACTAGGAGAAATTGACTGAAGATGACTTTCCAGAAAATTTACAAAATGAAAAAGGCAAAGTATGTCAAATAAGGCAGAGGCAGCAACACGGCCCTGAATTTACTCTGGAAAGGCTGCCTAAGGCACTACCAAAACGGATAGTTGTAAATCCCTAATCTGACTTTAAATTTTTATGATCTTAAAATTTTCAATTCTAAGCACAAGGTGACATGACCATGTTAATTGCTATTTTCTCAGTACAGGCAGATGTGAGAAATATTACATGTATCCAGGGCACTGTCACCCTAATATATGTTTGTAATATATCTGTTTATATGAAGTGTGAAAGTAAACTTGTTTATTTTTTCTTTAAGTGCATTTTAAGAATAGCAAAAAAAAAAGAACTAATGGCACTTGAATGAATGGTGACACAATAAGGAAAAGGACTATTTTAATATAAAACAATACTATATCAGCATGTGATGAGGTAAAATGTTGAAACTATAAGAATTTTATAAAATGATAATTTAGAAATTATAAACGCTTTTATTCAAAACTGCAAAAAGGTATCAGTTACTCTAAGTTGCTGGAATCACAGGTCTTATGAATAATAGCATCTACTGATGAACCAAATCAAGAATGCATAATACAAAATTAATTTTCAAAAGGGAACAATTCTGGTTAAAATCAGAATATAAAATTATGAAGAACAAATCAATGTGACAGTGGTGACAGAAGTACTGTTATTTGGCCAATAAAAACAATGAATGCTCATGACCAGTGGTTCCAGGTGTCCTGTGCAGGTGACTCAGGTGCTGCCAGGATCTGGTTCCCGAGAGTGAGGAGAAGGCCCAGTGAGTGGGGCTGTGGACCCTGCCCCAGCTTCAAACAGAAAACCTCTACTTCTGTTTTACCATACATTGAGAACATATGTAAATCGTTTCTTTTAAAGGCTTCATGTGTTTAAAAAAAAAAATTCTGAAAACCACTGTAACATATATATGCTGTTCCCAAGCACACAAAGAGAACTGAAATTAGGACATCTTAGACAACAAAGGCTCCGAACTACTGGAAGAATCATCAGTTCTTTTCTCGCCTAACTGATGTCAAGATGACTTGTCAACTAATGAGACATACTATAGAGCAACAGACTACTAGTTAGGTACCTTCAGGTTAACAACACATATCCAGAGGAGAGCTAAGTGGGAAAATGTTAACTGCTCACCTGGGCTAGGCAACCACTGTGGCGAGCAGATCCCCTCTCAGACTGACCTTGGCAATGAGCAGTTTCTGAGAAGCCAAAAGCTGTTCGTGGCTGAAAGCTCACTTGCTTCAGACATTTCAGGGAACAAGAGACCTGAGCTGTGGTGCAAGTTTTCAGTAAGACCGATAGGCTTAGGGTGCATCCATTTATAGATCCATAATAAACACGTAATTCTCAATGTTAAATTGTTCAACATGACTGGCCAATACACAGATATGCATAGTAATTGGCACACAGCTCCTCAATAAAACGTTACTGAATCTATTCTGAAAAGGTAATGTTTGCTAAGTATTATGTTCTAAAGGGTAAAAATCAGGAAAAAAATTCTACTAAAAAAATAAAAACGCACTCTATCCTATGCAGCAACTGGATTTTTTTTAAAGTTATAACAGGTTTTATGCTTAATACAATACATTCTGGATTTAGGAAATAGCTCATTATTAAAACGTAAGATATGATTTTGATTAATAACCACTATCATGAGTTTAAAAAAATCAGACTAAAAATGTTACTTAAGAAAAAAAGAGAGAATATCTAAATGAATCTACACAAATGTACAAATCAATATATGGGACCTTAACAAGGAAAGTATAAACATTGCCTTTTTTAATAAGTAAAGTCTTTCATTGATTAAAAGGAAATAGAATTCTGAATTTCCCCTTATATGTTTGGTTCTTACAGTTTTCCTGGATAAACCCACCCTAACCATTTTAACAAACTCCAATTAAAATAATCTAATAATGTTGAATCTAGGGCTACCTATCATCAATGCAGATACAGAATCCTGAGTGTCACATACAATCAATGAAAAGGTCAAATCTGACCATGTTTATGGTACTCAATAATGAAAAAGAAAGATCTAGGAAGGCAAATAAAAATGGCTTACTTACATGAGGTTCCTTTTACTTGTTGATTGTACAATTTTAAGAACTGAATATGTGCCTTTCCTTCTCATTCGGTACTTTTCATGAAGTCCTATAAGGATGCATGCTGTTTTGAACTGTGCATGTCTAAACTGCAGCAAAATTCAGGCACAAGTAAAGGTAGTTTTATCCCATGGAATAGCACTAAGTATAGTTCTAGAAACAAATTCAATATCATCTAATTTAAGAAGCCCTTGTTGTCAGGCATGGACATTGGCTTATAAAACATATATTGCCTAGAGCAAAGCACAGCAACCTTCACATCATTCCAAAAATTTTCCACTCTTTCTTATTTACAAACATTCAAAAACAATATTTTCATCATATGAAAGTAAACAACCACAAGAACAAAATCCGCTTTTCTCACACCAGTTTCTAATCCAAATAGCCTCACTGCAATTACTGTAAATCACTAGCAATCACTGAATTGATTGGGCAAAGATTAAGTTAGCACTTTCCTCCAAAAAAAGTAAAAAAGAATTCTTTAAATAGACATAATCCATAGAGAACTAGGTTTGCATCATAAATGCTGGGGTTCGTGAGAAGTGTGTAAAATGACAGATTCATGATTTGGGGTCAGAGGGAAATCCATTGCTCCACACAGCACAAAAGACTTCTCTCTGCTCAGGCGACCAGAGCTCCTTTCATTTCGTAGCCGGGTTCTTGGGAGGAAGGAGTTTGTATGTGTTGAAGTAGCCTACCACCTGCTGGGGGATCTCCGCCAAGACACATTGAGCAAGAGCTTCTTTTGGAGCCTTGTGAAAAAACAAAATCAAAGCAATTTTATTAGCAACCAAATTTTTACTGGCACTTTGATAAAAGACTAGGAAAAAGCAGTTAGTTCCCAATTCCTAGCTTGTATCTTGTCTCAGGTACTGTCCATGAAACATGGAATAAACCAATGTTACTCAAGAATGCTTGAGTATGCTCACGAACATTTATCAAGTACTTTTGTGCTGCCCGCATTTTGGCATTTAATGATACATTTTTTGTTCTTTAACTTTTAAATGTGGGCCTTTCATTCACTTGGTATTAAGTTTTTTAACTTTTTATTTTGAAATAATTACAGATTCATAGGAAGTTGCAAAAATAGTACAGAAAGGTCCCCAGTACCCATCACCCAGTTTCCTCCAAAGATAACATCTTATATAATTTTAGTACAATATCAAAACCAGGAAACCAACATTGGTATAGTTCACAGAACTTATTCAGATTTCACCAGTTTTACATGCATTCATTTGTGTGTGTGTGTGTGTGTGTGTGGGTGCACGCAGACGTGTAGTTCTATATAATTTTATCATCTGGGTAGATATGTGTAACTACCATCACAATCAAGATACAGATCTGTTTCATCATCACAAAGATCCCTAACATTACCACCTTTTTAATACACACCCACATCATTCCCCACACCCACCCCCACTCATACACTGGTTGGTGGGAATGTAAAATGACATAACTGTGCCAGAAAAGTTCAGCAGTTTCTTTAACAACTAAAATGCAACAACCATACAACCCAGCAACTGCACTTCAGGGTATTTATCCCAGAGAAATAAAAATGTATGTTCACACAACAACCTGTACACGAATGTTTACAGCAGCCTTTGTACGTGACAGATGAGAACTGGAAACAATTGAAGATGTCCTTCACTGGGTGAATGGTTAAACAAACTGGTACACCCACACCATGGAATACTACTTAGCAACAAAAAGGAATACATTTAACAACTGGGAAGACTCTCAGAGAATAAAGCTGAGTGAAAAACAGCCAGTGTCAAGGTTATATACTGTATGATTCCATTTATATAACATTGTTGAAATGACAAACATATACAAATGGAGAACAGACTAGTGGTTGCCAGGGGTTAAGGAGGGAATGAAGGTGGGAAGAAGTGGATGTGGTTATAAAAGGGCTACATGAGGTAGCCTGCTATAATGGACCTTGACTGCATCAAAGTCAATATCCTGGTTAGGATTCTGGACCTATAGTTTTACAAGATGTTACCATTAAACTGGGTAAAACAGTTTACTGTTTACAATTTTCATCAAATCAACTTCTAGTTTGGTAAATTCATCATATACTTCAATAGAGTTTTTCTGTTATTACACAGGTGAAGATAAAATATATTTTAAAACATTCACAACAACATCTTTTTAAACAATTTATCACACGGACTGCAAGAGGCACACAAGTATACAACCTGAAAAAAAACTGCCAAATTTAATCAAGGGTCTTAAAATGGAAAATTCACACACTCTAACAACCCCTGACACCTACTCAACTGCCTGGTTATGGACCAACCAAGGTCTGTGTTCAAACACCTTAGAGTGCATGAAGAGTAGGGAGGAGTGGTACTCACGTTCTGGAACTGTCTGAAAGGCACAAACTGGACAATATCCCTGATGGCTACCTCGCCCGACGGGGAGCGGAGACTTCCACCATCACCATCCAGAAACTCCATGGCACCAAAGTCAGCATCTCCGACTCCGACAATGATGATGGACATAGGCAGCTTGGCAGCGTTAACGATAGCTTGTCTGGTCTCATCAAGGTCTGTGATCACGCCATCGGTAATGATTAAGAGCACAAAATATTGCTGCCAAGAAAGACAATTATGTCCACTGAGCCAGCCGAGCTCCCCAACAATAAAAGCAATGGTTAGACTCTAATAAATACCATATGCTAACACATATATATGGAATCTTAAAAAAAAATGGTTCTGATGAACCTAGGGGCAGGACAGGAATAAGACACAGATGTAGAGAATGGACTTGAGGACACAGGGAGGGTAAAGGGTAAGCTGGGACAAAGTGAGAGAATAGCACTGACATATATACACTATCAAATGTAAAATAGATAGCTAGTGGGAAGCAGCTGCATGGTACAGGGAGATCAGCTCAGTGCTTTGTGACCACCTAGAGGGGTGGGATAAGGAGGGTGGGAGGGAGATGCAAATGGGAGGGGATATAAGGATATATGTATGCATATAGCTGATTCCTTTTGTTATACAGCAGAAACTAACACAATACTGTGAAGCAATTATACTCCAATAAAGATGTTAAAAAAAAAAAGCAATGGTTAATGACATCTCCAGCCTGATGAGTCATTTAGTCTCTTTCTTGCTCATTTTCCTTGTCAGTCTCTACCCAGGATACCATCTATATGAAATATTCTAAGATTCTCTGATGACAAGGAAATTAACTGATACAAAAACTGTAGTTTCATTAAAAGTGCAACAGACCACAAAAGAGGGCTGGCATAAATACACAGAAGCAAGACACCTAAATGTCAGAGATTAAACTTTCAGTTAGCACTGAAACATTCTGATTTAACTGAAGTACTGAATATGTCAAAGTACCTATCAAGGGAGCAAGTGGCAACTCCGTTTTTAAAAGATCAAATACGGAGGAAGTAGAATCGTTCATCAAACTAAAACATTCTTTTTAAAAAATGGATATGGTTCAAGGTGGGGAAATCTTTCTCTCAATCCCATCATCTCTGATGAATCATTTTAGAGAGTGGTAAAATGTTACATAAAGTTGTACTCCATCCTTTGGGTCATTTAAGTCTAAAATGGAAATAAGATTTATAATAGTAGCTATCATGTGCTGAGTGTTTACTCTGACTCAGGCACTGTGCACTTTATATGAACTATCTTCTCTCACTCTTTCAACAACTGCATGAGGTACTTATCGTTTATTTCTGAGGATACTGAAGCTGAGTGGGGTTTGGTATCCAGGGTCCAACAGGTAATGACTCTCTAATTCAAACTTCTTTAGTATGCTAAGTAATTTTGCAACAGCAACTGAAGTGGTAGGTCTCCTGAAGCCTAAACTTGCTAAGGCTACTTCAAAAAAATTTTTGAGAACCTACCTGAGAAAATTCTTTCAAAAGACAGAGAAAAAACTTATAAGTATATAGGTTGTTCAGTTGTTGTCTTGTTCTTAATGGTCACTAATTTAACAACAGATGTTACTCCCAAACCAAGGATGATATATCATTGCTTCATGCCCTGTCTTTGTATCTCAGCAGACCAAATAAACAGAAAAATGGCTCTGGGAACAACAACCAATCCACATTCTCCCTGCCCCCTGGCGACAGGGCACTTACAGAAGCTGTCTGTTGTTGTGTGGCTGCAGCAGCAAACCTGGCCACATGATTTATGATTGGAGAAAAATTAGTTGGTCCATAGAGTTTTATCTGAGGAAGGCAGGCCCGATATGCCTCTATAATGCCTTGAATTCCTAGACAAAAAAAGCAGGATTAAAAATTCTCAAGCACAATTTAATTGTTTACTATTCACCATACTGGCTAATTTAATTTATATACCAACATACAGTGCTTTAAACAGTCAAAAGTTCTATATTCAGGAGTTCTCTAAGGTATATAATATTACAAAACTCCATAGCTATGCTCTATCACAAAAAAACCCTATAAACTTTACTCTCCCCCACTAGAAGGCATTTGTTTTCACCTCAGCCAAATTATTCATTAGTCTAAGGTATGGTTGTTATATTGCTTAATTTTGATATGTTTTGGGAATAAGACTGATGGAAAAAGAACCATACAAAAGATGCTGCAGCATATAACTGATGACAAGGTAAGAAAACGTAACTGAAAAAATGGAAAAACTTTTACATATATGACCAGAGGTTCTACAGAAATATCATATAAGGTTAAGCATGGTATAGTAGACTCTATTAATTGCAAATATTCACTTCCAGGTTATTTATCACATTTTGCTGCAGAAACACTAAAGCATTTGTTTATGGGGTGCACCTTAGGCCTGCTGGGCATTATGTAATGGAAGACTGGGCAGACCCATTTGACTAGCTTTGTCCAGTGCGTATGAATGGATATGACATCCATGTCTAAGCAGATGTTTTAAGAATCACGGCCTGTTTTTGCCAGCTTTCTTGCTTTTTCCCCTCTGCCATGGGAACAGCATATCCCAGACAGCCCGAGACCCAGAATGAGTAGAAACAGAGCAGCGCAGCAGTCTAGCCAAGCACCAAGTGATTTGTAAAGTGAGCAAGAAATAAATTATTGTCATTACAGGTTACTGAGATTTAGAGACTGTTGATTACAATAGCACAACCTATCAAAAGTTGAATGGCATTCCTGATTAAAGCACTGCTGATGAATCTGCCCCTAATACACAACAGAGTGTCTGGGATGTAAGTAAGAGACTAGAAATCCTAGAAATTCCCAAGAGTGCCTTGCTAAGATTAATAAGAAAATCTTAAAAGACTTTTACTGTAAACCAAAACAGGTCTCTTGCTTAAAAAATGTCCAGCAGGACATAGATCAATAAGGAGGAAAAGCATATACCTGGTTTAAAAGCTTCACAAGACCAAGTCTCTCCACTTGCCAATAAACTCCTCTTAGGCACTTTGAGTTTAGGAATAAGTGGTCTTATGAACAACCTTTGAGAATGTAACTAATTTATACGTAGAGGTGATTTTACATGCATAAGGTGAGGCTGGAACTAGAGGTTAGTCAGTCCAATAGTTACAAAAATAATATTAACATAGGCCAGCAGCAGGATCTTACTGTAATGATATATGCTATAGAAAAATTTAACCCATAACCACAGCAATAGTAATATTTTCTTCCATTTTTATCATCTAGCTTGCTTTTCAATCTCAAGGTATACAAAACTGTTAATTAAATTTCTTCATAAACATCAATTGCCTTCCATTCCTCAACTAAAACTAAATTATGCTAAAATCTTTCCATTACATCAAGGGAACAAGTTAGACATATTCTTTCTGGGCAACTAAGGTGGATGATTAATTAGGAAAACGGGATTAAACTTCCTTGTCTTAAAATAAGGCTGTATTTTTTCTGTGTAGTATTTCCTCTGTCTAACATCAAAGTGATTGTTTTTTCCAGACTAAACCAAAAGCAGAAAAGCTCTGCTTGGTGGCAGCCCAAAGATGGGCTCATGTTACTCACAGAGTAAATGAACTTCTAAAATGAATTATCCCATGGTATGTCATCCATATTTACTTGCAATAAATAAAATCTAATTACAACAAATTCCAAAAATTGTTCCAATTTCATCATAAGCATGAAGCACATTTCTTGAAAAGAAAAATATTCCCAGTTTCATATGCCTAGGGATACAAAAGGTCACAACCAGCCACTGAAAGTGCATAAAAGAACACTGAATTAGTACAAGAAAAGAGTTTCAGAAAAAAGGAGAAAATCCTAATACAAACTACTCCCAGCAAAATGGTCATGCTCTTCTACTTTATGAATATTATTTAGGAAGGGAAGGAAAGAACACTCTCTTCTGTTTTATAATTGTTAAAAGGACCCTTTGCAGAAAATTAGCTTATTGTCTACAATTTTATGCCTCTGCCCCTATATCTTTTCCTCCTCCAAACTGTTCAGTCTTACATAGTTTTGTGGGAGATTTGGTATTTTATGTTGATTGCTCAATGTGGCAAAAAGGAAGAGGCACTGGAATATTTGAGGGATAAACAGAAAAGTGAAATGAAAGAAATGCCTGTCCCTGTTTTCCACACAAAGGAAAGCTACTCTTGGAGCTTAGTTCTGTGTTTCTTTAGCCCACCCCATCTCCTTACAGAACCCTGTGTAACAAGTAATTTGATGCTAGACACTTTTTCTTCAAAGAGAGTTAACTGCTAATCTGAGAAAAGCATCTGTATACTGAATGACCTGTTTTCATTGAAGGTTTATTTTAAAATCAACTTATATGTGAAAATAATATGCATATTCTTATGGATCTACCCTCAAGATTGAGAATCGTTGGTTCTAGTAAAACTCTTAAGGTAGAAGAATTTAGCCTGCAATCTTCATCATCATCATAGTGATCTGCATTATTATCTATTATCATTACCATGCTAACCACCAACTTGGGGCAAAATTCTACTACTTTACACGACAGAAAATTCAATATGTCACAAAAAGAAACCTAGAGGTGAAATTTGAGTAGCTTTTTTCAGTTTAAAAATTCATGTTTATTTTTAACTTACCATTACAGTAGGGATTGGACGGATTAAAGTTTATTGGAAATTCATGAGAAACCTGTCAAAAGATGAAAGAAGGACTGATGAGGCTTGTTTTGCTTTGCTAGGAGGCAAAGCTTTGCAATGAGAGTTCCTCTTACCTGCCACTGAGGTGGGATCTGAGCTCCAAAACCAAAAGCTGGAAACATCTTATCACTGAAAAGAAAATTTGAAAAAAGAAAAAGGTCATTTTTATCTTTATTCATAATAAAACCAATATGAGCTTATTTTCTAAAAATTTGAAATCTTAGAAAAATATAAAACAAAGATTAGAACCAATGTTAATATTTGGCAACTCTCATTCTAAATATTTTTCTGTGCATTGAAGGAGAAAAATGTCTCTCTATATCTATTAAAATGGACTTTATATTAATATTTTATAACATACTCTTTTTTATTTATACAGTTTATCGTTTCACTAAATAAATATATAAATAAATCCATAAAGTTTTAAAATGCACAAGTTTTTTCATTTGTTTACAAAAACACTCATTTGGCAGCAAAACCTGACCTCAACTGACATGAAGTTATCTATAGCTTTTATTTATGCCACTTAATATGAATATTCATACATTTATAGCCACAGAAACATGGTACAAATGCCATACATTGTAAAACTCTCACATTTCTGCAGCAAAATATATAAATATTCGGCCCAAGTGTTTAGAGATAATTATGGACCAGAATATATAACATCATGTGAATGGCTGTTAAGTATTCCACTGTATAGATATTCTCCCCCAAATGATAGACACCCTATGTCTTGCCATTATAAAACATTGTAATGATTACACTAATTTTTCTACTAGGGATATTCTTTTTTATATTAATTCTTAATGGTTCTTTTTGCATTGAGGATAGAACCTATATCTTATATGTCACGATATTTTTCCTGGTTGATAGTCTGTCTTTAACTTTGTTTAAAATAGCTTCCCTTTTTTAGTTATTAATATTAATAAATGTGAACACATAAAAATTCTTTCATGATTTTTGCCTTCTCTGTCTTGCTTAAAGGCTGTCCTCACTGCAAGATTATAAACAATTCATATATATTTTCTCCTAGAACTTCCAAGCTTTGCTTTTGATGTTAAACTTGAAATTCATCTGGAGTAGGATATGAAGCAGAAACTGCTACTCTACACCAGTATCCATTCTCTTCCTTTTTAATTATGGATCCCCTGGGCTACTGGCAACCACACTAGCTATACTCTAGCTTCTCTGGGCTGGCAGTGGTTAGGTGGCTGGAGGTGTGAGTAGAATGATTTGTCAGCCACTTCTCAATCACACTCTAAAAGGGAAAGCACATGCATTCTCAGTTCCTTGGTCCTCTTCCCACTGGCTAGAGAGGATGAGAATCACAGCAGCTGCCTCGGACCCAGGGTGGAAGCTATAAAAGGCAGAACTGCCCTCTCAGTCCTGAACTACTTACCTCTAGAGATGCAACATGAAAGAGACATAAACCTCTATTTTGTCAAAACCACTTTGTTTTGGGGTAGCCATTTCAGCAATTTTGTCTATAGTCTATACAGAATAGTATCCTAACATACACAGGTATGAGTCAGGGATCCAAATCCAGTTCCTGTCCTGTTTGACAGCTGTTACAACTCCTTTCCCCCCAAATGCCATCTCTATCATATACTAAATTCACATACACTTTTCGGTCTATTTCAAGACTGCTTACTTGTTTTTACTGGTCATGTACTAGTCCCATACTCAATTAATATATAATACCGTATATATGAAACTGATATAATGTTATAAACCACTAAAAAATTAAATTAAATTATATATATAAATATATATATAGGTTTAAAATAAATTTTAGTACCTGCTAGAACAAATTCCCCTTCATTCTTTTTCCCTGAAAAACTTCTTGACTATTCTGATTCATTTTACCCTCTAGAAAATTTTAAGAATCATTTTGTCAGGGTTTCACTGCAATTCTGATTAAAACTGACTAACATAGGGAGAAATGTTATATTTTACATCATTGTGACATCTGCCTATCTAGAATCGTGGTATATCTTTCCATTTAAACAAGTTTCCTTCTTTGTCCCTCAGTACAATTCTGTAGTTTTTCCTCACTAAAGATCCTACACCTTTTACTAAATTCATTCTCATTTTTTTTTTGCATTATGAATTGTGATCTTTTATCCACTATAATTTCTTCATTTGGTTTTTGCTGGTTAGTGAAAACTTGTTGATTTTTTATTTTATGTTGTATCTGACCACCTTTTAAACTTTCACACTTTCTAATATTTTTCACTTGATTCTCTCAGGTTTGAATTCATTCCTCATAGGTTTGGTAGAATTTATGTATGAAAGTTGTCTTGGCCGGTGCCTTCGTGAGGAGAGGCTCTTTGACCAGCCACTCCATTCCTTCCACGGTTCCTGGGCTATACAGGTTCTCTACTTCTTTGAGTCAAATTTGGTAATTTACAGCTTTCTAAAACAAATCATCCTTTAACCTAGATTTTTCAATGAAATAGCATAAGCTTTTACAGAACATTAACATAATTTTTTATTTTTTTCTGAATTTATGCTTATAATCTCTGTCTCATAACTAATATTCTATACATTTTCTCTTTTTCTCGGGGGGTCAGTGTTGCCAAAGGTTTGCCTAAGCTTTGCTGAACTTGCAAAGAATCATCTCTCCATCTAATTTATTAATTTGGTGACTTTCCAAGTCATTATTTTGTGTGTTTGGAGGAAGCACAGCACAGCAGAGTTGTGAGGGCATGTCCCTGGAGCCAGACAGTCCAGGTTCAGTCCTGTCTCTGCCAGTTACCAGCTGAGTGACCCTGGACAAGTTACTTTATCACCTATGCCTCAGTTTTCTCACCTGTAAAATGAAGATGATAACAGCACCTATTTCACAGCTAAGTATGAGTATTTGATGAATACCATATAAAAAGGATTTTAAATTTTCTCTGACACATAATAGCTAACATGTATATGGAATCTCCTACTATTGCAATATCTATATTTTTCTTCTTATTCTTTAATTTTATTCTGTTGAAAAGCTAATTCATTCTATATTCAATTCTTATTTAAAAATAAAACACATAAAGCCAGAAATTTTACTCTATAAAGACAGGACCATGTACAGTCGTCTCATTACCCTTTATTTCTAGATAGTCTGTTATTACACTTTGATTTCCTCTTTGATCTAAGAACTACTTAAGAGTTTTTTTAGTTTCCATGTGGTAAACTTTTTTTAGTTAACCTTTTGTTTTACCTTCCAGGACCCAGGCTGAGAAAGTAACCCTGTAAATTTTCTACTTTTTATCTAAGTCCCATTACAACTGTGTTACTTTGAAATTTTTATTATATTTCTAGCTATTTTCAATTGAAATATTTTGATAGTCTGTTACTAAACATGTCCACCATTATATTTTCATTTTGGATTATATAATAAGGTGTCCTATAAAGTAATTTTTAAATTATATTTAATGAACTTTGTCTTAAATTCTATTAGGCTGATACTGAAACTGCTACCCCTGCTGTAGACTTGTTTGCATTTGCCTGAAAATTTCATCTCTTTAAATGTCATAACAAATTAATGAAAAGCTCCATCAAATATGTAAGGGCTTTTATCATAAAATAATAGGTGAAAATTTTTACTGTGCCCTAATAGATTGAGAACAAAAAGTTAATAATGTGGATTTTTTTCCTATTGTTTACTAAACCTTCAAGAAGACCTATTTAAATCTATTCAAAATCTATCCATTGAGAATCTATTCAAAATATTTTATAGCAATTATGTCAAGTTATCCTTCAACACTTGTTGAAAATCACCATTAAGAAAATAATTTGACAATGACTGCCAAGGAAATAAACATGTTAAGAAATAGCATCTATGAGTGTTTACAAAATGTGTCTTCTGGACTTCAATTACACAGATAACTTATCCCAAATGAGTAAACCCCAAGGAAACCAGATCAAAGAAACTAAAAGCCTTGCCAACTTCAGTCAGCTGTTAAAGAAGCAAGCTATATATAATACATTATAACTAATCACAGCCAGAGATTAGAGGTCAAAGGTAAACACTAACTAAGACTGTCACAAAGGGAAAAATAGAAAAGATAAGACAAGAAATTTTAGGGAGAAAGCTATTCCTCCCCAGCATCCTTATCCCATCAACTACATCAGAGAACCAGCAGACGATACAGAAACTGCCCTTTCTGGGGAGTTATGTGTTGGAGTCATACTCACGCATCATAATCTTGAATGACCAGTCCCACAGACCAGATTGCAGTCAAATACTCATTAACACCATTGGGGCTGATGTAATGAAGGGAGTCGGGAGACCTTGGATCACCATTGGAGCCAGTGAAGTCCACACCCACCTGCCAAATAACAAAATTGCAGCCCTTACTGAGATGAAGGCAGGGACACCCTTGCTTGATGTCTAGGAAAACACAAACATTGAATTTTGAGACCAAAACATTCATCCCAGAGCCTGCTACTGCCATTTCCTAACAAATGCCTGAGCCTATGGGTATTTCCAGACACAATTAAACAATTAAAGCCACAGCATGAAGCAACCCACTACCCCTATTTTTCTAGATGTCTTAAATCATGGATTATTACATCCATGGCTTTAGGCATAGGGCTTGTTTTTTTTGTATGTTTGTTTGATTATGCTTTTTATTATTTAAATTACTGCAGGATAATCACTGATTTGTACATATCTGCTTTCTTGCAGGAGAAAATATTTAACAAGACCAAAAGCTTCAGGGTGAACCTAAACAAACTCTCTGAGGAGACCATACTCAACAGATTGTATAAATTTCATCACAAAGTCAATTTGGCAGTGAAAGAAGGAACACTGCAAAATGGAGGGAAAAAAAAATCACGTTACAGCCCTATTTTGAAAAATTCAGTGTGTTACTCACAGTAAAATTCAGTTGACATCCTCCCATGATATAGTCAAGGAATGTACATTCCACTGTAATCTAAAAACAAATAGTAAACTTAAAATTAAAACTCTCCTACTACATAAGAAAAACAAATAGCTCTCCGGCATTTTTTTTTTTTTTTTTTTTGCAGTACGCGGTCCTCTCACTGTTGTGGCCTCTCCCGTTGCGGAGCACAGGCTCCGGACGCGCAGGCTCAGAGGCCATGGCTCACAGGCCCAGCCGCTCCGCAGCATGTGGGATCTTCCCGGACTGGGGCATGAACCCGTGTCCCCTGGATCGGCAGGCGGACTCTCAACCACTGCGGCACCAGGGAAGCCCTGGCATATATTTTTAACCATCTATAAACTGAACAGCACATGATATAAACATATGGAAAACACCCCTGCATTTGAATTTAAGGCACCCTGCCCCTACATGTCATGAATCTGTAAGATTTTACTTCAAGATAATTATAGCAATGTGAAGATTAGAATATTAATGGCCAATGATGAAATACACACACTGTAAGTTTTAAGAAACTAGTAATGAGTCTAATATGTTGAGAGCTTTAATTAAGTATAATAAGCAAGATTAAAAACAAAAACAAAAACTCCCACTTGTTTATAAGAAATCTCTTGGATTTTTTCCCCTTCACTCATAACATCTCATCTTGAAATAATGACCAGGATAGATGCACTAAGTCAAGCCATTTCCACTAATGTGCTGGAAAAATGCCAACGGTGCCTTATATTTCCTAAGATAATGAAAAACTTTGATATTCTTTGTCCTTTGCTAAAAAGTTGTCAAACCTTGGAAGCAAAGTTACTTGGAAGATTTCTCTACTATTTCCTATTCTCTTCCTTTCCCTAAAGGTGCCCAGTTGCTCACGTAATTTTCAACTGTCCACACAAACTGTTTGTTTAGAAGAACTCGAAATGTGATCTCATTACACTATAAGTGGTCAAGAGAAACTGACCTCACACTGTTTCACACTGATAACACCTGAATTCTTGTAGCTTTTCTTCTTTTGCCTCTTTTTTTCATTTATGCACTCAAATTCAACCTGTAGGAAGAAAAGACAAAAATGTTCATTATTACTAGTGATATAAGAAATGCCAATGTAAATTTAAATAAATGACTTTTTTCTCTTGGAATCAAACCACCTACTGATGTAGGTCTGTTACAAAACACAACTCTGAAACAACTGCATACTATGTCATATATATGAAATATTTATCAGTGATATTTCCAAAAAGGACTTCTAAAATTGTGTACCTTTTAAAATAGTTCCTAAGTATAAATTTTGCCTCTGTAGATCATTTCCTTATAAATGCTCCGAGTAATAACCTTTTTTCTTTAATAAAGGATATAAAACATTACTTCTAGCTGTTACCCACACAAAGTACAAAAATACACTGAAAAACCAACCATCAGAAAACAGAAATATATGAAGCCCAACTCTATGGTAAAATATGCAGCAAAGATCATCTCTTTCCACTGGGAATATGTGTAGAAATCGATCTAGTACCTTACATCTTCTCAGTATAGTTTCTTCCTCCAAACAGATCATCTTCCTTTCTACCTCCTATCCACTTATCCCTCTGTAAGGCTTGGCTAAAGTTATCCTCCTCTATAACATCAACTCCTGTTCTAGGCTTCTCTGATCTCCATCTATCTCATTAAACTTCTACAACCACATAAAATTTAGTTACATACTTGGTATTGTTGTCAATTATTTCATTAATTTTTTTCCATGGCTAGGGTATAATCACTTCCAAGTTATACCTTCAAATTCTCACTGCCTTGCCTAATAATAAGAGATACTCAGTGAATACTGGATAAGTCACCTCTTCTGGTTAACAGAAAGCAACTTATATACTTTGGACAGAGGCATTACTAATTTTTGAAGAATCAAACATTTAAAAATACTTTTGATACAATGATACAAAACAAAATGATGTTAAAAAAACTCCTTGAGGGGCTTCCCTGGTGGCGCAGTGGTTGAGAGTCTGCCTGCCGATGCAGGGGACACGGGTTCGTGCCCCGGTGTGGGAAGATCCCACATGCCACGGAGCGGCTAGGCCTGTGAGCCATGGCCGCTGAGCCTGCGCATCCGGAGCCTATGCTCTGCAACGGGAGAGGCCACAACAGTGAGAGGCCTGCTGAAACCAGTGAAACAACAATCCAGATCACTCTTCATATTTAGTTCTTTTAGGTAGCTTGCTTTATTTTAAATGTTCAGATTTTCATTATTTTCCATTATTTCTGCCTTTAAAAATAAAAAAAAAATCTTTAAATGGAATATTTACAGCTGAATTTTGCTGTTGTTTTAATTCAAACTGTTAACCTAATTCAATCTCTGCATTTAAACCACTGAGTGTGATTTGAAAGCCTTCCTTACTTCACACAAGCACTTCTGTTATTTCTAGTATCTGGGCTTTGTGACCAGGGTGTAGGAACAGGACTAGAGATCTCTACATGACCTACTAAAAATTCTAGTCCCACTACGTTTGTTCAAAACTCATTTCTCCCAATTATTTAAATCAAATAGCTGATAAGGTTTATTTATTCATTTAGCTTTTAAGTTTTGGTCTAAAACTATCAGTATCCTCTTTTGGGTCACCTCACCTACATGACTTCGTAAAAAAGACCTTCCCACCTGACCATAATCTCTTACCTTTTAAACCTCATGTTTAGATTTTCAGAAGCAAATGCTATATACAGGAGCATTATTCAGGTCTCTAAGCAGGTAATAAACATTTCATATTATTCTAAGTAAGCTATAAAGAGAATTAACAACTTATTTCATTCAAACTAGAATGGCAAGTAAGAGGGAAACAACACTCTGGAATAGTTTTTAGGCACTTTGCCTTACAGACAGAAAAGTTTCAAGAAGCAATCCTAGAAATATGTGGGGATGATAACTAATAACCTGAACGTAGGGCTTCCCTGGTGGCGCAGTGGTTGGGAGTCTGCCGGCCGATGCGGGGGACGCGGGTTCGTGCCCCGGTCTGGGAGAATCCCACGTGCCACAGAGCGGCTGGGCCCGTGGGCCATGGCCGCTGGGCCTGCGCGTCAGAGCCTGTGCTCCGCAACGGGAGAGGCCACAACAGTGAGAGGCCCGCGTACCGCAAAAAATAAATAAATAAATAAACTGAACGTAGTTAAGGCAGACAAATGATCTTAACAAAATTAGTACCATTAGATGGCAGCTTAATATTACATAATTTGAAATAGTGTAACTATGCTTTTATCATTCCCTTGGGTGAGGACAAGTCAGAGGAAAGCCACAGGCAGAATGTAAAAGCCAATTTGTAAAATGTCCAAAAGGAGAATAAATGAACCCAATTCAAGTCCAGGTACTTGTCCAGTGTAGATATTAATTACTGTGACCAGTGAAATGCCAAGATCTTTAAAACAAAGGATTTTCAATCAAACCATATAAACTGTCTGAAGACAAAGGAAACCAAACCTCAAAACATAAATGAAAACTCATCCCAAGTAAGAATTTTGGATCATCCAACTACTAAACAAATAAAATCCACAGACTTCAGAGCATTACATAATATAGAGTAAACGCATGGAAAACTATTTTCTATGCCAAGAGAAAAAATGAATAAATACAGGGCCAAACTATAAGGTATATGCAAATGACAAGGATGCAACTTACAGGTGAATTTCTGGAGGCTTCTTTCAGTTTTGTCATGGTGGTTTGAAATGTTCCAATGAGATCATGGGACCCATCATTGTCATGATCATAACACTCTACCTAGAAGTAAGTATAATAAAAATATATAAAAATCAATATAATTTTGTTAAAAAGTATTGGCTGCAATAAATGGGACTTACCAAGAAGTGTACTTTTAATTAAAATTAGTGAAAATGTTTAACATACAGTCCTACTTGGAGAAGTAGGAACTAACTTCCTAGACGAACAATACTGAAACACTTTCAAACACTCGCTATCCTTGGAATGGGGTTCTAGGACACATCACAGGCAGATGAAAAACACAAATACTGTTCAAATTCCACATTAAGCAGTTTCCAGTTCCTGTACATGCCCTTTACAAGTGCTGATAAAATCAAAATGGAATTAGACCTTCTTTCTCATCTGCTTTTTACCTTGTTATCATTTTACAATGGCTAAAGCCACTATCTATCTGGAGGAAGAAAGGAAGTCAGTATCCTAGGCAGCTAAAAATTGTATAATTAAATTCTAGATGATTAGTAACTACGGAAAACATATTTCATTAGTTGCAGTTTGGTGAGGTTAGGCTTCTATTAGGAGTTAGATATGATGAAGTCAGATTTGCATCATTCTGAGGATCACAACTCTCACAATGAAAAGGAAAATTCCAGGAAAACAGTTTTTTATACACTGAGGAAGTATCTATACTGGGTCATAATTATTTTATTTCCACATAAGACAGGAATCTTGGCTATGGCTCTCATTAAAGGCTCGCTCTTTCTTGAAGCAGGCAGAAGAGAGCTGAGGGTTTTTGATTTCCATATAGTTTTGCACCAGGTTGACAGATGTAGCCAAAGAGTAAATATTCACAAGAATACCTGAATATTCATTGCAATGAGAAAATAAGGTGATGTGAACTCTTAGCAAACAGAGGTGTTCACTGTGATCATAAATAAACGATTTTTTTTTTTTGCGGTACGTGGGCCTCTCACTGCTGTGGCCTCTCCCATTGCAGCCTCTCCCGTTGCGGAGCACAGGCTCCGGACGTGCAGGCTCAGCGGCCATGGCTCACGGGCCCAGCCACTCCGCAGCATGTGGGATCTTCCCGGACCGGGACACGAACCCGTGTCCCCTGCATCGGCAGGCAGACTCTCAACCACTGCGCCACCAGGGAAGCCCCGATGTTTTTATAGTGCTTTGTAATTTCAAACATTTATTTCTGCAAACATTTATTACATGCATTGCACACAGTATCTACTGAGGCTTGTCAGGTAGGAGAAGAATTAAATAGTCTTAGAAGATGACATATCTTGTGTGGTAACCAACAATGTAAATCTGTTCCAAGGAAACTTTTGAATCCTTCTATAGCCTATGATTTAAAATAAAAGCCTGTACCTGAGAAGCAATTTGCATCTTACCCTATGCCAATCTTCCATCCTGCTATAATCCTTTACAAAGTTATATTAATCACCAAGCTAAAATGCTCAGGATTTATATATATTCATCTAGCAAAGTGATTTATTTTCTTCTCAGTTCTCTAAGAGGTGAATTGAGTGCTTATCATAACAGGAAGTCTTTCACCCCTTATATTTTCATTATTATTCAGGAAGACTAAAAATCAAACAATCAATAAATAAAACAAACAAGGTCTAGAATTGCAATTTTGAGCAACAGTAAGGGTTTTTATTTGTTCCCAGCACTTCAGTCACTGATCAATTCTGACCTGCTAACTCTTGCCCTACATATCCGATACTCAATTGTTAAACCAAAAGCCCTTTATCTGACAGAAAAGAAAATTAATGACCTTAATAATTTTTTCTAGAGGAACTAAAATTAAGATAAAGTCAAAACAATCTTAATATTTTAATAATTTCATTTTTAAGAGTTTTTTTTTTATTATGGAAAACAGAATGTTACATTTTAGACTTGCACTCAGGAAACTCCAATTTATACCTAAGACAACAAGATCAAGCTCTGATAAGGCCAAGATTTTATTTAAACAAAGCTTATGCAGAAGCTAAAACTATTCATGTTTAGACTGTCCGAAACTTCAGGGAGTGTAAAAACATTTTTAAAATGTAATTCCCAATAACTCACTACAATAAATATATAATAAAAGTTCACTGTTGCCTCATTAAAGGCAAATGTTTGATGCTAAAGGAAAATGTGACATTTATAATGCTGGCATATGTTCAGATACAGCTTGAGGTAAATGATGTAATGATTTGTGTCATTTAATTTCTCTTCTCAAGAATTTAAAAACTAGTAATATTGGCTGTTTTAAACAACACCATCAGCAATGTTTGTGAAACTGAAATGTATGCATATACACATATGTGCATATGTATACATGTAAAAGAATGCACACATCACACAATACTACATTCACTAAGGCATTCCCCGTTTAGGCATGCATGATTATTTTTCTTATTTGCACGATTTTATGAAAACAATAATACATGCTAGAGTGATAACACTGGCACGTTCATACTGCAGCAAAGAAACTGATGATTCTGACTCTACTCTCTGCTCTATAACTCTTTACTACACCTCTAACCAATTTCCAAATACCAAGAGAATCACTGATGTATGACTTTCTGATATTGCAAAGAAATACAGAACTAAAGAAATAAAGACAGTGATGGTGTGGCAAACCAAGTTGTATATAGTCAAAACAAATGGAGAAACTTTTAAGAATTGGAAGACATTCATCAGAGAAAGCTCAGAAAATCAATTTACTTACTATAACAAAATAGCCCTGTAAGCATGCCACTGTGCATAAAAAAAAAAGTTTAAAAAAACATTGTTTCATTGTTAACATATTATTACAACCAGTCAAATACAGTTTAGGCATCTTTTTTCCCCAGCCTTTCTTGCTTCTCAGATCTAATGAAGCTTCAACTTACTATTTTTAATGTGAAAAGCAAAAGTTCTAGATTTAATAACAGTAAAAAGTAATTTGTAAAGCTACTTTTCTATTATTTACTTTGTACCTAGACATTCACTGCTATTTGAAATATCACACAAATCACACTCATTGATTTTTAAAGTTCTCTGCAAACTGAGGACAAAATTTATGGATCTAAGAAATGAAGTAGTTTTCAATAATAACAGCACCTCTACTGTGTTTAGGAGTTTATAAAACTTTTCAGTTTTATTAATTTAATCCTTATGTTATTTTGTTATGTAGACATTATTTTCTCTACTATATAAGTAAAGAAGTTAGATAACCTGCCCAAGAACCCTTAGCTGGTTAAGGACCTAAGTCAAATCTTGGACTACGGTTTGACTCTTTAAGTCCTTTGCTTGTTCCAGGCCATCACCTTTCCTGCTTTCACCACACTAATTATCAAAAAATAAATAAATAAATAAACAAAACAAATAAACAAACAACTCACCTCAGTTTGCTGACTTCTGAACATAAGAAAGGGGTTCTACGTGGAATCTTACGTAACGAAGTAACTCTAGTATAAAAGTGTCTTAAAAATAATGTATCTATTTTGATAAACGGCTATAAGTGAAACCATTAAAAGAAATTCTCAGCTATCTGCTTCTGCTCCCTGTTCCCGCTCTGCTTTCCTCTAAAAACTCTAAAACTAAAGCCATCCAAATGTTTTAATAAATTTTACCTTACTCTGAAAATATCAGTGACAGAAAATGTCACCACTATTCTGCTCTGTGCTAAGGGCAGGAGGAAGCTCTGGGTTCTCAGTTAAAGTAACATCTGTTTTTATCTGCAAAGAACACACCAAAGGCAAAGAGTGTAGTTAAAGGTTCCTATTCACAGAGCAGAGGAATCTTATTAAAAGGAAGACTTAAATTAAATATTTTATTTTAAAAAATAAAAATCACAATGTTTGATTAAGGATTAGGTCAACAGATCACTCAAAATGTCTGCTCCTTCAAACTGACTACTTACCAGAAACATTTCTATTTTATTATTCATAATGTAAATAAAATTCAAACATTTCTTTCTTTAAATACTATCTAATGAAATAATTTATAAAAGCAGTGAGTGTGTGTGTATATATAATATATGTATAATTTCAAATTACCTTAATAGTTTTATCCATATCTCCATAGCACAGGGAGTTAAGAGAGATTTTAAAAGGCCTCCAAACAGGATTCAAGTTATTTTTAATAACCTATAAAAAAAAAGATTTAAAGACAAGTTAGAAAAATATTCCATTCATTAATACTTTGTTCTTGCCTTTCCTAGATTCCCACCACTCTCATCATTCATCCTTCACCTCTTCACCCACCCAACTTTGTCAATGAAAACCTAGCTAGGATAATATTATACACCTGTTATATGAAAAATGTGATAGATTGTCTAATTGTGATACACTGTGAGAAAGAAAAAAACTGGGAAATATATCCACTCTTTATAAGGTGCACTTAAAAATTAGAGAAGATTATTGGTTTTGTTAGAAACCAGAGTTTTCACAGCAGGACATAAAATTCAAATATGGAATAAGAAAGGCTCAGAAAGAACCTTGCTATGTTGGTTGTGAAGTGGAAAAATAGTCTAAATTCATAATTTAAAAATTTTTAAATATGTATATATAATAAACATATATACACAAATATACATATTTCTCAGTTGTGTCCATTGAAAAGGTCTAAAAGCAATGACATCCCAGTAGAATGAGCACTCATATACCCTACTGTCCAAATACTACTACCCTCTTAAAGGAATAGGGTTCCATAAGAGAAATAGCTCATTCCAGACTTGGGACAGGTTAGGTACATGTTGAATTAAGAACATAATTTCACATAAAATAAGAGACTGCTTAAAGACTAATGGAGTCATGTCAAAAGAACCCAAGAACCATTTGAAGGAGCTCTTCCTGGTCAAATTTGGATTAATATGAGCAGCAAAATTCATGACAGTAGTGAATTATAAACACAGTGAATATACTATAACAATCCATGGGTCTATAATGATTCTAAAAATAAAAGTGAGAGAAATAAGAGTATCTGCAACCTCCAATATAAGTGATTCAGGTATGGATCATCAATGGATGCTAAGACCACTGGGCGAAATGGAGGTTATTCATGCAGTCTCAAAGAATCACACTGCAACCATTTATTAATTACAAAGGGAAAAAGGTGAGACTTTATCATGGCACAATCTGGTGGTCACCAGCTTAACCTAGTAGCCCAGACTGGAATCATCAGTACTGGGCATCCTGACACACCCTGATGATGGAAGATACACATACTGTGTTCTAGATGGAAATGTCTGATCTGGACCTAATTGTGAGGAAACAAAAGAATCCAGTATGTTAGACATACTGATCTTGATTACTCAAGAGATTCATAGCCTGAAGGTATAAGGGAGGTAGGGAGAAGAGGACTATATTGGGAACATAATAGCCAAATGCAAAACGTGAACCTCGATTGGATCCTGTATTAAACAAAACAAAACAAAACATATATAAAACGTGGGAAAATTGGGGAGATCTGAAGATGAATTGTATATTAGATGATGTTACTAAATCAATGTTAATGCTCTCAGTTATGGAGGTGTAGAGAAATGCCCTTGTTCTTGAGAAATACCTACTGTAGCATTTAAAGGTGAAAAGCCATGATGTCTGCAGCCTACATTAGGATAGTTTTGCAAAAGGGCATGGATATGTGTGTGAGAGAGAGAGAGAACACACATGTATGCAGTTATGACCATTTGATCAATCTAGGTGAGGGATACACTGGTATACATTTTAGTGTTCTTTATAGGGTTTTAAAAATTAAGCATAGTAGCACCTCCTCATTAAAAGAAAAAAAATGAGCATGCTGACTTTGTGTCTCTGGCAATTATATATGTCTGAACTCAGATTAATATTTTTATAAATACATAATTTTTTTTTCTTTTTTTTTTTTTGCAGTACGCGGGCCTCTCACTGTTGTGGCCTCTCCCGTTGTGGAGCACAGGCTCCGGATGCGCAGGCTCAGCGGTCATGGCTCACGGGCCCAGCCGCTCCGTGGCATGTGGGATCTTCCCGGACCGGGGCACGAACCCGTGTCCCCTGCGTCAGCAGGCGGACTCTCAACCACTGCGCCAATCATAATATTTAAAAATTCAGATTACTACAATTCCAAAGGAAACCTCAACCCTACTTTTCAAATTCAGATATTCACCTCTGTTCGATGAACCATTAGCCAGTTTCCATCAGACATCTGCTTGTGGAATTCCAGGTATGGATCTGACTTTCCAAATAGATCCTACATTAAAATAAAAAAGCAATTATTCTCCTCCTAAACCATGTGAAACCACACTTTATACATGTTACATGTTAGCAGTACCTGAAGTTTAACTCTATAGTAAAGATATATACAGTACAATACAGCAGTAAATACAAATCCCAACACCTTCCTCACAAACATATGAGCCTGCTCAAGTCTACCAGGAGAACTTTTAAGGCACTTGTGATAAATGCTCATAATCCTGTGTATCACACCCTTACATGATGGCTTTAAAATACAGTGATCAATAGGACCCGTTATCAATACGATATGTTTTTAGCTTGTTTTCATTATTAACAGTGTTCATTCATTCACATAGCACTGAGTAGTTTTATATAAATGATCCCATACATTAGTCATACTAACTCCATGAGAGACAGAACGAGAAAATGGATTCAGAGGAGTTAAATGACTTTGCCAAGATCATACAACTAATTAATTGATGGATCTGAGCTTTGAGTTCATATCTTACCCTTCTATGTCCAATACTCCTTCAGCAATCCCACACATTTCTTTACACACACAAAGGAGCACACAGAAGTAGATATGTGGAATGCATAACAGAAGTACTTCAAGGGCACAAAGTACATCCCCTATTTCCTCTGTAATTCACCACATCACAGCACTCCTGTATAATGCTCAAGTACAATGAGTGTTCAAAAATACCCTTATCGCCATCTTACACACACACACACACACACACACACACACACACTCTTACACAGGGAGATAAAATTCTGGAAGAATGTACAAATCGTTCCCAGAGGTAAAACTCAGATAGTAAGATTGTGGATGATTTTATTTTCTCATTTTTATTTTATCTTCATTTTGAAATTTCTATACTCCTTAGCATATATTACTTATTATTTGTGAAATAGAAAGGACACCTGTTAATCTCACAGTAATATACACAGATATGTCGCTAAACTGAAGATGTTTTTCAGTCCTGAATTTACCTCAGTATTAAATTAAGAAGATAATATTACTTCCTTCCTCAGCACGGTCTAATGTTAAGAAAGTAACACATTCGGCACAGACAATAATGTAAACACAAAGACTAAGCAGAACTTTTAAAATTTAATCTTATCATTAAGAAGAACCTTAGGTAATGTAATAAGCCTCTCTATGCCCCATTTTATAAAACTAAGAACAGCATTATACATAGAGGAGTTAACTTTCCAAAAACACATTAATATGCCCTGTCTCACTTATCTTAGAAATAATCTTTTGAGAAAGGCAGAATATCATTATTACCATATTGAAGGTCAGAAAACAGACCTTGTTTGAAAGTTCATTAATATGACAGTAGTAGAACAGTAGTAGAACTAAAATAAGAATTAAAAGTCCCTGACTCTGGGATAAGTTAAGTCAAAAAAGCAAGGTAGAGGAACGTATGCATAATATATTACGCTACACTTACTCATGGGCTGAGGCTGGGGAATATAAATACAAATACATACATACACACATGCACACACATATCTATGTATATAGATATACACATGTATGTCTATTTGTATGTTTATATATACACACAGACATATACACACAGACATACATATACATATGCACATGTATAGACACATACAAACAACTTAGTTTTTTTGGAAAATAAAGGATTAAACCATAAAATATAAATTTTTAAAAAGTATTACATACAGCCAGGAAAGAGAAAAAAATATAGAGCAGACAGGGAAAGAAGCTAAATTTCTTGAACATACCTTGTTTTGATTAATTCTTATTGATGCCTAATGCCTACTGATGCCTAGATTTGGCTTTGGAACCATCTTATACATGATTGTAAAACAAAATTAAATCAAAAAAAAATTGTAAAGCAATCCCTAAATATCAAAAGCAAGATTCGATTATGTGTTAATGTTACAGCATAACCATTCAGAGAAGAATTATTTGAAACACAAGAGTTGAACTGTAGAACTCAAGTGGAATATATAAGCCTAAAGACAAAAAGACCTTCAAAGAAAGCTCAAACTGTTTTCAGTAAAAATATTTTAATTGTAACATGAATATTTATATTCTTAAACTATTAGATATTATATAGGACAAAACAGATAAGCAATTATGTTAGTATCTTTGGGAATCAACATTTTTGACATAAGTGAAAAGAGGTGCTACCTACAGAATTAAAGAAATACAGCCTTGTAATTCTACATCTAAATTGGAAATTGTTGTACAAATTTATGATTTAGTTTCCCTTAAAAAAGAAAAGACTTTCCTATATCTGTCCACTGAAAAATCCTAGAAACAATGAGTGACAACAATCAATAAATGTTAAGCACTTCTAGTACCACATTGTGGACTCACTGTAGAAAGGCTCCCTTTGATCTGTCAATCTGGAGCAGAAATCAGATAAAATAAGCCTGGAACATTTGTCATGCCACAGAGCAGGAAGCTATTCAGAGACCTCTGGGGTCATGCCAAATGATCTCATGAACAAACTTAAATAGGTTCCCTCCCATAGGCTAAAGTTGGGATACTTTAGGCATCAATAAGAATTAATCAATATAGTTCACAGCAATACTAAAAAAAATTTTTTAAAGTCCTCATTGGTCACATATAGAGGAATTTATTATTTTGAAAAATGGTGAATATGATTAAAAAAATCAAACATTTCAACTTGCCTTTTCTGGACAAACTGTATCTCAGAATAAATAAATACCTAATGTGAAGAAGAATATTTCTCTCTGTAGAAGTATTCTCACAAGTAAATGAAGAAGTGATGATAGCATGAGAATATCACTATTTAAAGACCCTTAATAAAATAATATATCTAGGTAGTTGTCATCAATGGTCACTAATACCCCAAAAGACAGAACTTGACAATGTGTGCCTCTTGATGGAATTAATGCCACCACCTATGAAACTCATACCAATTCAAGATACCACCAGATCATACCTCTAGATTCAATTCCAGCTTACAGAAATCAGGAAATAAAGGTGGAGAGATGAACATGTTACATGACACCACAGGGATTTAATTAGCTTATACAGTGTGTGGAAACTTCTATAGGACAAAGGAGTCAGTTTATTGAATAAATTCCATGGATGGATAGGAGGGAGGGGGAGACAGAAAGGGAATAAGAAAGGAAGAGAGGGAGGAAGGGAAGAAGTAAAAGGAAGAGGAGAATTTATATATTAAAAAAATTTAAGAGACATATTAACCAATTATATTATTTTAAAAGTCCTTAGAGATACACCAAAACATATATGGATGAAATGATGTGACGTCTGGGAGGAGAGAAAGTAGATAGGGGTAGGGATGAGACAAAACTGGTCATGAGTTAAAACTGTTAAAGATAGGTGGTGGGAACGTGGGATTTTTAAAAAATACTTTTATATTTTTGTATATGTTTAAACTTGTCCAAAAAAAAAAGATACTGGCTACTAGTCTAAGATATTTGCACACTGAATTGTAAGGTATATGAAAATGATGAAGACTAATGATTGGATTACAGGATTACATACAAAAATCACTCAAAGAATTATTCCAAACCATGCTATAAACTAAACTGCTGTGTTCTTATGTACTGGTACTCATTCTTCAAGAAAAATTGACTTTTGAACGCAAAGAGGAAAATCTAATTAATAAAGCATGGAATTTTCACTTTTTTCCTTAAGTCATCCAAATACACTCTCAAACGCCTCTTACAGTAACATTAATGATTGTATTAATTCTTCTTTTAAGCTATACAAACACTTTGATTACATCTAGAGGAAAGAGGTAAAGAGAAATGGCTTCTGCTTAAACACACACACAAACAGAAAGCAGAATTCGGAAGTAACTAACACTCAAAGTGATGCTTAGATGACAGAGTTCATAATATTAATTCCATTATTATTTTCTCAAAAAGGAATCAATGTGAGGCAAAACATGATACCCTTGTTGAAATCTGCATCACCTACCTACCTTATTATCAAGTTTTCTTGCTTCCATTTCAAACAAGACAACTCTGTTATCCTTTATTTCTTCAGCTGAAATCTATGAGTAGACAAGGTAAGTGAAAGAACACATTTTGGGGATTTTGATATACTCAGGAAGTACTGAATTATTCTGTTATCTAATGGTATATAAAGTCTATACTAATATGTGAATTCTAAAAGGTTTAATAACAAAATGGTACCATTAAGAAAGATTTACCACTATTTCTTTTATGCATGTGAAATAAATATTTTCCCAAAATATGCCTAGTCTGCATTATGCAACTTCCTTTTTAATGCTGTTGCCCAAACTGGATCTTCCCTCTTCCAGTGAAAAATCAAAGCCCTGGATGATTGCACAACACTAGTGAGAGCTCTCCAAACACTGAGAAGCATGAGTAAATCACACACTATAAATTCAAATATCGGATCAATATTTTCATCCAAGGTAACTGAAAGACTTATTCTACTTAAAAATAAATTCCAGGCTATCATGACCCCAAAAGCAATAAAGCTAACTACTGATAATGATCTCTGTCCCACACACAGAAGTCAACACCCTCAAAACACTGAACATTCTTATGCCTCAGGAATCTAAACTAGGGCAAAACAGCTGCTCAGAGGAATGTGTTTGATAATCGTAATAATCTTCAAACACGGTTTTCTCAGAGAGCCAGCCTTCTCAGGCAGAGCTAAAGTAAAACAACTATCTCTTCAGGCAGTGATTACCTGGACAGAAACTCTAGAAGATAAAATATGTAAAAGCATGGCATTATGTAATTTGAAATCTGAAACAAGATAATGCATATATTCATTTGCCCAGGTCCAGTAATCAGCAATGGAAAATGTGGACAGCAAAGTGCAAGCACAAAAGAAACATGGTTAAGAGTTAAGAGGTTCAATGGCCATGTCATAATACGAGATCATTCTGGAATCAAAACCATTACAGAAAGTCTCTGCCATGTTTGCTTTGTTGAGAGCCAAATTGATCCATTCAGATTATTAAGTAATTTCTTTCTCACTTGGGAATTTACGCTTCCATCGGGAAGAGGTAAGCATTACCAAGATGTGCCTGACTCTATAGGCAGCTTAAAAAACTCAAAGAAGGGATTCCCACACTGCATTTTTCTTTCTTTTTGGCACAACACAGTTTCCAGTTGTGATCACTTTAAGGCAAGGCAACATTCGGGATCAAATGATAAAGCATGGCTGTGGAATATTTGTCTGATATATACAGTTTTAGCACGTCCTATTATGCTAAATCTTCGGAGGAAAAAAGACAAATATCGTTACCGTAATTCTTCCTTTCCCTGCAGGTCTGCCATTTTTAAGCACCAGTGGTCGAGTTAGTTTCTTACTGGAAACAATCTGTTAAAATTGGAAAGTGATAGAAAGAGCTATTTCACTTCAACATGTAAATGTTTAGACTGAATGGTTTCAAAAAGGGTTGAGTATAAAGTTCACTTAAAGTCATTAGAAACAGAAACATTAAGTCCATTCCTTAAAGACTTAGAGATTATAAAACACATCTGCACCCACTGCAAAAGATTTCCAAGGAGCCAATCCGGATAGATAAAATCTCCCCACCCACTACTTTCTTTATCAACTACTTCAAAGTTAAATCCTTCCTTGTAATGAAAAAAGAGGGCCAGGTTCTCATCCTATACAAATCACTGAGCTGAAATGAAACCCCTGTAGGTAAAAGGTGGGTCTTAGAATGCTCAATAAATGGGATTCAATTTTTCAGCTGAAACATAACTTCGTATATAATCCCCACAAGATATCATTTTGATTAAAATAATATAGTAGACCTAGGTACTCTCAAATAGATCTATTTCTCAAATTTATTATAATTTTAGATATACTGTGATTTTTTCCCAATCAATACTTCTTTAATTTTCTCTTTGATACTATTTATCAAAGTTTGAGAAAATTGATCAGCTCCATGTTGTCCTTGAGACATAGGAAATAACATGATCTCCAAAAAATTCAACACTAAAAAATAAAATCATAAAAGACAAATCTTAGAAATAGATGTCACCCACTGAAAAAAAATGACTCCTCCCTCCTGAAGCCTTCCCTATTCTATCATAAATGGTCATGATCTCTCCTTACAAGTCAAACTGAGCTAGAAGCACAATGGTGAGCCCACAGACACACCCCTGCTCTGACCCAACCTGTAATATCCTAGAAAGACAGACAATTAAGCAACTACAGTAAAATATGGTCAGTGTTAAGGTAGAAGTGGTAGAGAGGACCAAGCGAGCACATGGAGGTGATCCAGACTACTCTAGGGCGTCAGAGAAGGCTTGCTAGGGGGAGTAAGGTCCATACCTAAGGTTAGAGGAGGAGCAAGCCAGGTAAAGGGATGGTGCTGGGGCTGGGATGGGGGGGGAGGTGGGGAGGGTGGGCTCAAGGGGCACCAGTCCTGCTAGTTAGAACATCGGAGAAGCTGCTGTTACTTTGACAGCATTTATGACTTAAACAAAAGAACAATACTGTACTGAAATCTGCAAACAGCAGACAAGCAGTTAGAGCAATGGTATTATTTATTGAAATGTTGAATGAAACACCCATACACACATGGTCCCTACCCTCATGAAAAATAAGATAAATTCTATAATGTTCAAGCAAAACATACTAATATATGAACTCAGTCTTTAAAGTAATTACAGCGTTTTTCAACTTTAGTAATTAAACTGATGAGCGCTTATCAGAAACACCCAATTCTTTGGTTCAAGTTTAGACAAAACATTTATACTGTATATACTCACTTGTCCAAGGGTACATTCACATTCTCCTAGGAAGTCATCATCACTCAGCTCGACAGTTTTGTTGTCAATGTCATAAATCCCAAATTTCAATTTCTGAACCACTTCAAAGTAGTAATCAATAATAAATGTCTTGGAAAATTTGGGATTCAAGCAATTCTTAATCCTTTCTGTGCGGTCAACCTATATTCACTCCCCCAAAATAAAAAAGTTTCTTCAGATCAAAAGTGCATGTGTTTAATATCTTTACATACTACATGTAACTAAATACAGGCATGGTAGCTAAAGGAAGTGTTTATATGTGTATGAAAAATTTCACAATCAAGGACAAGTTTGCCCAAAAAACTGCAATAACAGATGAGATGGTTTTATTATTTTTAACATTTTTAATAAACTCTTCATATTATCACAAGAGCAATACAGATTGCTTTTCACCTACAAGTATTTAACATTACCTCATACCACTGTTGACCACTCGTATTCAAAAATAACACACACAAAGGGTCTGACTTTGACCCTACATCTTTATCCAAAAGATTGTCACAGGAAATATTCAGTTCCACCTTTGTGACACACTGGGCAGCCATCTCTGAGCTGTAAGAAAAACAAAGAAATGAGAAAGCTGGTGAAATGGTGCCTTTAAGAAGCACATGCATTCCTTGGGAATTCCCTGGCAGTCCAGTGGTTAGGACTCGGCACTTTCGCTGCCAGGGCCTGGGTTCAGTCCCTGGTCAGGGAACTAAGATCCTGCAAGCTGTGCGGCATGGCCAAAAAAAAAAAAGAGGCACATGCATTCCTAATGAAGTATCTGAATTCTTAAGACAAATTGTCAGAATAGGATAACAGAGTGAACTTGCTAGAATAAGACTTTGTTATATGTGCTTCCAGGCAATTCAGATGTCTTATTAGCCCATGCCAGTGATATTGTTTCAGTCAGTTTCTCTTGCTGGGATAAAACTCATTTACTGTGTGACAATAAAATGAAGCTTTGAAGATGGCAAAAAAGACATATTAATCTTTTCATCACTACAAATTTTACCATTCAGAAAAGTCCAAGTATAATCTTGATCCTTCTTTTAAACATAGCCTTCTGCTACAAAACAAAACAGATTAAACCTCAACCTTAATTTTATCTTTGTTTATCTGACAAGATACTGAGTAAGATATTTGCCATTTTCAAGGAAATTTTGGCTAAGACCCAAGCCTGGGGAATAAAAGACACCAAACACCCCTCCTCTCCTCACCCCATCCCCGCACATTTTACAGCAGTGGTTCTCAAGCTTTGCTGCTTTTGGAATCACCTGGGGAGCTTTCAAAGCCACTGATGCTGGTGTCCCACACAAAGAGATGTAATCTAATTGGTTTAGGGTGCAACCTGGGCATCGGCTCCTTGGATGATTTCCATGTGCAGACAAGGTTGACAAACCCACCATTCTACAGAGAGCATCCAGCAAATAGGCATGGCTCATCTTTCATCAAGACTTGCTAAGAAAGACCAGAGTCAGCCTAACTTTCACTCAGCCCTCCTTGCCCCAACCTCCAATCATTATATGAAGAGGACTGGGGAGACAGAGGATTAGCTGGGGGCTGGCCCTGAGAGATGATGCAGTGTTGAGGGTCAGCTACTTTCCTTCCTGAACCCAGGGAAAGAAAGGGCCTGCAGGTGTCACCAAGAAGAGGAAGCAGACATTACATGCCCCAGCTGGAAGTCCACTTAGCCACCTGTCTAAAGCAAAGTGGAGGTTGCAGGCTCTGGAGGCAGAAAGGTACCTCCTCCCCTAGAGCTGCTGGCAACATCCTTAGAATGTGGAGTAAGCAGTTAGTGCCCTTGTCTTCCACTCAGATTTAGCTGACATTCTGGGACTACAGGAACAAATCTACTCATCATCTTGTTAGATTCAAACAGGATTTCTGTGCTGTACAAAATGTGTGATCAGTTCTGAAATAATAAGGATCACTATTAGAAGAGCTCTTAGGCAGTGTCAAAAAACAACTCATATCTTATAGAAACTAAATACTCTGTTAGACTCTAAAAACAGCAGCAATCCTCAATGTGTGTCAAAAAATGCAATACTAGCATTTAAGATTCCTAAATTAAACAGAATAATAAGGTAGGTTTTGTAGTCTTAGTAGCTAAAAATTCCTTTTAAAAGCCATGATATACGTATGTCCCTTCACCTGAGAAGAGAATTATTTCCTAATAAGCAACAAACTTCACAAATTCCCAATTTGCTTCCTAAATTCCCTACGTAGGGATGTTGTAGTAAGACTAAAACTACTATGGCCTTTTACTATGAAGTCAGATTTTTTTTTTTTTGGCCACTTTACATGCACCAAAATTATTAAGTGGTAAAATACACAGTACTGACAACCTGTACGAAAGATACTAAGGTCAAGGAGAAATCAATAAAGCAGACAGAGGAGAATTAACAGTACTAAGAGTGCAGGTGAGACTGACACTGCCCAGGCTTTGAAATCTCATTTAAACAGGTGAAGAGGGAAACAGCACAGGGACAGGAAAGAACAAGACAAGAGAAGCGAGCATCTGTGTCAGGGAAAGCCACGCAAGACAGAAAGCGGGGCAAGTTTAGAGTGTCCTGAGAGCCAGGCTGAAGGACTCAGTAGGTGTGTAATAAGGCACTACTGCAAGTTCTCAAACTGGGGATAACAGGATGAAATGGTTTATTTTAAAATAAAATAAAAGTAAATAAAATAAATTCAACAGACAAATGGATAAAGAAGATGTGGTACATATATACAATGGAATATTACTCAGCCATAAAAAGGAACAAAATTGGGTCATTTATAGAGACGTGGATGAATCTAGAGACTGTCACACAGAGTGAAGTCAGAAAGAGAAAAACAAATATCGTATACTAACGCATATACATGGAACCTAGAAAAATGGTACAGATGAACCAGTTTGCAGAGCAGAAATTGAGACACAGATGTAGAGAACAAACATATGGACACCAAGTGGGGAAAGCGGCGGGTGGTGGTGGTGGTGGTGGTGTGATGAATTGGGAGATTGGGATTGACATGTATACACTGATATGTATAAAATGGATAACTAATAAGAACCTGCTGTATAAAAAAATAAATAAAATTCAAAATAAAATGTCACTTGTGTCAAACCTCTTCTAATTTTATCTTGGAATTTAGAACACTCCAACATATAAAGAAAGTCTCTTTATCCAGTAATACACAAAATACAGAATTTACCAAAATTAGCATGTCTTCCACCAATTTAATTCAGAACATTAGTTATTTATTTTCTGAAATATATACAATACTAGAGGTATTTGCAATAATAGTGTGAATACAATAATAGTGTGAATACAATGGTGAATACAATCACCATTCTTTCTCACTTTGATTTATGAAAAAAGAAAAAGTGCTAAAAACATAATAAGAGGCAAGAAGAAACTAGTAGGAAAGGGGAGATACCTCAAAACTCAAAAGCACAGAGACAATGGTCCAGGGACTTTGAAGCTATGCACATCCATGAAGTCTCTGGCATATTGACACTGGGGCCTCATCCTCAATCTCTTCTTCCTTTAGACTGTGCATGCCTAATTCTCCTCTTCTGTGCCTTTGACTAGTACCTCTTCCCCTCCCATACAAGAAACTGTGAGCATCCCTTTAGGCTCTGTCACCTCCTGACCTTTGGCTACCTTTACTTCTTTGACCTGACCCCTCTCAAGGCTTCAGCCATCCACTTGGCATAAGGTACTCCCAAACCTATATCTTTCATCCCTGTCCCTATGCACAATTACTTTTACTCTATTTTACATCTACTGTTTTCAGCCCTGAAGCATCCTCCCTTGATTGGCCCCTTCCTCTTCATTGCCTCATTTCATAGGCTCTGGAATCAGACTGCTGAGTTCTCATTGGGATCCCACCACTGGCTTAACGTGTGACCTTAGGCAAGAGCTTAACCTCTCCGTTTCCTCATCTACAAAATGAAAATAATAACTGTTCATAGGGTTATTGTAAGGACTAAATGAATTAATATATTTAAACAGTGACTAGAACATGGTAAAAGTTGTTTTATCATTATTATTTATTTATTTTTTTTATTTTAAGACTACCTGCCTCCAGGGTCTGATCCTCTCCTATCTATCCCATGTTTCACATTTTTTATTATTCCATTCCATGTTTCCCAATTATTCCAACCCGCACCAAGTCCCTTGTTTGAGTTACTGCTGCATTAATAGTAACAGATTACTACAGTACAGAACAATATCAAATTTGGAGCAATACACACCTGGGTCGATTCCTGCATCTGGCGCTAGCTGTGTGACCTCCTATAGGTTACTTTCAGAACCTAGATTTCCTCATCAGTAAAAATAAAGACACTGCAAGTGAATTCGCGAATCTGACATGTGCCAGGCATCTTGCTTTTCATATTTAACACAGAACCTATGGAATAAATGTTAATTGTATAATTTTTTTTCTTTTGCATAAGGTAGTTTAGAGTCTCATAAGCTGCATGGATAATGCAGTATCTTGCGGAGGGACTTAGAATGAGCAAGGACCTCTAAGGCTCCCACAAAACAACTTGTAAAGAATTCTCTACTAGCAGCCAGAAAGCCCTCAAATTTCCAAGGATGGGGAACAGAGAATGAAGATAATACCTATGTGTAATGTCAGTCTCATAGCAAAGAGACACAACACATCAGAAGAGCATTATCTTTTTTCCTTAAACATGCTCATACAAGAGCTACAAAAATAACGTGCCAGGCACACCTGATTATTTAGTAAATTGCTGACAGTTACATTACTGCATTGTAGCTGGGACACAAATTTCCTCTATTAGCAGCAACCCCCCCTGAAAATGACTCTTAGGGCAGCATCGTTTTTATCTAGAAACCCATTATGGCTGAATGGCAAATGGAAGAAATTACATAAACACTTGGGTCTGAAATGTTCTTAATAGCCACATTTATGAAGATTTTCTTTTCATTTCCTTTCTAAGTAATTACCCAGCACAGGATAATTTTTATTATATTAAAATATCCAGTTTTTAAAAGAGCAATAGGTATTCTTTTATGATGGAAGAAAACAAAACAAATGTTTTATACCCTTTAGTATGGAAAATAGGAGATTTGGCTGGGATGAGTGGCCAGGCAGAGGAATGCATGTGCAACTAAAGAGCAATTCTATGTATTTCACTCCTCAAAGAGCAGGATGATGGAGAGAAAAGACAGAAATAGCCTCTAGGATTAGACAACAGCTTCTCTACTGTATAGATTACTTACTGGAGAATTGTTCGGTTTCTAAATGCAATTAACCCCTAGAAAGCGTATGAACCATTCTCCCAGTCACCCTAACTTTCCTGAATCAACATAACACAGATAATTCAAAGAAATTAAAAATTAAGACCTAATATCTGAAGTAGGATCTCATGTGTGAAATTTAAGGCATATGGTTATTCCCATGCCCTAGCTGAAAATCCTCAAGTCCTGTCTGCTTCCTCTTTTCCCATCTTCCCTTAGACTCACTCCTTAGATCTCTTCAGTAAAGGAGATTCTGCCTACTATAACCCCAAATCTCTCCAATGTGGAGGTGCAGAACCTTCCCTATACCCACAGTCACAACTATGTCATGTCTTCTGTAGCTCTCACCTGCCTACTATAATAGTCTCCCAACTGGTATTCCCACTGCCATTTTCTTTCAATTCACATTATGATTTTATCACTTTTAATTAAAAAAAAAAAAATCAGGGCTTCCCTGGTGGCGCAGTGGTTGATTGTCTGCCTGCCGATGCAGGGGACACGGGTTTGTGCCCTGGTCCGGGAAGATCCCACATGCCGCAGAGCAGCTGGGCCTGTGAGCCATGGCCGCTTAGTCTGCGTGTCCGGAGCCTGTGCTCCGCAACAGGAGAGGCCACAACAGTGAGAGGTCCACATACCGCAAAAACAAAACAAAACAAAACAAAACAAAAAAAAATCATTACTGGCTGCCCAGGGTGTACCCTAGTCCAATCAGCTACACCTAGAATTTATGGCTCTGTCTACATCTGCCCCAGCCTACCTAAGCAGCTACCTCTGATAATGACAGGACTGTAGCATGCTCAGCATATACGACACACTACGAATTGTAGCAATTATTATTTTATTGTAGTCAAATATTTTAATTGACTGTCTCAGCATTGATGGCCTATTATTAAATAGTAAGACTCAAAGCACTTTTTTCATCCTTGTTCATAAAAATCTTCTTGAAATAATAATAAAAGAACCTCTGGGATTTACACAAAATGAATTTGCCAAAGTAGTCAGCCTTGACTATACATAAGTGTAATTGTCCTAAATTCTCTCAGTAGAGTTTATTTATCTGAGCTACTTCATAGTTGCTGCATGGGGACCAGTGACCAGTGACAATGACTCATTATTTGCCCTAAAACAGTTGGGAGGGAAAAGTCGGTGCCCATCCACCAATGCCTTTAGTAAACACCAGTCTTTAGCTACAAAATGAGAAGTTTGGCAATATTAAAATGTGCTCAAAGGTTTCTTCTGGTTCTAATACCATGACTCACTAATTGCTACCCATAGTGTGTCCTGCATGACCTCCACTGAAAGCGAGCTGGGGTACCCCTGGGGCAGCTGGAATGCGGCCCAGCAACATCAGCAGTACATGCCTACAGTGTTTCTCAAATTGTGTGGCTCACAACAGTAATAGGTATCCCCCTCCTAAAAAAAGTGGGAAAAGGGTAATATGTCAGTAAATCCAAGAGCTGCTACACTACTTGTAAGTCCCAAGTCAAACCAACAGGTGTATATATTAAGAGGTTACTCTATACCCATTACTATGCTAAGGATGGGGGTGAGGGGCATGATACAATAGAAGACCTTAGTGCACATTATAAGTGTACCAGGTGATCCAATCGCTCAACACTGAATATCTTCTATGCGTTGTAAATACAGAGGGTGGAGGGATGCAAAAAAAAAAAAAAAAAAGGCGAAATAAATACCTAGCTATCTCTGTATACACAGAAATATAAAACTGTATGGTGCAGACAGAGAGCCACAAAAGGCCTCAGAGGTTTTGTTTTGTTCTGTTTTGTTTTTGCGGTACGTGGGCCTCTCACTGTTGTGGCCTCTCCCGTTGCGGAGCACAGGCTCCGGACGTGCAGGCTCAGTGGCCATGGCTCACGGGCCCAGCCGCTCCGCAGCATGTGGGATCTTCCCAGACCAGGGCACGAACCCGCGTCCCCTGCATCAGCAGGCAGACTCTCAACCAGTGCGCCACCAGGGAAGCCCCTCAGAGGTTTTTAATCCTCAGAAACCGAGGATTAAAAGTATATTCCATTACAAATGAATTTGCATTCATATTGTCACTTGCTACTGGATTTTCTTTCCCCTTAAACTTAAAGGTAGAGAGTGTGGGAACAGAGAAAGAGAGGAAAGAGGAAAAGGAAAGATAGTTACTTCCATACATCTGGATAATTTTGGGGTTTGCTTTTTGCAATTTTCAAAGTGCTTCCAAATAATATATTATATTCTGTGCTTTACCAAAAAACCCTAGAGAATTGGCCAGGCTAAGGAGTACTACCATATGGTAAGAGGTCAATACATCATAGCTATAACTATAATACTAAGCATGAAAATATCTGGATTGCCCCAAAACATGTTCATAATTTTCAGCACATTGTTAATTTTCAAAACAATGCATAGTGTCTATTAAAAAAATGAATTTCTCCAAAAAAGTTAAATTAGTTACCCAACATAAACAAGCTAATAAGCGGCAAGGCCGGGGCAAGAACCCAGGTTTTTTTCCCCCTCATGCCAGAATGCCCTGAGGGCACTAAAGCGTCTAATTAATCATTACTTAGTATAACAGCAATATTTTCTAATTAATTTCCTTATGACTTTTTACTTAGTATATCAAATGTTATATTCAGCCTGATACAACTTAATGAATAGGATCTTAAAAATTACAAGATTAATATTTATACCATAACTATCACTATCTTTTTTTTTTTTTTTTTAATGCAGTATGCGGGCCTCTCACTGTTGTGGCCTTGACGCGCAGGCTCAGCGGCCATGGCTCACGGGCCCAGCCGCTCCGCGGCATGTGGGATCCTCCCGGACTGGGGCACGAACCCGTGTCCCCTGCATCAGCAGGTGAACTCTCAACCACTGCACCACCGGGGAAGCCCATATCACTATCTTTCTTAAACAAGTGTAACCAGAATAAGAGCTGAATGGTTTATATTTACATCATAGCAGTTCCTCTTCAAGAGAGCCCATTAGATTGTAAATTACTTAAGGCTAAGAAAGTATTTGCTCTGTGCTAGACAGTCTCCACACACACAGATCTACATGGGGGTCACTGGATCTCAGTGTTCTCTGAGCACACTGCTAGACCATCTTAAGGGAGCAAAACTAATTCTCAGGAATACACCACACTTAATATCCAAGACTCTGGTATCGAAAAGCTTACAATAAAGAAAATTACACTAGGTTTGACCAGTATTCAGAAGACAGTGATGCCCACATTGTTACTTAATCCCAACCATGGGATACTAGAGATGGGCATAGGGAATTAGGTCAAATACAGAAGCACAAAAAACAGAGAAAGGGGCATGCTTTCTTTTCAACGTGCAAAAGGGACCACAAGAGGTCACTGGCTCAGGAGTCAGAAAAACTGGACTACAGTTCTGTGTCAGTCACACCATAGGTGGGTAAATGCTGCAGCTTCTCTAGGCCTCAGGGTTTTTCAATCGTTAAATCTAAGAGTGAGTCAATCACTTTAACCTGTAAGGCTGCTTCCAGTTAGTGTTCTATGACCTTAATTTAATTACAGTGAACATGACACTTGTTTAGGAACTGGTAGTTAAGGAGTAGGAAAAAAAACTTTTTAAAAGGGGGGAAGAGAAAGTTTATAATAACCAAGGAGAGAAATAGAAGGAAAAGGATAAAGTTTTCCAAACTCAGCCTCTATCTCCCACTATTGAAAAAGTTGTATCTGAAAAAAATATTTATTCAGTTACTCTCCCACTGAAGGAGGTACCTTTGCTTGAAATTGTTATTCAACCCCCCAACCCAACATGACTGGAAAAAATAATGCATATCAACAAACAAAACAGAGGGCCCAGTCTATTAGGTACATGCAGCATAGTAAGGAAGTAAATTTTACTACCATCCATGGAATTTCACATTATTAAACTCTCAATTCATATCATGGCAGCAAAAGGGATCAGCTTTTGGCCACCGTGTGTTTTTTAAATGAATTTCCAGATTCTTCAGTTATACTGAACAAAATCTAAATAAATCTATTGCTGATACCTGAACATGCAGAATTGGAGACAGCAGGAGTTAATATGAAAGTGTTGACACTTGATCACTCTTTTCTTTCCTTGAACACAAGGAGTAAGTGCAGTTCTACCCTGTCCTCATTGCTACAAAGTAAGCAATCAACTAAGGCCCCTTCCTTGATTTCTCTATGAAATCTCACCTGTTCTATGATTCATAGCAGGCTACAGAATTTACTTAACATGTGTTTCAGGTTATACTGCTTTACTAATCCCTTGGCTGCTGTATATACATTTTAGAAATGTAACTGATTATATTTTCAAGCGTATCAAATGAACAGTTCATCATAGGTGCACTGAGTGATGTGTTAATAAAAGTTAAAAGCAGTGGGCTTCCCTGGTGGCACAGTGGTTGAGAGTTGGACTGCCGGTGCAGGGGACACGGGTTCGTGCCCCGGTCCGGGGGTATCTCACATGCTGCGGAGCGGCTGGGCCCGTGGGCCGTGGCTGCTGAGCCTGCGCATCCGGAGCCTGTGCAAAAAAAGTGACAATATCTCAGTATTGCCTCACCTTACGAAACATGCATCTTGGCAGAGTTAGCTACACAGTACATACCTCACCTACTTAAGTGAATCATCTTTTACCAAAAACTGCCTTGATAAAAATCAGAGCTGCATCCCCTAGGAGAAAATTCCAGGATGCTCAATTGAAAATTTTGTTAAGTTACAATAAAGACTCAGTAAATCTGCTGGCCAGCTGTGCAGCAGGCAGTTAGACATTATATTAAGGCACAGCAACCTGCTCAGATTGAATTCCCTTGGGTTCTCATTCCCCTCAGGGCATTTTAAGAACTTCCCACCTTCTGTAATCTCCCAGATGTTGGACCAGAAATCAGAACGTCTCACCTATCCTTATTATCCAACTATGCCCAACTCTGAAAGAATGCTTTCTAAAACTTGGCTCCCTCATCTTCTCAGCTGGGCACATGTACTATCTAATTGGGCAAGACAGGCATTTCACATTTTAATACTACATGCTCCTCTCTAGTTCATGGTGAACAATGACATGAAAATTCTTTCCACTTAAAACTGCAACAATTACAGAGTTTAAAAGCTTGGTTTGTCCTCAGGGTTTAAAAGTGTGTATGTTGAGAAAGAACTGTTGAGATGTTTATATACTTCCTGATTTCAAGAATATTCATTTTATGGTTGCTTAGCATACACATTCCAGCTGTTTTTAACTTTCTGGCAAATCGCTTTATATTTCCCAATCATGAACAGTTTAACAGTACTATTCATTCACTCAACACTCATTCAACAAATACTTACAGAATGCCTGTGTGTCAGACACTGTTCTAAGGGATTAGGAGTCAACAATGAACAAAACAGACAAATATCCCTGCCCTCATGTGGTTACACTGTAGGGAGATATATAGTATGATACGTGATGGTAAGGGCTAAAGAGAAAAACAAAGCACAGAAGGGGAGCAAGAAGTATTTAAGGTGGAGTGTCATTTTAGTATTTTATCGACTTATTTTGACAATACCATTGAAAAATACTTTTTAAAATTTTCCCTTCTTTTTAAAAAATTCTGACCCCTAAGCAGATTGTACATTGGTTTTTCCATTAAGTGTTTCTAGGGAAGACAAAAGCTTAAACTTGGGGTGTGGATAAGTTAGATTGTGTCTAACAAGCAGTGCATTATGAAGCCATGCGATAAAGGCCCTGATAGTGAAATGACCTGTTGGAAAGTTGGAGGTTTGGGTGAGCTTCCTGCATGGATCGCTCAAGGGGTGTTCTTCCCGTGGACCAGGAACGCAGAATCTCTAAAGAAACCCTTTGCTCTTAAGATGTAATTTACATATTTGCTTTCAGTTGAAATAACTGAAAATATTAAATCTAACAGTTGTTTGTCTAATATAGAGAGTGTCATATGTATTTAAGTTGTGTATTTTTATAAAGTAAGCCAAATACCAAGAAAGCGGGGAGAGGGAGCAGATAAATTTCTCCTTACAGTTGCAGATATCTATTTTAACATCTACTATCACCTTAGGGTCTAGAGGCATGGTAAACTAAATGCTCAGAGTATTCAAGTAGCCTGATGACAATGCATATTGCAACCACACTGCTGCTTTGGTAATTTTCACAGGAACCAGACATAATACATCCACTTGGTAAGAGGATATTTCAAAATTATTTGCCAAGATTAATAGGCAGTATGTCACATTTTTCATGGAGAAACAGTGTTAGTATGCTATCCATCTAATTTATATTGGTAAATTTGACTATTACATTGACTATTTTAATGTCTTTTTAAAAATTATGATTGCATACTCATAAGCTGTTATATATTAAAAGAATAAACAGTCTCTCCAAAAGAATCCCAATACCCTGCCCCCACAGCTTCCTCAAATATATTTAAACCAGCATAACTGGCTTAAATGTAGTTATCATAATCTTATCAAAAAGTAGAGTGGTGATCATTCTGTAAAGTATAAAAATATCAAATCACTGTTGCACCTAGAACTAACATAGTATTGTAGTACTTCAATTTAGTAGCACTTCATCATATTGTAATACTTCAATTGAATAAATAAATAAAACATATACATAATGTCTGCCTTCGATCATCATATTAGAAACTTAAATAATGTAGTCAAATAAAATCTATGATACTTTACTTTTAGGTGCTAATTTAAACCTCCTTCTAGCCAGTCTTTTAATAAATCTTCTACCAAGTATTCTACCTAATTGTTTGGACTTTAACCCGATTAGCAATCCTTATAAGGTAAGTAAGAACAGAAAGGGAAAATATTGGTGGGAAGGAAGCTGGCCTGTAGGTAATAATGGGTACATTAAAGGAATGGCCAAGTTTGGACTCTTCAAACTTGTTGAGTGCCACCAATGAAAGTAGTATTTATCCCTGCTAAAAGATCCACCTAAAAGATCATGCTTTTGATGAGCAGTGGTGGCTAGTCACAAACCCTTGAAGGTCAAATGTTATTTAATCATATTTCACATCCTACACTAACTCTCTTGGTTCTGCTGACAGGCATACTTTCTAACATAATACATCACTGGCTAAAGAAAGTTTTGAAAAAGAAAGAGAAAAGAAAACTCTAATAGTAAGAAAAAAGCACAGCAATCACCAAGAAAGAAAGAGGGCAAGGAACACTATGTCTAAAGCTATACCAAAAATTGACAGGAGTTAGGGTACAGTATGAATTGGGTATCTGAACCAAGGCTACAAAGGAAATATTCAGGGCAAGAGTGATACCACTGTAAAGAGTATATAAAAATACGTAATACTTAGATTGCCTTAAATTTATGTGGAAATGAAGACCATTGTCTATAAAGTGTTCACAGCTATAGGTAAAATTAGGAGAGGTGTTCAGTCATTAAGCAACCCTTAAAAGGCAAAAAACCATTTTGTTTCCCCCGTCCTGAAATCTCCTGTCCTTCTCCTTTCTTAGGGGCTCAATCTGAGAGAAGAAATCCTGAAAGAGAACTGCACACTTGACTGTGGGGTTATGCCAGGCACTGTGCTGAATGCTGTGCAGTGCTGAAATGCAGCTCCCCCTCAGAGGCAGAGAGCCTCAGCATGGTCCAGTCCCAGACACCTACCTCTCAGAATGTTTTCAGCCCAGAGTGGGATGCATTTCTCCAATTCATCAGCTAAAAGGAACTGCCTTATTAAAAATTCTCACAAAGGCAAAAGAGTGGCCCTGGGTACCATAGATTAATCTATTGATGTGCCTATAATTGCCATCATACATGTCATCTGTTCTCAGTTCTCCATTCTTTTCTTATCCTTTTCTGCCTCCCTCTACCTATGCTCTAGGCCCACACAAATTGTGTTTGGCTCTAGCTGGCAGCACTAAGAGCTGGAGTTTGCTGTCCTCAATTAATGACAACAGCAGGATATATGTAGCTATATATAGCTTACCACTATGTGCCTGACACTTTGCTAAGTGTAGTCCAAAAATGATCTTTTTTAATCTTTATAACAACCCTATGACATAGGAGGTATTTTATCTCCATTTTACAAATGCAGAAACAGGCCCTAAAAGATTAAGTAACCTGCCCAAGGTCATACAGCTAACAAATCTCAACGTATAGATCTCATACCTAGGTATCCATCTTATCCCAAAGAGTAATAATGTTCTTTACATTAAGCCATAAAGCCTGTGCTCAGAAATCATACAGATGTTAATTTCAACTCTAATGCTACCACTTACCATTTGTGCAGTTTGGTAAATTATTCAATCTGAGTTTCCTCGAGTATGAAATGGAATAGCAATACCACTTAAGTTGGCGGCTGTGAGCACTAAATGAGCTAACATATAAAAGTTGTCGGGCAGTGCTTGTGGGATACTGTAATCAATACTCACTGCGTCCAATCCCGCCCTTCCTTCTATTTGATTATCAGTTATAGAGGCAGCCACGAAAAGATAACACCAAGGATAAGCAAAAATTGTGGATCATCATCAAGCACAACGTCAGTGGTAGGCTTGCTCGGTCTCCCAGAGGTTCCGGCACTGCAAAACTAATGTAACCGCACTTCCTCCACGCCCCTGGTTGCGGTGAGCCCCAAACAGAAGAAATTCGTAGCTGGAGCCTGAACTGGAGCCGCTAGGATACGCCATCTCGCAACCTCCTGCTTTACACCAAAATCAAGAATCACCTTTGCCCACCCCACCTACCTAGCAGCTTCCCCTGAAACCATCGCCTACTCTGAGGCCCACCCCATTCCTCTGGGTATTCGCTAAGGCAGAGAGGGACGCGTGACCCAGTTACCTCTCCGAGCTAGGAGCTGCGGCAATTTCTGGGCGTGTCTCCCTTCCCTGGGCCGCAGGCCTGACTCCCCGCCTGGAGGATCCCGGGCACCGCCCGCCCAGGTGCACTAGCACCAGGTCCAAGAGGCGTCTCGCGGCCCGGAGCTGAGCCCGGAACTCTGGCTACACCGGGAGGCGCGGGGCAACCCCGGGTCTCGGCAGGCCGCCGATCTCGGGTCCAGCGGATCCAGAGGCCCCGCGCGCCCCGGCCTATCCCTGGCCGCGCGTAGCCCAGGATGCACTTACAGCGCGAGGTCAGGGCGGGCCGAGTCGCGCGGAGCCTGCGGGCCCGATTCTCCCGACCCGGACTCTTCTCCTGCCCCAGGGGATCGGTGGGTTGCGGGTGGCCCGCCACTCCGGGACCGAAACAGAAAGAAGTCCGCACTCACTTCTCCGTCTAAGGTGTAGAAGTCGCTCCAAGGTAGAGACCAGGCAGGCACACACCGCGGAACCTCCCGGCCGCCTGGGATTCACGGAAACCTGGGGTGGATCCGGCTGAGGGGAGGGGCGGGGCAGGGCTGAGGCCGGCTCCGCCCATCCCGGCCACTGCCTGCCCAGAGCTCGTAGACACTGATCTGTTCCTGTAGGTTGATGCTTCAGGGGTAGTAGATCGCTCGCTTACCGAAAACTCCAAGTTTACTTAAGGCGTTTAAGTAAGTTATTTGGTGCACCAAAATAAGTTCCTGAAAATAAAAGAAGTTATATTTGAGAAAATTTATACCACAAGCTGAACCAGGAAAGAACCAGCTTCAGCATGAAAGTAGTGAAATGCTAACTACTAACCATTCTTATCTAGAGCGCTTTCAATGTGCAACTATCGGAGTCATTTGATATTCTTAATTTCATTTAATCCTCACGATTTTGTAACGGATTAGTGCCATTATCCCCATTTCACAAGTGAGAAAAATATGACTAACTGGAGATTTGATAGCTAAGTAATTAGCCTATTTGCCCAGATTCAGAGTAACCTCTAAGTGCCCCACTTGACTGCGACTTGATGCTGCTTGAGATTAAACTACTACATAAAATATTGCTCCATCTGACTGCTTGAAGTTTGAATTTCTGTCCCAAAAAACAGGGACAAAATCAACAGGCAAACACATGGGAAAAAATATTTGCCACAAACCTGACATTCAAAAACAAGGGTTAGTATCTTAAGTATAATTGCCCTTAAAAATGGGCAAAAGATAACTTTTTTAATTACAGAAGAAATGGAAAAATGAACCAAAGAAGAAATATAGACTTTTCTAAGCCAAACTTTTAATCCAAAAAAATGCAAAGTAAACACTTTTAAGTAATCGTATCAGTGCAAGTGAAGATTCATTCCTTTATTCAACACCTCCTGGGTGCCTGTTATGTGCCAAACATTGTTCTATAAACATTGTTCTATAGAGACTTGTGATAAAGACAGTGACAGACAGAAGCTTCTACCCTAGAGGGAGAACAAATAATAAGTTATTAAAAAGAAGCAAAATGATTTCAGATAGCCATAAGTACTGTGAAAGGAAAATCAAAATGGAGTCAGTATTGCTAAAAGAGCTTTCTAAAATGGAGCCAGGAGTCCACTGAGGAAGTGTGACTCATGTACATCTCAGCTCAGGTGGAATCTTAATAGGCACATCCAGAACATCTGCCCAATGTTCATGAAAATCAAGATACTTATTAGACCCTTGTGATAGCCTATCCATTAAGAACAAGTATCTTCTTTTCTGCATCAGAATCAACCATAATTCTTGCCAGACAACTTTAACCACCTCGTAGTTTCTGCCTTTATAAGCCCCTGTCTCTTTCTCTTTCCAGAAACACTCTTCCGGTTTTACTCAAGTCTGTATCTCCCAAATTGCAATTACTAAGACCCCCAAATAAAGCTCTTTGTTCATTGCAACCTTGATATTGATTATTGTTCACAGTACCATGAGGAAAGTAATACAGGGTAAGGTGACAGAAAGGGACTTGGGGATAATAAGAAACTTTTCAGACAGGGCAGGTCTCTCAAAGGTGGTGATATTTTAGCCTTCCCTAGTGGCGCAGTGGTTGAGAGTCCGCCTGCCGATGCAGGGGACACGGTTTCGTGCCCCGGTCTGGGAAGATCCCACATGCCGTGGAGCGGCTGGGCCCGTGAGCCATGGCAGCTGAGGCTACGCGTCCAGAGCCTGTGCTCCGCAACGGTAGAGGCCACAACAGTGAGAGGCCCGGGTACCGCTAAAAAAAAAAAAAAAAAAAGGTGGTGATATTTTATGTGAGAACTGAAAAATAAGAAAGACCCAGTCCTGCAAAGATCTGAAGGCAGAGGAATGATAGCAGGGACAAAGGCAGGAATAGACTTAGCAAACTGCAGGAACAGAAACAAGGCCTTTGTGGTTGGAACATAGTAGGGAGGAAAGAGAAGTGTTTTATTTTGTTTTTACTAAAGGTTGGTAAAAATAACCTTTTTGTTTTATTTTGATTCTGTTTTTACATTAAAGCGAAGGTCCTCAGGTACCACTAATTTAGTTACAAGTTTCAAAATTTCCAGAATACATAGTATCAATACCCAATTTTCATCACCTTTGTCTCCACTAAAATAGGGAGTAGAGTCAATGAAATGGTTTTGTACTTTTAGTACCCAATAAGCAATCTCTCAATTAAATAGACAGTGCCATAGCTATTCAATGTACTTATTCATTTTCCTCAAACTATAGTCTAAATTCCATTCTACTTTTGTACTTATTCATTCGCCCATTTATTCAACACATACTGAATGCATACTATGTATCAGGCATAATAAGGTTCTAGAAACAAAGAACAAATAGGCATGGGACTTAACACCTGGTGGAGATTTAAAGGGATGCTAAAATGAATGAGATATTCACAAAATAGTCTCTTGGCGTTCTTCTACCTCACTGGTTGTTCCTTTTTATCTCCTTTGCTTTTTGATCCTCATATTCCCAGTTCTTACACTGGAGTACCCCAGGGTTTAGTTCTTGACTTTTCTTTTTTCTGTCTTCATCCACACCTTTAGTTACCTCATCTAGCCTTACAGCTTTGAAATCCATCTATATTCTGAAGGCTCCCAAATTTCCAAATCCTGAAATTCTAGATTCCAACTCCCTACTTGTGAGTTGTATTAGTTATCTACTGTTCCATAACAGATTTTACCAAACTTAGGGACTTACAACTAAGTAGTCATTTATTATATACAGCTTCTTTGTTTCAGGAATTTCAGAGTGGCTTAGCTGGGTTCTGGCTTATCATCTCTCATAAGAGTTGCAATCAGGTATTATGCAGAGTTGCAGTCATCTTATGGGGCTGGAGGATCTACTTCCAAGGTGGCTTACTCACATGTTAACAGTAGTGCTCTTTGTTGGTGGGAGACCTCGGTTCCCTCTCCAACGTGTACCTCTTACTAGAGCTGCTTGAGTACCCTAATGGCATGGCCTCTGGCTTCCCCCAAGGCAAACAGTCTGAGAGATCAAGGGAGAAGCTTCGTGAGTTTTATGATTTAGCCTCAGAAGTCATATACCATCACATTTGCAGTATTCTACTGGTCAAATAGACAAGCCTACATCTAATGTCAGAGGGAATCCCACAAAGGAGTAAATCCAGGAGGTAAGAACCACTGGGGGCCATCTTGAAGGCTGGCTACCACAGATGCCTAATAATCATTTCAAATTTCAGTGTACAAGTAAACCCTCCTGATCTTCCTTCCCAAATCCGTATCTCCCACAGTCCTCTTTATCTCAAGTAATGGCAAAGCTTCTTCCAGTTGTTTGGGCCAAAACACTTGGAGACATCTTTGCCTCACTCATACCCTACCCTAACTGGTCCACTGTGTTGGCTAATCCTGTCAACTCTACCTTCAAAATACACCTGGATTCTGACTACTCCTATTTTCCAGCCTAGCCTGAGTCACCTCTATTTCTTTCTACATTTCTGTAATACCCAGTAACTGCTTCCCTTCCTGCTCCCCTTCAGTCTATTTACAAAACAGTCATAAGGATCTAATTAAAATGTAAATTAGACTGTGTCCCACATGATCATACAAAGAACGAAAACCAAAGTCCTTACAATTGCCTACAAGGTCCTACATTACTTGGTCCCCATCTCCTCTCTGACCTTATCTCTTAAGGTCACTCAAGACCTTAAGAGTCTCCTTCTTGCTCACTCAATCTAGAGCGGACTTATGTTCAGAGGAAATGCCACTTGCCTTTGCACTTTCATTTCACTTGCCATAATATGCTCTGCCCCCAGATATTTTCATGGCTCATTCCCTCTTCCCCCTTAGTGAGTTCTTCTGTGGCCACCACCCTATTTAAAACTGTAATGCCTATGCAGAAATACACTCTATACCCCTTTCTGCTTTATCTCCTTTTTCAACATTTATCATCATTTATTATATCTTTTATGATTTATTATATCATTTACCTTGCTTACTATCTTTCCCCAACTGGAATATATGCTCCGCTAGGAATTCACATCTAGAAGAATACCAGGCATATTATAGATAAGCAAAATATATTTCATTAGTGAATGAAGAAATTGTGCCAGGCCCTGTTATAGGCAAAAGCAGACATGTCATTGAGTTTATAGTACAGTGAAGGCACACATTACTAATTCTTATCAACTCTACCTCTAAAATATACTCGATTGACAAATAATCACAAATATAAAAATGAAATTATAAAATGTGCTTAGAGCTATAAAGAAAATGAAAATATATTACGGGGAATCAAGAAAAATTTCTCTGAGGAAGTAACGTTTGGACTGAGAGCTGAAAGGTGAATAGGAATTAGCTGGGTCAGGAATAGTGGAGTGGGGTAGGGGGAAGGGGGAGAGTGCTAAGGTAGTGAAATGGGAAGGAATCCTGAAAGAAACAATATCACATAGGGAAGTCTGAGGCTCATGGGAGGCAAGAAAAGATACTGTGCCTGGAGCCAAGAGAGAAATACTACAGACTTAAAGAGACTAAAGAAACAGGACAATTAAATGCAACACATAATCAGGATTTGAAACGAGTTGGGGAAAAAATGGTTGTTATAAAGGACAGCATTGGGACAATAAGCAAAACTTGTATATTAAATAATAGTATTCTATCAATTTCAATTTCCTGAATTTGGTAACTGTACTGGGACTAAATAAGAGAACATCTTTGTTTCTGGGCAGGAAGAGTCATGATATCTGTAATCTATTCTAAAAAGGTTCAACAACAGAAAATGATAATAGGAATAGAATATGCATATTATATGTAAAGAAAGATAAAGAAAATGTGGCAATATGTTAACAATGGATGAATCTAGGTGAAGAATATATGGGATTTCCTACAACTTTCCTAAGGATCTAAATTTTTTTTCAAAATGAAAATTTTAATTAAAATTTTACTCTGGCTGAAATATTAGAAACTCAATCTCAGGATTATGATGGCATTCAGTGGTATAAACATATTATTTAGCAATACTGAGAAAACTACCAGTAGAAATATGTAAAAAAAGAAAGTTTGGAAGAGGATCTATATATCTTTTAAAATATATGTTAAAAATAAAGAAAATAGGGATATCACTGATGTAATCCTAAAGAAATATGGTTGATTTAACGGGAAGTGGTGGAAGGAGCAATCAATAGAAGAAGCATTGGACTTATTGTTAGAAGACATGGATTCTAGTCTTCTACCAAAACCTACCAGCTAGGTAACCTTGGTGAATAAATCTCTTTGAGCTATAGTTCACTTGTTTATTAACTTGGGATACCACTTACTTCACAAGGTCGTTGGGAAGATCAAATGAAATAAAAGTGTTTGTTAATTCACTACATAGTATTGAAAGTACTACATAAATGTAAACTATTTTTTAAAAAACTTTAACTATCTTCCCTTATTGCCCATAAAAAAATTTCATATAATCCATATAGTAGGTTTGCAGCTTGTGTTTTCTCCCACATCAAATCTGAAGTAGGCTTCAAAACCTCTTCATCCTCTCCAAAAGAATTCCAGTCCAGTGAAAAAGCAATACCGACCTTACTGAATATTCTGAGGGGAAGCCAGGGGTTTTATACGACACATCCCAAAGCATACAACGTCATCAACCTTCTGTCAAGAGGCCTCCTCTCCCTAGTCTTTCTTGTTGGATCACTGTGGGCTGGTCATTCTTTGCCCGTCTCTGGCTTTTCCCTTCTCCCCGAGAAACTCCCCCTCCAGTCTCTCAATCTCTTCCATTCCCTTCTTTATGTAGAACAGTTTAATTCTAACAAGCGTTTATTTCCTAAAAGGACCCTCCAGTACCAGGAGTCTCCCCACCTTTGAAGGCAGCAGAGAATTATAAATAACAAATCATTATTTACTTGCATACGGAAATCCTTGGGTCTGTTTCAGAGCTTTCAAGTCTGTTCTGGTGATCTATCCTTTAGTCAAAGCCAAAACAGACCCCCAGGACGGCCAAAAGCCAGCAGCCCGAAGGGCGTTATCTCCCTGCCCCAGTCCACTCGGCGCAGGCGCAGCAAGGCCACTAAGTCCCGCCCAATCGAGGTATTTCCCGCCCCCAGAAACCGTGGACCGGAAGCTGCGGAGAGGAAGAGGAGCGGGGCCGAAAGCCGGCCGACGCTGCTCTCTGTGGAGGGACTGTGGCGCCTTTCGCTCTGCCCCGCTTCGTAGAAGCCAAAGGGGTGAGGGGTCAGGCCTGCGAGCTGCGGATCATGGCGCTAGCCTTGCGACTCTGGCGCTCTCTTCCTTTAGGACGTAGCGCTGCCCCGGGACCTCGGTTCCCGACGGGTGCTGCTGGCAGCAGGGAGCAGTGCGTTCTTTGGCGACTCCGCGGCGCTGAGGTACCCTCGCCGTCCTGGCTCCCGCTTTCCTCCCCTACCGGCTGGGCTCCGGCGGCCCCTTCCTTCTTCAGGCTCGGTGGCCCCGTGTCACCTTAGGGTATGTGGTGAACTGAGGAAGGAGTTCGGGGCCTGGTGTGCCTGGAGCTCTCCCGGTGACCGCGAAGGACAGGTCCTCTCCCTTTCGCAAGCCCAGTTCCTCTCTGAAAACTGGGGTCGGAGGAAGAGTGAGTCCCCCCCAGCCCCTCCCATCACTCCGGAGAATCTGCCTTATGCCTGTCTTTCCTGTGTAAACGCAAGGAGAACTGTAGGGGGGAAAAAGACCTTGACCTCTGTGAGATAATTTTAACTTTCGGTGACGGCCAGGTACAGTAATAGCACCTGAGGCTGTCAGTCTACAGGACTTTGGGAAGTTTGCGGTGTGATCTTGAAAATTCCTACGGCTCAGAACCAGAGATTTATGCACTATTTAGGTTTAAAAATTATTTTTGGGTTTCTTGTTTCATCTGCATAACGTTAAGAAAGGATGTTGGGATGTTAGCTTGTCATCCCAATTTTCACATTTCTGTTAGACTGATTGGCCTAGATTTATCTCTGAAAGGGGATTGAAGGGTGAGGGTGTGCATTGGATATATATCATTTGAACTAGGTGCTTCATTATTTTAAATTATTTTAAATATACATTTTTGACTGCCTGCTATGTGTTCAGAGTTGTGGGGTGGGGGAGGGTTGAAAGACAGTAAGGCTTGATCCCTTTCCTTGGAAGAGCTTATAGCCAGATGGGTTGATGTTAGATGATATGAGCAGAGGAATGGGAGGAGTACTAAGTATGAAACTAGCCTCAAGTTTCCAAATTAGAGCTTTGGTGAGTTAAAAATTTCATTTTAGTGGAATGATCCACTATTATTAGATAATAATAAAATTTATTGAAGGCTTACTATAACCAGGCATTGTGTTAAGCATTACCTGGTTTAATTGTGTACTGAAATGTGTCCATGCACCCTATGAGATAAGAACTGTTATTTTATCCATTTTTTTAGAAGAGGAAACTGAAATAAGCTTAAATAATGTATCCAAGTCACACAGCTAGAAAGATGTATCTCCAGATACTCCGAGTATCTACAGAGCACATGAGCTGCATATGGCCATTGTGCTAAAAAACTGAAAACTAGAGAAGCAAGATAGAAAAGGACAGAAAAAAATCACAGTAACGAGATACTAGAGAGACTTGTAGGTAATAAAACTCTGCTCTAAGCCAAAGGCAATAATGAAAATTCTTTCCTCCCTCTAAGTATATTGAATTTTTAGGGAGGTGGAGCTATTTATTATTACCAGATTTCCAATTTTTCATGTGTTTTCATTGCCTCATCATTTCTGTTTTTCTTTTTCCTAGACCTTCCTCCCTGCTTGATGTCAATAAGTTGAGTTTGAGGTATTTATTCCCCAGGGGTTTGCAGAGATTGGGGGCTACTTTTGAGTAGCTCAGACTTCATTTTTCTGTCTTTTTCAATTTGTAATCTACACTACAAAACACTCATTTCTGAACGTTTATTTTTCAGCGAATTTGTACTGAGTGCTTACTATGAGCAAGACTATTCTAAGCTCTGGGGGTATATTGAACGTGAGAAACAACCCTTTTGTCACTGATCTGACAGAAGGAAAGGTAGTTATTGAGTAAATGTAATGAATGCTAAGTGTTAGGAAAAGGGAAGCAAAATTACACCTAATCTGATCTTAAAGGGAAAAGGGAAAGTGTGTAAGCGGTTAGAGATGTGATATGAAGACTTGATAAAGGGAAGATGAGGACAAAGGAATATGCCTGTAGAGAGAGTAGCATGAGGCTTTGAGGTAAGAAAAGGTGGCATTTTTGGGGAACTGAAAGTATGACTGAAGCCTGGAGTGGAAGAGTAAACTGAAATAAACCAAGGCTGAAAAGTTAGGCAAGTACCAGTTTATTAGTTATCTATTATTGATAATAAATTATCACAAAGCAAAATGTCTTAAAGCAACAAACGTTTATTATCTCATGGTTTCTGTTGATTAGGAATCCACATGAGATTTATCTGGGTGCCTCTAGCTGAAGATCTCTCATAAGGTTGAATCAGCCTGGTCAGTTGCTAAGGGCTCCTGCCAAGGCTCAACTTGAGGGTAAAGGGAAGATTCTGCTTCCAAGCTCATCATGTGCCTGTAGGCAGGCCTCTGTTACTCACCAGGAGGGCTTCTTCTCAGGGCTGCCTCAAGACACAGTAGCTAGATTCCCCCATGGCAGGCATGCATTCAGAAGGAACACATGAGAGAGTGAGTATCAAAGATGGAAGCCACAGTCTTTTTATAACCTAACTTAGAAGTAACATCTTTTCACTTCTGCATATTCTGTTTCTTACAAGGGAGTCAGTAAGTTCAGTCTACATTTAAGGGGAGGGGATTGCACAAGGGAGTGAATAGTAGAAAGCAGGGCTCATTGAGGGCCATTTTATTTTATTTATTTTTAAATTGAGAGATAATTGACATGTATTAGTTTCAGGTGTACAACATGATGATTCAGTATTTGTATTTGTATATATTGTGAAATGATCACCACAATAAGGCTAGTTAATATCAATCTCCACACATAGTTACAATTTTTTTTCTGGTGATGAGAACTTTTAAGATTTCTTCTCTCAGCAACTTTCACATATACAATACAGTATTATTAATTATAGTCACCGTGCTGTACATTATATCCTCAAGATGTATTTATTTTATAACTGGAAGTTTGTCTACCTTCACCCATTTCACCTACCTCTTCCACACACCCCCAGCCCCTCTTCCCTTGCCTCTGGCAACCACCAAGCTCTTGTATATGAGTTTGGATTTTTTTTTTAGATTCCACATATAAGTTAGATCATACTGTATTTGTCTTTTTCTCTCTCATTTATTTCACTTAGCCTAATGCCCTCAAGGTCCATGTTGTTGCAAATGGCAAGATTTCTTTTTTTTCCAATGGTTGAATAATATTCCATTTTGTGTGTGTATCATTTTGTTGTTGTTCATTCATTGATGGACACTTAGGTTGCTTTCATGTCTTGGCCATTGTAAATAATATTGCAGTGCAACATGGGGTGCATATATTTTTTCAAGTTAGTGTTTTTGTTTCCTTTGGATAAATACCCAGAAGTGGAATCAGTGGATCATATTGATGTTCTATTTTCAATTTTTGGAAGAACCACCATACTGTTTTCCATAGTGGCTGCACCAATTTACATTCCCAACAATGGCGCACAGAGTGCCCTTTTCTCAAATCCTCTCCAGCACTGGTTATATCTTGTCTTTTTGATAATGGCCATTCTAACAGGTGTGAGGTGAGATTTCATTATGGTTCTGATTTGCATTTCCCTGGTGATTAGTGATGTTGAGTACCTTTTCATATACCTCTTGGCTCTCTGTATGTCTTCTTTGGAAAAATGTTTCTTCAGATCCTCTACCCATTTTTTTAATTAGATGTTTGTTTTTTTGCTGTTGAGCTGTATGAGTTCTTAATATATTTTAGATACTAACCCCTTATCAGATATATGATTTGCAAATATTTTTTCCCTTTTGGTAGGGTGCCTTTTCATTTTGTTCATTGTTTCCTTTGCTGTGCAGAAACATTTCAGTTTGATGAAGTCCCACTTGTTTGTTTTTGCTTTTGTTGTCTTTGTTTTTGGTGTCAAATTCAAAGTCATTGCCAAGACCAGTGTCGTGGAGCTTACCCCTATGTTTCCTTCTAGGAGTTTTATGGTTTCAGGTCTTACAATGAAGTCTTTAATCCATTTTGAGTTAATTTTTGTGTATGGAGTATAAGGTAGTGGTCCAGTTTCATTCTTTTGTATGTGGCTGTCCAGTTTTCCCAACACCAAAAAGACTGTTCTTCCCCCATTATATATTCTTGACTCCTTTGCCAATAATTACTGACAACATAGGCGTGGGGTTATTTCTGGGCTCTCTACTCTGTTTCATTGATCTATGTGTCTGTTTTTTATGTGAATACCATACTGTTTTGATCACTATAGGTTTATAATTTAGTTTGAAATCAGGGAACATGATGCCTCCAGCTTTGCTCTTTTTTTCTCAGGATTGCTTTGGCTATTTGGGGTCTTTTGTAATTCCATAAAAACCTTAGGATTGTTCTATTTCTGTGGAAAACACCATTGGAATTTTTATAAGGATTGTACTGAACCTAAAGATTGCTTTGGGTAGTATGGACCTTTTAACAATATTAATTCCTCTAAACCATGAGCATGGAATATCTTTCCATTATGTCCTCTTCAATTTCTTTAATCAGTGTCTTATAGTTTTCAGTGTACAGGTCTTTCACCTCCTTGGTTAAATTTATTCCTAGGTGTTTTATTCTTTTTGGCGTAACTGTAAATGGGATTATTTTCTCAACTTCTATTTTTAATAGTTTGTTATTAGTATATAAAAACATTTTTTGTATGTTGATTTTATATGCTGCAACTTTACTTAATTCGTATATTATTTCTAACAGTTTTTTTTGTGGAGTCTTTAGGGTTTTCTGTGTATGCCGTCATGTCATCTGCATGTACTGATAATTTTACTTCTTTTCCAATTTGTATGCCCCACACCTTTTTTTTTTCTTGCCTAATTGCTCTGGCTAGGACTTCCAATACTATACTGAATAAAAGTGGCAAGAGAGGGTATCCTTGTCTTGTTTCTCATCTTAGAGGAGAAGCTTTCAGCTTTTCACTATTGACTGTGATGTTAGCCATGGGTTTGTCATTTATGGCCTTTATTACATTGAGGTACATTCCCTCTATACCCTCTTTGTTCAGAATTTTATCATAAATAGATACTGAATTTTGACAAATGCTTTTTCTGCATCTATTGAGATGATCATATGGTTTTTGGCATTCATTTTGTTAATATGGTGAATCAGATTGATTTGCAGATGTTAAACCATCCTTGCATCCCTAAAATAAATCCCACTTGATTTTGACTTATGATTCTTTTAATGTATTATTGAATTTCATTTGCTAATTCTGTTGAAGATTTTTGCATCTATGTTCATCAGGGATATTGGCCTGTACTTTTTTTTATCTTGTAATGTTCTTTTCTGACTTTGGTATTAGGGTAATGCTAGCCTCATAAAATGAGTTTGGAAGTTTTTCCTCTTCTATTTTTGAAAGAGTTTGAGAAGCATTGGTATTCATTCCTTAAATGTTTGATAGAATTCACCATTGAATCCATCTAGTCCTAGGCCATTCTTTGTTGGGAGGCTTTTGATTACTGATTCAATTGCCTCAATTGGTAATTGGTCTGTTCAGATTTTCTATTTCTTCATGATATGTTGTATCATGATAGGTTGTATGTTCGGAATTTATCCATTTCTTCTAGTTTGTTCAATTTGTCGGTGTATAATTGTTTGTAGTAGACTCTTATGGTCCTTTGTACTTCTGTGGTATTGGTTGTGCTGTCTCCTCTTGCATTTATAATTTTATTTATTTGAGTCCTCTCTTTTTCACTTGGTGAATCTAGCTAAATGTTTATCTATTTTGTGTACCTTAAAAGAAAAAAACAAACAAACAAACCCGGGTCTTCATTTTATTGATCATTTCTCTTGTCTTTTTAGTCTCTATTTCATTTGTTCCCCCTCTGATTTTAGTTATTTCCTTCCTTCTGCTAATTTTGGGTTTTGTTTGTTTTTCTTTTTTTTTCTTCCCAGCTCCATGAGGTGTAAAGTGAGTTGTTTAATTGAAATCTTTCATGTTTGTTAACATAGGCATTTATCACTATGAACTTCCCTCTTAGAACTGCTTTTGCTATATCCTACAGGTTTTGGTGTGCTGTATTGCCATTTTCAGTTTTTTCAAGGTGTTTTTTAAAAAAATTTCTCATCATTTCTTCTTTGAAGCATTGGTTGTACAGTAGCATGTTGTTTAATCTTCATATATATGTGAATTTTCTTCTTGGAATTGATTTCTAGTTTCATACCATTGTGGTTAGAAAAAATGTGTGATATGATTTTAATCTTCTTAAATTTATTAAGACTTATTTTTTGACCTAACATTATGATCTGTCCTGGAGAATGTTTCCTGTACGCTTGTATATTCTGTTGCTTTGGGATGGCATGTTTTATATATGCCCATTAAGTCCATCTGGTTAAACATGTTGTTTGAGGCCAGTGTTTCCTTATTGATTTTCTTTCTGGATGATCTATCCATTGATGAAAGTGGGGTATTGAAGTCCCTTACTACTATTATATTGCCACCTATTTCTGTGTTTAGATCTGTTGATAATTGCTTTATATATTTAGGTCCTCCTATGTTGGATTCATATCTACAAACCTTATATCGTCTTGTTGGATTTAGCCCTTTATCGTCATATAATGACATTCTTTGTTTCTTATTACAGTCTTTATCTTTTTTTTCCGGCTGCTTTGTTCCTGTGTGTTGGTGATTTTTTTTTTTTTTAAATACTTTTACATCTTTTTTTTTTTTTTTAACAAATGTGTTTTTTAATTTTTTTTTTTTAATTAATTAATTTATTTATGGCTGTGTTGGGTCTTCGTTTCTGTGTGAGGGCTTTCTCTAGTTGTGGCAAGCGGGGTCCACTCTTCATCGCCGTGCGTGGGCCTCTCACTATCGTTGCCTCTCTTCTCTGTGGAGCACAGGCTCCAGACGCGCAGGCTCAGTAATTGTGGCTCACGGGCCCAGTTGCTCCGCGGCATGCGGGATCTTCCCAGACCAGGACTCGAACCCGTGTCCCCTGCATTCGCAGGCAGATTCTCAACCACTGCGCCACCAGGGAAGCCCCAGTCTTTATCTTAATGTCTGTTTTGTCTGACACAGCTACCCCAACTTCCTTTTGGTTTCCATTTGCATGGAATATTTTTACCATCCCTTCATTCTTCATTTTCAGTCTTTGTGTGTCCTTAAAGCTGAATTGTTTTCGTTGTAGGCAGCATATAGTTGAGTCTGTTTTTTTCTTTCTTTTTTTTTTTAATCCATTCAACGACTCTGTGTCTTTTGGTTGGAGAATTTGGTCCATTTACATTTAAAGTAATTACTGATAGGTATGGATTTACTATTGCCATTTTGTTAATTGTTTTTTGGTTGTTTTGTAATTCTTTTGTTCCTTTCCTCTGCTTTTGCTCTCTTCCTTTGTGATATGTTTATTTTCTGAAGTGGAATGCTTATTTTCTCTTTCTCTTTGATGTATCTCCTATAGGTTTTTTAAAATTAATTTATTTTCTCTTTATTTTTGGTTGTGTTGGGTCTTTGTTGCTGTGCACGGGCTTTCTCTAGTTGTGGCGAGTGCGGGCTACTCTTTGTTGTGGTACACAGGCTTCTTATTGCGGTGGCTTGTTATAGAGCATGGGCTCTAGGCATGCGGGCTTCAGTAGTTGTGGCACACGGGCTCAGTAGTTGTGGCGCACGGGCTCAGTTGCTCTGTGGCATGTGGGGTCTTCCCAGACCAGGGCTTGAACCCATGTCCCATGCATTGGCAGGCAGATTCTTAACCACTGTACCACCAGGTCCTATAGGTTTTTGCTTTGTGGTTATCGTGAGGCTTACATAAAACATCTTAGAGTTTTAACAGTCTACTTTAAGTTGATAGCAACTTAAATTTGAATGCATTCTAAAGCTGTATGTTTTTACTTCTCCCCTTCCCCCACATTTTATGTTTTTGATGTTGCAGTTTATTTCTTTTTATTTTGTGCGTCTGTTAACAAATTATTTTTACTACTAGCTTTATAGTCAATTAACTCACCACCTTTACAACATTAGATTTTCCCAATTTTCGTATGTATTTACCTTTACTGGTGAGATTTGTACTTTCATATGTTTTCCTGTTACTAATCAGCACCCTTTCATTTCAAATTAAGGAAGTCCCTTTAAGGTTTCTTGTAAGACCAATTCTAGTGATGATAAACTTCTTTAGGTTTTGCTTGTCTGGAGAACTGTTAATCTCTCCTTCAATTCTGAAGGACAACTTTACCAGGTAGAGTGTTCTTTTTTTGCGGTACACGGGCCTCTCACTGTTGTGGCCTCTCCCATTGTGGAGCACAGGCTCCAGCCATGGCTTACGGGCCCAGCCGCTCTGCAGCATGTGGGATCTTCCCAGACCGGGGCACGAACCCGTGTCCCCTGCATCGGCAGGTGGACTCTCAGCCACTGCGCCACCAGGGAAGCCCAGATAGAGTGTTCTTAGTTGGCAGTTTTTCCTTTCAGGACTTTAAATATATTGTGCCCAACTCCCTTCTGGCCTGCAAAGTTTCTGCTGAAATATCTGCTGATAAGTCTTGGGGTGGGAGGGAAATCCCTTGTATGTAACACGTTGCTTTTCTCTTGCTGCTTTTAAGGTTCCCTTCTTGTCTTGACTCTTTAATTTTCATGTGTCTTGGTGTGGGTCTCTTTGGGTTCATCTTTTTTTGAATTCTCTGGGCTTCCTGGATCTGAATGTCTGTTTTCTTCCCTGGATTAGGGAAGTTTTCAGCCACTGTTTCTTCAAATAAGTTTTCTACCCCTTTCTCTTCTCCTTCTGGGACATCTATAATACATATATTGGTTTGTTTGATGTTGTTCCTTAAGTCCCTTAAGCTATCTTCACTCTTCTTCTTTTTTTTTCCTTTGTGCTGCTCTGATTGGATGAGTTCCATTGCCCTGTCTTCAAGTTCACTGATACTTTCTTCCACTTCTTCTAGTCTGCTGTTGAACCGCTCTGTTGTATTTTTCATTTCATTTATTGTATTCTTCAGCTCTGTGATTTCTGTTTGGTACTTTCTTATATTTTATGTCCCTTTGTTGAAATTCTCACTTTGTTCATCATTCTTCCTCTGAGATCAGTGAGCATCTTTGCGGCTTATTTTGAACACTTTATCAGGTAAATCACTAGTTTCCATTTTATTAAGGTCTTTTTCTGAGGTTTTGTAATTGGAAAGGATTGTAATTGGCCCCTAATATGTGTATTTAATTAGTGACCTTCCATTTAGGCCTAGCTATGAAGATAAGCTACTAGGCCTCTGTCACAGAAGGCCTGGAGGTGCATTTCAGTCTGTTTTCTCTGTACAGTAAGTCCCCTACATACGAACAAGTTCTGTTCTGAGAGCACATTCATCAGTTCAATTTGTTCGTTAAGTCCACCAAACTTAGCCTAGGTATCCAGCTAACACAATCGGCTACATAGTACCGTACTGTAATAGATTTATAATATTTTTCACACAAATAATACATAAAAAACAAACACAAAAAATAAAGAAAACATTTTAAATCTTACACTATAATACCTTGAAAACTACAGTAGTACAGTACAACAGCTGGCATACAAGGGCTGGCATTGAGTGAACAGGCAAGAAGAGTTACTGACTGGAGGAGGGAAAGGAGGTGGGAGATGGTAGAGCTGAAGGATCATCAGCAACGGGAGACAGAGGGCAAGCTGCAGTTTCACTCATGCCTGCCATTGATGGCACATGTTCTGGTTCCTTGCTGGATTCAATTCTATCTACCCTTTTGAAAAAATTACCCAGTGATGTCTGGGTAGTAGCTCTTTTTTTCTCATCATAAATGACACGGTAGCACTGGATTGCGTTCTGAATGGCTGCTGCAACCTTTGTGTACTGTTCTGTGTTCGGGTCCTGTGCCTCAAAAGCTAACAGTGACTCCTCACATAAAGAAAATCCCCTTGCCATTCCCTGCATCGTGAATCTCTTTCGTTCTTCAGTTACTTCTTCCTCTTGTCTCTCTTTGTCCTTCCTCTGGGCCTCCAATTCCATCAGGTCTTCGTTAGTAAGCTCCTTGTGTTGCACAGCAAGGAGCTCAGTGAAATTGTCCTCTTGCAGATCTAGCTCCAGCTTCTCACTGAGAGTCACTAAGTTGCTGAAGACCTCTTTGGACTCCTCATCCACCTTCTCAAATCCATGAAAACCATGAACAAACTGTGAGCAAAGGTTCTTCCAAACCCCATTCATGGTGACGGCCATAACCTCATGCCAAGCAAAGTCAGTACTTTTTATGGCCTTGTAGATGTATAGTCCTTCCAAAATTGTCACAAGATTGTTCCTGATTGATCACGCACCTTTACTGCCTGACAAAAAGTGTGATGTAGATAATGTTTCTTGAAAGTCGCTGTAACTCCCTGGTCCACAGGTTGGAAGAGTGACATAGTATTTGGTGGCAGATGCACTACTTTGACTTAGGGATGAAAGTCACCCATGAATGGGGGGTGGCCTGGAGCATTGTTGAGCAACAGAAGAATGTTGAATAGGACATCCTTCTCCAAGCAATATTTCTCTACCTCTGGGATAAAGAGGTGGTAAACCAATCCTGGAAAATGGCCTGTGCAACCTGGACTTTGGAGGTACTCTTCCATACAACAAGAAGAGAGCCCTTGGCTATATTTTTAAGGACTCTTGGGTTCTCTGAATGATAAACTAAGAGAGGCTTCAGCTTCATATCGCTGGAAGCATTGCCACCAAACAACAGAGTTAGCCTATCCTTTGTTGCTTTACAATCTGGCATCAACTTTTCCTCCTTACTGATGTAATTTCGGTCTGGCATCCTCTTCCAGTACAGTCCTGTCTCATCCACATTAAAAACCTGCTTGGGTAAATATGTACCTTCATCAGTAATTTCTCAAAGCATTTCAGGAAATTCCTGGGCAGCTACCGTATCTGCACCCTCTGCCTTGCTACTTACTTTTATGTTGTGAAAGTTGGCTCTAGACTTGAACCGATGAAATCAGCCATGGCTGGCATTAAAAGATGTGCCCTCTGGTTCTTTGCCATGTTTCTTCTTCAAGTCTTCATAAAGGCTTTTACATTTCTTTTGAATAAGCATTAAGTTTAATGAGACTCAGCGCTGATGCTGATCCTGCGTTCACACACTGAGAAGTTTCTCCATCTCCTCCATCACTTTTCCACGCTTCTTCAATATTATCGTTGATATAATCGGTACAGTGGACTTCATATGTTCCACGATCTTGTCCTTGTTCTTTAGAATTGTGCCAATGGTTGAACCATTCGGGTTATAAGAATGAGTGATGTCTACAATTTTTTTGCCTTGCTCCACTCTCAATTATTTTCACTTTTGTTTCCATTGTTTTCGCTTGGCGCTTCTTAGCAGTACCAGCTGCATAATTGCTGCTTTTACACTTGCTTCTGGACATCCTGGGCTTGAAATAAAGATCCTGTACTACTGTATTGTGTACAGTACTGTATAGTAAAGTACACAAAAGCACAACCACTTGTAGAGGATGCCCACACATGACAATGTGCGCCAGACATGTGAACTAACTTACATGATTGAACATGAGAACGCAGGTTCGAATCTTTGAAAGTTCTCAACTTGAATGTTCGTATGTAGGGAACTTAGTGTACTGTGCCCTGTGGGGGTGGGGAGTTAGCCACTTCAGAACTGTTTTTCTGTTTGTTACAGTTATGTGAAACTCACGAACATAAGCCTCATTGGTCACCAGAGTCAAGCGAACAGGGGTTGTCCCCTGGTGGCAGCTGCAAAAACCGGAGCACCAAAAGTATGCACAAACGCTTTTGGGGGAGATACTGGTTACCTGGAGCATGGCAAAGCAAGAGTGCTTTGATAGTGCCCACCCTCTGAGATCTCTGGAAATGATTACTGTGTGTTAAATTAGATACCTGCTCCTCTGGCTGAAGATAAGATAAGCAAATAAGTGTCTTTCACAGAAAGTCTGGGTGCTTTTCAGTTGACTGTCTCTGTGCTGGGCTCTAGGATGGGTGAGTTTGCGTAAGCGCTTAAAGAATTGTTTCTCAGTTTGCTATAGCCTTGTGGGTCTCATGGACACAAGCTCCATTGGCTTTCTAAGTTAGATGTTTTGGGGTTCACGTCTCAGGTACAAGTCTTTAAAGTTGGGGTGCCCAGTGTGAGGTTCAAACCCTTTGCTCCTCAGGGAGAAGCTCAAGGTTTTGAGTTTGCTCCCAATACTGGGTCTCCACACCAAAGGTGTGGTTTACGGGAAAATTTTATCTCAGCCTCTCCTACCTGTTTTGATGTGTTTTTTTTCCTCCTTTGTCTGATGTGGAGGAGTCACTCAGCTAGTTTGGGGGTTTCTTTCAGAGGAAATGGTTCTATATGTAGCTGTAGATTTGGTGTGTCTGTGGGAGGAGGTATGTTTAGCTTCCTCCTATGTTGTCATCTTGAACCAGCACCCTTTGGGACCATTTTAGAGGCTGCCTACCACAACTAGACTCTGAAAACCTTGTAGACCATGTTAAATATTTTTTATTTTATTCTAAAGGTTATAGGAAATCATGAAAGAGTTTTAAACAGAGAATTCATAAGATCAGATTTGAGTTAAAAAATAACTTTTTCTAGTGTCAAGAATAGATAGGCTAGAGTGGATGCTGGAAACCAAATAAAAGATCATCACTACAGGACAGGTGAGATAATGTGGTGGTTTGAACTTTAGTGGTAGCCATGGAAATGGAAATAAAAGGATATTAATGATGTAAACTAAGTGGACCTGAAAGATAGCTTTGATGTGGAAGTTCAAAGGAAGAAGTCAAGAATGATTCTCAGTTTTCTGGCTACTCTAGCAGTGTAGATGGTGGTACTCTTTCCTGGGATAGGACCAAAGAAAACAATTTGGAGGGTTAAAGGAGGAGGTGAGTTACCTTTTGGGGTAATTAAGGTGAATATGATGAGATAGCCAAGTTAAAATGTGGAATAGACGGTAGTTTGATAGGTCTGATTTTTACCTTCTGATGCCTGGGCTGGAGATCGAGATTCGGAGACTTTAGCATATGGTTGTAAATGATGCCATGGTAAAAGTTGAAAGTACAGTTGACCCCTGAACAATGCAGGGGTTAAGGGTGCTGGCCCCCCAAGCAGTCGAAAATCTGCTTATAACTTTACAGTCCTCTGTATCTGTGGGTTCAACTGTTTAGTACTGTAGTACATATTTGTTGAAGAATATCCACATATAAGTGGACCCGCACAGCTTAAACCTGTGTTGTTGGAGGGTCAAATGTATTTAATAGTAAGATGAGAAGAAGGCCTATCACAGAGGAATTCCAACGTTTAAGAGGAGGAGGAGCTGGCAAGAAGTTAGTAGAAAAACCAGGAGATGGTGGTGACACATTCCTTTCCATCTAGTGATGAGTTTGTATATTTGAATTCCTTCTAGCTTGAAATCATTATAATCAGTGTTGAAGAAAAGACATATCTAAGAGATAGCTTGCTTCTTTTGTTCAACAAATTTTTTTTTCAACAAATATTTTTTCAGAATTCATTGTATGGGAGGCATTGTGCTGAGTAATGGCGAAATACCATGAAGGGGAAAACTGAGTGAAGTGGGCTTGAGGGAAACAATAGCTGTTTTGGCTGATACTTGAGATGCCTGTTATACTTCATGTGGAGGTAAATGTTGTTTGGGCAGCTGAATATATGATTCTGAAGTTAAGTGGAGACCTCTGGGCTTTTTAAAATTTGCATGTTTTTGGCATGTTGATGGCATTTAAAGCCATGAAACAAAATGAGATCACCAAAATGATATGTATAGAGAAACGAAGGTCTGGGATTAAACCCAGGACACACCTGGGCAGTGAGGTTTTGGAGATGAAGAACCAACAAAAGAGAAGGAACAGTTATTGAAATAGGAGTAAATCCAAGAGAGTAGTATTACAAAAGCTAAGCGAAGAGTGCTTCAAGAGTGAGAGAACACAGCAAGTACTGAGGAAAGGGATTGGATGAATTATAAAATGACAAGGAAATTTGGGGGATTGATGGATATGTTCATTATATTGATTGTGGTGATAGTTTTATGGGTTTACATATATCTTAACACATGGTACACATTATGAATATGCAGTTTATTTTATGTCACATATCTCAATAAAGCGATATTTTAAAAATTTCTTATATTAACCATCCATTTATGATTTTTTTTTTAAAACGAGGGAGTGAACAGCTGTCAATTGCTGTTGATAGATCAAGTAAGATGAGAGTTTACTAGGAAGTAGCATCCTTGGTTGCCTTAACTAGAATACTATCAGTGGAGTTGTGGAGATAAAAGTGATTTGTGTGAGTTCAAGAGAAAATGGGAAGAGAGACAGAGCTCTAGAAAACTTTTTGAAAGAGTTTTGCTGAAAAGAGAATTTGGAAAATGAGACTGAAGGGAGATGTGAAGTCAAAAGGAAGCTTTTTGTTTTGTTTTTGTTTGTTTTTTTTGCGGTTTGCGGGCCTTTCACTGTTGTGGCCTCTCCCATTGCGGAGCACAGGCTCTGGACACGCAGGGTCAGCACCCATGGCTCACGGGCCCAGCCACTTCGTGGCATGTGGGATCTTTCCGGACCGGGGCATGAACCCGTGTCCCCTGCATCAGCAGGCGGACTCTCAACTACTGTGCAACCAGGGAAGCCCTGTTTTCTTTTTAAGAAGGGAACAATTACAGCTTACAAAGATAGTATAGCTTGTTTTTATTCAGATGGGAATAAATTGACAGAAAGGAAAAAATTGATGCTATGTGAAAAAAAGGGAAGAATTGCTGCAGTGATATCCATATACTCCTTTGCCATTGGTCTTGAGAATTCTGGCCATAATTATGAAAATTAATTTCTAAATCTGTTTTGATATGCTCTTTATTTTATTCATGGTTTATTTTAAAACTGGGTTTCATGGATCACTTTTGAAGATAGCTTTATTTAAAGCCATGTATATTTTTTATGTGTAATTACCATATTTGATATCTTTCATCTTGTCTGTTCTTAAGGTTGATATTAATTATATTGGTGTCTCTTATTTTATTTCAAGAAATTATAATATCCATGCTTCCTCAAATAAAATGTAGATATTCCAGTCCAGCACTTATCAGCATAACTGTGATTGTTACATAAGCTACCAGTATCAGCTGTTGTTAAGAATCTTTTCTTAGCAGGATATGCTCTCCCTATAAAGTAATTATGTGAAATAGTTTCACTGAAGAATTTGACAAAGTAAATTTTGAGCTTCCAATACTCTTAGGATTGATTGTGTTGGGGGTAGGAGAAAATTGATGTAATCTTTGCTTGGGATAGCAGTTTCTTCAAATTTTCTAAGTTTGTTAACCCTGACCATAATTCTTTCCATAGGTGATGGGAAACCCAGGAGCTTTCAAAAGAAGTCTTTTATTCTCTGCCTTGTCTTATTTGGGTTTTGAAACTTATCAAGTCATTTCCCAGGCTGCTGTGGTTCATGCCGCAGCCAAAGGTAAGCCTAAGGTAAACATCAGGAACACTTAGAGTTGTTTGTGTTTGTTATATTTTGTTAATAACTTATTATTATTATTATTTTTTTTTTGCGGTACACGGGCGTCTCACTGCTGTGGCCTCTCCCGTTGTGGAGCACAGCCTCCGGACGCGCAGACTCAGTGGCCATGTCTCACGGGCCCAGCCGCTGCGCGGCATGTGGGATTTTCCCGGACCAGGGCACGAACCCATGTCCCCTGCATCAGCAGGTGGACTTTTAACCACTGTGCCACCAGGGAAGCCCCAAGAAAAACTTTTAATTTATGAGTTAATAAGGCTTTTTGTTTTTCACAGTCCTCACTTTTTAACTATCAAGAAGGTACTTGGGAAAGAAGAGACTTGATTTTGAATAGATGTTCTTATTAAAGTTCTAGTAGATGAAGAATTTGAGAATAGCTAAAGAGTACTAGTTATTTGTTGATTTCATTTGCCCATGACTATTCTTATATTTTTAAAAAAGCAGATGCTTGAATTGCTACGTTTTTGTTTTATCTTTTCTTTCGTTTAATGTATCATTTATTTTCATGAAAGACAATGTAGAGGACTTGGTTTTATCACTGGTTTAATGACATATTTTGGCAAATACTTAAAACTCAGCTTTTAAAGCTCCCTAGACTTTTCATCATAACTTTAACTCTCACAGCAACCTTGTAAAGTAGTTAGGAGGAGCCATATTTTCACATTACAATATTAATTTTTTTTAAAGCATCCTTGAGAGATGTGCCCAGTGGTTGCACTTTTAAGATTTTTCTGTCTGTGTGCCCCATTAATTTTTGAAAAGAAGCTCAAAAAGTTAAACTTCTTCAAAGTACCAGAGCAAAGACCTTACCTATTTCTTTTCATGTCTATCACACTTAGTTTCAGTGAGCTTTAGCACCATTACAGAAATGAGTGCAAAGTTTTAGGGCTTCCCTAGGGAACAAAATATGGCACTTTGAAAGGCAAAGTCAAAATTATTTATAGCCTTAATGATCATAGTTGGTTTTTTCAGAAGTGTCCTAATGACAGAAAATTACTGCATATTTGGTAAGGTGCTAGGCCCCTGTGAGGCCTGCATGATCTGGGCTGTGGCCTTGCACAGACACAGTAGTAGAGGGTAAGGGGGAGTGTCAAACCATCAACTGTTTCCTGACTTTGTACTTCAAGGTACTTTGATGTGGCTTTCCTCCATTTTCTTCCTCCACCTCTTGAGTGAATGGCCATGAACTGGGCTACAGGAGTCCTGTGGATCACCAAGTGGGTAGGCCCCCTTGCCCAGAGATTGCTCTGTGTCCCAGCCAGACTCACACATCCTGCTGAGCAGTGGCTGACCCTTCACTCCTGTTTCCAAGATGGCTGCTGTCAAGTGTGAACTTATTAAGAATTTCACTTCAGAGGAAACCGTTCATCACGATAAGATCTCCATTATAGGAACTGGATTGGTTGTCATGGCCTGTGCTAATAGCATCTTATTAAAAGGCTTGAGTGGTGAACTTGCCTTTGTGGATGTTGATGAAGGCAAACTGAAGGGTGAGACAGTGGCTCTTCAACATGGCAGCCCTTTCATGAAAATGCCAAATACTGTTTCCAGCAAAGATTACCTTGTCACTGCAAACTCCAACCTAGTGATTATCACAGCAGGTGCATACCCAAGAAAAAGAGAAACACACTTTGATGTAGTCAAGTAAAATGTGCCCATCTTTAACTTAATGATTTCTTGTATTACCCAGTGTAGTCCTGGCTGCAAACTGATATTTGCTTCCAATCCAGTGGATATCTTAATTACGTAGCTTGGAAGTTGAGTGCCTTTCCCAAAAACCATGTTACTGGAACAACATGGTTTTTGGCAAGTGGCTGTAATCTGAAGTCCACCCATATCCATTTCTTCATTGGGCAAAGGCTTGCTATCCACTGTGAAAGCTGTTATAGATGGATCTATAACCATTGGTAAACATGGAAACTTAAGTGTACCTGTGTGGAGTGGAGTTAACATTGCCGTGTCCCTCTGAAGGATCTAAACTCAGATATAGGAACAAGATCCTGAACAGTGGAAAAATGTCCACAAAGAAGTGATTACCTATGGCTATGAATGGTTAAAAGGAAAGTTTATATTAATTTGGCCATTGGCCTAACTTTAGCTGATTTAACAGAAAACATTTTTAAGAGTCTCAGGAGAGTTTCTACCGTAAGGACGGACCTCTGTGGAATAAATGAAGTGTTCCTTAGTGTTCCTTGTATTCTGGGAGAGAATGGTATTGCACACCTTACAAAGATAAAGCTGACCTCTGAAGAGGAGGCCCGTTTGAAAAAGAGTGCAGAAAACCTTTGGGAAATTCAGAAGGAGCTCATGCTTTGAAGTTGTTAAAGCTACCATTCTGAAGTTATTGAAGAGATAGTAGTTATAGGATTGTATAACAAACTTGAATAAACCTGAATTCGTAAAAGTTGGAAAAAGGAAATGGGGTATAGTGACTCCCCTGTTTATTTAGCCCTCCAGCTTTTTATTTAGCATCCAGATGCTGGATGATACTTATATTTTTTGTTTTTACTATTCCTATTCCTAAGTAAGTGTATCTGACTTTGTTTCCATTGTCATACCAGCTGTGACTTTCTTCCGCTTCCTGCTTCTGCTTTTAAGGACTCTTGTGATTATACTGGACCCACCTGGCTAAGATAATTTACTATTTTAAGGTTAGCTAATTAGCAACCTTAATTCCATCTACAAGCTTAATTCCCCTTTGCCCTAGTAACCTGTACATTTTCACAGGTCCAGGGGTTAAGATATGGACTTGTCTGGGGCCATTATTTTGCCAACCACAAATATCGACTAAGAATGCTGAGACTATTTACTTCCTACTACTTACTCTTTAAGAATCTTTGGCTTTTTATAACCCAAATATGGAAAATCAGCCACTGATAAAAATAGAGAATAGAATGAAAGCAAACTTAAGAAAATTAACCAGCCATGAGAATATTACTAAACTATAGCACCTAACCAGACTGAAGTAGGATTATAGAGGAAAAAAAATCTTTATTTTAGGGTTTCTTTGCTGTTGTCATTTAATTTTTCTTAAATTAGTATAATTACATGATGATTTTAACTTAAAAAATACTTCAGTTTACATAGTTGTGTCATATATTTATGAGGTTATTTTTGCTGGTCTAGATTTTAATTTTCATAAACTTAAAAAAAATTTTAGTGCACATGTAACATATAATATTGTACACCAACTATACTTAAATGAAAAAAAATTTTTTTAGCCCCATACACTATGATTAAAGCATACTAAGATAAATAATAAAGTAACTTTACTGAACATATTGGAATGTTGGCTTATACATAAGACTAAGTAATACAGCACCCTTATAGAAGACAAAATTAAATGTGTATGTTCATTAGTAATAATTGGAATATCTGAAATTCAGACTAACTGGGTTTTTTAGTAACTAGTTAACTTTTTTAGAACATTACACTGTCTGTAAGTTTTATGGTTTTTGTTGTAATATCTAAACTCATTAATGAGTTAGTTGGAGCATAGTGCCTCTAATTTAAGTTTCAGATCCTCTGTGTAGTTAACTTCATCTAAATTTTTTGATGACAGATTTGACTCTTTTTCCATAATAATGTCTGTATAAGTTAGATCATAAAAAGAATCTAGTAAAACAGTGTGTTGCATTCCACTCAAATTAATAATTTTCCGTGCTGTAAGTGGATATCATATCATTTTCTGCAGTGGATTTTTACTTCACAGCGGCAACAATAACAAAGGCTTTGTGTGGAGGGTAAGGGTACTATAAATTCCTCACAGAAAATTACTTTTTTCATTTTTTAAAATGTGTCATATTAAATTAGTACCAGAATAAGTTTTCTAATTTTTTATTTTCCAAGGTTTTAATAAATCACTTATTATGTGTGATAGCTTCATACTTATTTCTACTATACTTACATCTCAGTTGTTCATAATTTTTGATCTTTCTTTATAGGTGATTTCTGTATCTAATTTCTTTTGCTTCTATATAAAAGTGTTCATGTTTCTTAGAATTATTGCCATCTGGCTTGGGAAGATCTACTTTATTGAGCCTTTTTCTTTTATAGTCTTCAGAGTTGAAGAAATCCTTGAACAAGCAGACTACCTATATGAAAGTGGAGAAACAGAAAAACTTTACCAGTTGCTATCCCAGTACAAGGAAAGGTGGGCTGTGTATGATAGGCCTGGGTTTGCGGTTTCCTCAAATTTTTTGTTATTTAACAATTAAAATATTCTTGGTGCTTGGAATTTTTATAGTTTTTAAAAGTTTTTACTTTAAAATAATACTTCTTAGAGTTTAATTTATAGTATTATTTTTTTCTTAATGTTAAGTGACTCAAAAGTGCTACATATATCTCATTGATTCAGAAAAGGTGGTTCTGCTTATTCTAGTTGAATGTTGAAATTTTTTTTCATTTTGTTATTTTGCTTTGAATACAAGGTAGTCATTGAATAGATGTTTATCTTATCTATATTGTATATTTCTCATTTATTCTAAATTTCATATTGGTTTAAGATTTGAATGAGCTAGGATGATTTTTTGTCACCATTGAATGATATCTGTGTTATCACTGTGAAGCACAGTCTCATAGAGGAACTAAATATACCTCCTTTTTCTATTTTTATTATTAGCTTACATGCTTAGTCTGGTGTATTAATGTGACCTCATTTTTGGGGGAAGGATGGAGAAGGAGGGAGACTCAGCCCAATAAAATAAGTCAAATCAGGCTAGATGGCATTTCCAGATCACTGATTTACCTCATCTCCTGAACTAAAAATATTGAGTCATTTTCAACTACCTTTCTTAGATTCCCCAAACCAGTTTTCCCCCCAAGACCCATCAATTTTACCTCCTAAATATCTATAGGATCCAACTTTCCTTCTCCATTGTCCCCTGAGTAACTTGAGGTGGTTGGCTTGGCATTATAGTCATTTTAGTAATTACTTGAAAAGTAAGCTACAAGGTAGTTATTCCATATTCATTGAATTATAGATATACTATTGCTACCTTTAGTTTCATTCAACTTTATGTGAATAGTATTTTTGTTAAGAAATGTATAATGTAGTAGGCTTAAAGACAAACATTTAATAAAAAGGAATTTAAGGTTAGTTTTTAAAGAAATATTCCTAACTTTTAACCTTGGTTTCTGTTTTATTTATTAGCCATTTCAAGTCTTATATAACTATATTTAAGTGGCAGTTTTTCAAGGAGTCCAAAGCTGTAAATATTTCATGCATCATGGCATGGATGATACATTCAAAGTTAGGATTTATTTTGAGATTATATTTAATCATTCATTCATTCACAGATATTTATTGTATATTTTTTGTGTGCCAGGTACTGTATTTGGAGCTATGGATACAGCATTTTGTTTATAGAGCATGATCTTGTCTATAAATTTATGTATTTTATAATACTGTCTGAACCAGTTAGCTGTCTGAAGCACAGTGCCACTGAAGTCAAGCTTCAAGTGTTGAATTTTGTAGGGAAAGTGTTCAGAGAATTCAAATACAGATATTTTCTAAGGACGTTAGTATTTTAGATATTATAAGTTAATGTTTATGTATAATATTGGATATTTTATAGGAAATTTTGTCAAATACAGTTTTTGTATGGTAGAAAATAATAAATTTAACATGAAAAATGGATTTTGATATCATATTGCTCGCTGTATCCTCACTGACCTGAAAGACCGTATGTATTCATTAGTGATATGACCTTTAACAATTTTAAAATTGAGCTAAAATGGTGGTTTTATATTTATTTCAAATCAGTGAAGATGCAGAGTTACTGTGGCGTTTGGCACGGGCATCACGTGATATAGCTCAACTCAGTGGAACCTCAGAAGAGGAGAAAAAGCTCTTGGTGTATGAAGCCCTAGAGTATGCAAAAAGGGCACTAGAAAAAGATGAATCAAGTTTTGCAGCTCATAAGGTGAGGTGCTTACAGTACTGTAACTGTTACCATGTACTGAGAGGGACATTGGTCTGTACTTATCTATTGTCTCTAATTTACATAGGAAAGAAATAGTTCTCTTTTAAAGAAGGGAAAAGGTTTATTTTTATAACATTTTTTTAAAAAAGAAGTAGTTCTTTGCATTCTTGAACATTTATTCTAAGTTCATTAGTATGTTTGATAAATTACTTTTGTGAAGGCTTATTTTTAAACCAAAGTGTTAGTAGTTTCATGAATTACCTCTATCTTTATTTCTAGTAGTACAAACAGTGGACAAACATTTTCTCTTTTTCCTCACATAATATTTGTTTTATGTGGAGGTAGGAGTATAGCAGCTGGACAGCTGAGATCTAGTATAACTTTTTACATGTAACTCCACTAGCTTCTGGATTTCCTGACTGGTTTAGAGTGTTATTCAGTGGATACTGTGGGGAGACTAGGGGACATTATTGGTATTTTGGATTAGGACATCACTTTATCATAGTAGACTGTCCTCAGTGGAGCCCCCAAGTCATTGTGACAACCAAATTCTGTCTCCATGCATTTCCAGATGCTCCCTTTAGGGGATGGTTCTGTCTCCCCCCCACCCCCCACTTCCACCACTACTTGTTTATATTAAGAATTAAACATACAGACCCTTTAAATTTGCTGAGACTTGTTTTATGGCCCAGAATATGGTCCATATTTGTAAATGTTCTTTTTGCACATGAAAAGAATATTTATTCAGCTGTTGTCATTCAGGTCAAGTTGGTTGATAGTGATAGTGGTGTTTGAATCTTCTATATCCTTACTGATTTTCTGTCTACTTCTATAAATTATTCACAGAGGGATGCTGAAATCTCCAAGTATAATTGTAAATTTATCTGTTTCTATTTGCAGTTTTCTTAGTTTTTGCACCATGTATTTTAAAGTGCTGTTATTAGGACTATAAACATTTAGCATTGTTATATTTTCTTGATGTATTGACCTCTTTATCATTGTAAAATGATCTTCTTTATCTCTAGAAATATTCTTGGTTTTATAGTCTACTTTGTCTGATATTAATGTAACCACTCTTGTTTTCTTTTGATTGTTAACATGTTACATCCTTTTCTGTCCTTCTACTTTTATTTGTGCCTTTATATTTAACATATACTTCTTTAAGGAGATGCTAATTCTTGCTTTTATTTTTACTTGTTTTATATTCTTCACATTATATAAAATTCACCATTGTAATGTATACACTTCAGTGGTTTGTAGCATATTTTACTATGTTGTTCAACCTTCACCACTATCTAATTCTGGAACACATCAATTACCCCCAAAACAAACCCCATATCTATAACCAGTTAGTCCCAGTTGTCTCCTGCTCCTGTCTCCTGGCAAGCACTGAGCTACTTTCTGTCCCTATTAATTTGCCTATTCTGAACATTTCATGTAAATGAAATCATACAGTATGTGGCCTTTGTGTGTCTGGCTTCTTTCACTTAGCCATGGATGAACAATGTTCATCCATGCTGAGTATATGACAGTACTTCATTCCTTTTTATGGCTGAATGATACTCCATTGTATGGAAATACCATTTTAGTTTATTCATTTATCAGCTGATGGGCATTTGGGTTGTTTCCACTTTTTGGCTATTATGAATAATGCTACTATAAATAATTCCGTACAAGTTTTTGTGTGAACACCTGCTTTAATTTATTTTTTTAATTGAGGTAAATTCGCATAACATAAAAGTAACCATTTTATACATTTCTCATTCTTATACCATTGGCATTTATACATTTACAGTGTTATGCAATAGTTACCTCTCTCTAGTTCCAAAACATTTTCATCACCTTAAAAGGAAACCCTCTACCCATTAAACAGTCACTCTCTATTCCCTCTTATTCCCAGCCCCTGACAACCACTAATCTGCTTTCTGTCCCTATGGCTTTACCTACTCTGGATATTTCATAGAAGTGGAATCATACAATATGGGATAATTTGTGTCTGACATCTTTCACTTAATTGTTTTTGAAGTCCATTCACCTTGCAGCATTTATCAGTACTTTATTCTTTTTTATGGATGAATAATATTTCATTGTATACCACATTTTGTTTATCCATTCATTAGTTGATGGACATTTATTTCCACCTTTGGCTATTGCTTATAGTGTAGCTATCAACATTCGTGCACAAGTATTTGTTTAAATATCTGTTTTAAATTATTTTGAGTATATACCTAGTAGTGGAATTACTGGTTCATGTGGTCATTCTATGTAATTCTTTTTGAGGAACTGTCAAATTATTTTCCAAAGTAGCTGTACCATTTTACATTGCCACCAGCAGTGTATGAGGGTTCCAGTTTTTCCACATCCTTGCCAACACTTGTTATTGTCCATTTTTAAAAATTATAGCCATCTTAGCAGATGTGAAGTGTTATCTCATCATGGTTTTGATTTGCATTTTCCTAATGACTAGTGATATTGAACATCTTTTCATATACTTGTCAGACGTTTATATATATTCCTTGGAGAAAATGTCTATTTAAAGTCTTTGCCCATTTTTATTTATTTTTTTGCGGTACGCGGGCCTCTCACTGTTGTGGCCTCTCCCGTTGCGGAGCACAGGCTCCGGACGCGCAGGTTCAGTGGCCATGGCTCGTGGGCCTAGCCACTCCGCAGCATGTGGGATCTTCCCAGACCAGGGCACAAACCCGTGTCCCCTGCTTCGGCAGGTGGACTCTCAACCACTGCGCCACCAGGGAAGCCCTTTGCCCATTTTTAAACTTGTCTTTTTATTGTTGAATTGTAAGAGAATATTTTCTGTATACTAGTCCCCTGTTAGATATATGACTTGCAAATATTTTCTCCCATCCTGTGGCTTGTCTTTTCACTTTCTTAATAGTGTTCTTTGCAAAAGGTTTTAATTTTGATAAGGTCCAGTATATTTATTGTTCTTTGATTGCTTGTGCTTTTGATGTCATATCTAAAAAACTTGCCCAATCCAGTGTTACAGACGTTTTCACCAATGTTTCTTTCTAAGAGTTTTATATTTTTTAGTTCTTACATTTAGGTCTTTGGTACATTTGGACTTAACTTTTATGCATGGTGAGAGGTAGGAGTCCAAATTCATTCTTTGGCATATATATATCCAGTTGTCCTACTACCATTTGTTGAAAAGATTATTCTTTCTCCACTGAACGGTCTTGGCATCCTTGATGAAAATCAGTTCAACATAAATGTATGGGTTTTTTTTTTTTTTTTTTTTTTTACGGTACGCGGGCCTCTCACCGCTGTGGCCTCTCCCGTTGCGGAGCACAGGCTCCGGATGCGCAGGCTCAGCGGCCATGTCTCACGGGCCCAGCCACTCTGTGGCACGTGGGATCCTCCCGGACCAGGGCACGATCCCGCGTCCCCTGCATCGGCAGGCGGACCCTCAACCACTGCGCAGCCAGGGAAGCCCTGTATGGGTTTATTTTTGAGCTCTCAGTTCTATTCCATTGGTCAGTGTGTATCCTTTTGCTAGTACCACAATGTCTTGATTACTATTGCTTGGTAGTAAGTTTTGAAACAAGGAAGTGTGAGTCCTCCAACTTTGTTCTTCTTTTATTTTGACTTTCTTTGACTATTCTCAGTCCCTTGAATTTCTGTATGAACTTTAGGATCAGCCTGTAAAGTTCTGCAAAGATGCCAGTTGGATTTTTCAAAGGGATTTCATTGAATTTGTAGATCAATTTGGGGACTATCACCATCTTAACGATATCTTCCAATCCATGAACTTATGCATTCTTTCTCTTTGTTTAGGTCTTTTTCTTTCATCAGTGTTTTGTAATTTTTCAGTGTCAAGTAACTGTCAAAACGGATCTTCAAGGTAGCAGGAAAGAAGGCTTTTAGGCAGGACTAGAGTAGCATTTAATTTGGAGGGCTCTTTTATTGTTGTTGTTTTCCTTACAACTGATATTCCTAGATCTTTGTGAGCTCTTGATTTCCAAACCTTTTGGGTGGTTCTTTTCTCAGCCTTGGATAATCTCTTCATATGCAAGCGATGATCTTTACTCAGCTGAAAAGGGTGACCCTCTGCAGTTCTTCATCTGGAGTTATAGCTCCGGTCAGCTGTTTCTTCTACAGTATTCTGCTCTGTGAACTCCAGACACCTGGGCTTCCCCAGACTCCCAGTTCCATCTCTTCAAAGCAGAGACACTGCTTGGCCTATTTTGCCTCCCTGGGCTTCAACCTAGAAATTTCTCCAGGGCAGCCATAGGGCTCATCTCATTTGTTTCTCGTCTGTGAGATGTCACTGTTGCCTGATGTGTATAATATCTTGAGAGTCTTTATTTCTTATATTTTGTCTGCTTATTTTAGCCTTTCAGGCAAGAAGGTAGGTATAGTATCTATTACCCCTTCTTGGCTAGATTATCTGTTATAAAAGAAAAGTTTTCTTTAAAAGTAATGTAAACTTATTACAGAAAATAGACATTTTGGAAATGGAAAAAAAGTACCAATATGGAGATAAAAATCACCCATGATCACAGCTCCTACCATCAGCTCTTGCTAGTATGATCATTAATTAACAGTCCTATGTAGTAACTAAATGCCAATCTGAGCAGAATGTTTAGGAATCATCCATAAGTTTGTGTTTGCTTTGATATAGATGATAGTTAAATGCATAAGAGAAGGTGATTTTATCTAGAGCCCTGATAAGTGGGAAGAGATCAGAGCACCAAATTTGAAACCCTGTATGACAGACACCTCTAGTCATCTGAATTTGGGCAGCTGGGTGACTGTCAGTGGAGATTAAATGAGCATAGTCAGTGTGGGTTTTAAATTATACTCTTTTATTTTCAATAAAAATATCAAGATACAAAAGATTTTGGTGGAGAACAGATTTAAACAGAAGTTTAAGTATTAACGTTTTTATGGTTATAATTATTAAAATTTCACAGGTACAAGCACAAACAAAAAGAAATGGTGCGTGTTTATAAGAAACTATTGTATCTCACAGAACCCAAAGGCAAGATGCATTTAGTCTTCAGGAGAAACTGGCTCAATTGCTCTGAGGCTTCATTGTCTTTCCTCTTTGCTGTTATCTGCAAATCTTTTTTTACTTTAGTTTTTTTCTCATCCTCAGTTTTGTGACTTTCCACAGCATCTGGGTTTATGAAGCTTGGATATTTTGGTTTTGGTTCTTAGGGAAGAAACTCGGATTATCTCAGTTTGGGTCTGTATCCAGCTATGGGTATGGGGACAAGGTCACAATTGACAAATGTGGCTGTTATTACTATAACAATGCAGGTGTGGGAGAAGAAGCAGCTCCAATAAAATAGGATAAGAAAATAAAATGATAATTATTAAATCGCGCATTTCTCTAAATTTATATTCATACCATAAATATGAATTGTTATCTTCCCATTGTGTTGGTAACTTTCTTAGAGATTCACTACCCTCTGCCTTGTATTATAGTTCTCTAAAAACATGTCCAAGTTCCTTGAGAGCCATGTCTACTTTTTCTTGTATATTCCAGTATATTTAATACAGTTTTTGTCCTCTGCTTTTTGTTAAATGACTACTGAGGAATAAATATCAATAGTTATTCATTTTTACCTTGTATTGAATGGAATACTATTGAGTATTATTATTCTTACTCCCTTTTTTCTTCTATTTTTAGTGGTATGCAATCTGTATTAGCGATGTTGGAGATTATGAAGGAATCAGGGCTAAAATTGCAAATGCCTACAAGATCAAGGAGCATTTTGAGGTACTGATGAACTTTAAAAGTCATTAGTTTTCTGAATTGATTTCTGTTTCACTTATCTCTTGCTGTATAGCAAACCACCTAAAACTTAGTGGCCTAAAACAGTGACTATTTATTTCTCACAGTTCTGTGGATTAACTGTGCACAGTGGTGCTTCTGTTCTGCTTGTTGTGGCTGAGGTCATTTAGAGGGCTACATTCACCTGGACCCTCAGCTGGGACGGGAATGTAGAAGATGCACTCTCATCTACAACAGTTTCTCTCTACTTTTCTTCTCATCATTTAGTAGTGTAGCCCAAGCTTCTTTATAGCATGGTAGTTGGCTTCCAAGAGTGAGCATTCCAAGGGAAAATTTCCATTGTGCAAACTTTTATCAAGCATGTTTGCATCACGCTTGGTAATAACCTGTCGACCTAAACAAGTAACATGGCCAAGACTAGAGAATGTGGGAGAGGCTTATACAAAGTCCTGAGTGCCAGGAGGTGTAGTCTCATCTAACAATCTAATTGACATACCACTCCCAAAGGTAATAGTAGTGTATACGATTATGATCTCTGTGTGTGTTTTAATATTTCCCCAAAGTTAAATTTACTTATTTATAGTAAGCTCTTTCTTAGGTGCCAGAAATTCTCCAGGAGTTTGTATATTTCATGATGTGCATACACACTATTCCATTGTCCAAAAACAAACAACAAAAAAACTGCAGCTAAAAAACTGCAGTGTATTTGTCTTTCTTTCTTTCTTTTCTTTCTTTCTTTCTCTCTCTCTCTCTCTCTCTCTCTCTCTCTCTCTTTCATTTTTGGCTGGGTTGGGTCTTTGTTGCCATGCACAGGGTTTCTCTAGTTGCAGCGAGTGGGGGCTACTCTTTGTTGCAGTGTGTGGGCTTCTTATTGTGGTAGCTTCTCTTTGTTGTGGAGCACGGGCTGTAGGTATGCAGGCTTCAGTAGTTGTGGCACATGGGCTCAGTAGTTGTGGCTAGCGGGCTCTAGAGTGCAGGCTCAGTAGTTGTGGTGCATGGGCTTAGTTGCTCTGCAGCATGTGGGATCTTCCCGGACCAGGGCTCGAACCCGTGTCCCCTGCATTGGCATTTGGATTCTTAACCATTGTACCACCAGGGAAGTCCCTGTCTTTTGATATTATAGACCATCTCAAAAACACACAGGAAGAGAAAGTGATGAAAACAAACATATTTATCATTATAGTCTCAATTCCTAGTTAATGTAATGACTAGTGGAAAAGAACATTGGACTAGGAGTCAGGAGACCTAGCTTCTTATTTGGGCATCAGTAGTGTATATATATACACAAACACACAAACACACATATATACGTATATATTGATACACATACATATATATTTCAATTTAATAATATACATTTTTCACGTTTTAAGACCTTTGAAATCAGATTGCATTATATATAATCAGTGGTATCTTATAATTGGCAGTGCTTTTTTCTTAGTGGTATATAAAATAATGATGTGTCATAACGTTTATGGTATCTTAGATTCAGTGAAATATAGTAATTTACTTAATGTCATTAGATAAATCATTTAAATTGTACCTTGGGATGTAGAAATACCTGACAGATAACTTCCAATGTGAATAATGAAATGCTGCAGAAAATATATTAATGTATACTTTAAAGAAACAGTGAAGACTATAGATTATTTAAAAATAACTAATGTTTTTCATAAGTTTTCAAATGAGTATGTGTTATTTAAAAATGACAGTGTTAAGTATTTACATGCCAAAAGATCATTTATACTACTTCTATTCAGATTCCATTATTACATCTAAAGTCATAAGGAATTATTATCTTTGCATTGTTTTTGAAGATGTTTAAACTAATGGCAGAAAGAATTACAAAAGAAAAGGTTTGCTTGAGAGTAGCCCCTCTCAATCCATCCCAAAAGAAAATTAAACTGTAATGCCCCAAGGCATCGATTGTATATGATGAATTAACTTCTCTTCCTTGCATCAAAATGGACTAGCTCTGTACCATTCTTGGTAGAATGGAAAATGTAGTTACTCATATAATTTTTTGTAGGGCTTAATTTTCTAGTGGAATGTTGATTGGGAAAGGTTGCTTCGAATATAAGTTGTATATACTTTAAAATATATTTTGCCATGTAAATCATATCTATTTATAGAAAAGTAAAAATTAGGTCAGTGCTGATTCTTACCCATATTGTTGATAACAGGATTTCTGCTAAGTCATACTTGATTAGCCTTATTTTAGCTATTATCTCTTCCGTTACTAACATTATGATCAGTGGTGGTAATAAAGAGTCTGAAACTTATGAAAGGTAAAAATGATGATGATCCTGATGATAGAAAATATTACTGTGTTAAGCACCTCCTGTTACTTGTTCATTTAATTTTCACCACAACCCTATAAGGTAGGTGTACTGCTTTCTTGATCCTATGCAAGAGCAAACTCAGGCATGGAAAGAATATAGAACTTGCCAAGGTCAAAAAGTAAGAAGTCATTGAGCTGTGATTTAAACCTTGGTGGTCTGGCTTCAGAACCACTCTGGTAACCAGTACAGATATTTGAAAATGTGTATCTCACACATTATCAACTGAAAGTGAAAATATGTGTCTATAGAAAAGCATAAGCTAGGGAGTCCTAATTTTTTTAAAACTTTATCATTAGTAGGATTAACATTAATCTGTGAGATTTCCTGAGTGGTTTTCAACAAAATAATGTAAAAGGAGGAGTCATTTCTTTAAAGTTATTCTGTAGTTTATGCTTTACATTAGTTCACGTAGGACTTTCACATAGTAAATAGAAATTAGGGAGACTTTATCAATATATTTTATATTATACATAATTAAATTCTGTGAACAAGTAGTATTTTTCCTTTGTTAAGTGTAGATGGGGAAGTTAAACAAAATTTGCACATAGGAAGAGACTTTCTAAAATTATTTTGTATTTTGTTCTTTTAACAAAGAATACTTTTACTCAATAGTGATACAGGATTTGCCAAAAAGGAAATTTCTTATTTATTTTTCCTTTAATCTAGAAGAAATATTGAGAGCTATAGATTATTAGTTTTCAAAAGTAGATTTGTTTACAGATTTTGTATTTTCTTCATCTTGATAAATCCTATCATTTTCTGAATCTTTTTTTTATTTTTAAAAAATTTTATTTATTTTATTATTTTTGGCTGTGCTGGGTCTTTGTTGCTGCCCACGGGCTTTCTCTAGTTGTGGTGAATGGGGTGCTACTCTTCGTTGCAGTGCACGGGCTTCTCATTGCGGTGGCTTCTTTTGTTGCAGAGCATGGGCTCTAGGCACGTGGGCTCAGTAGTTGTGGCGCATGGGCTTAGTTGCTCCGGCGGCATGTAGGATCTTCCCGGACCAGGGATCGAACCTGTGTCGCCTGCATTGGCAGGCAGAATCTTAACCACTGGACCACCAGGGAAGTCTCTCTGAATCTTATAAAATAGTAACCTTAGTATAAGGCATTGATAGTGTACTGAAATAAATTTAATTAAAAAATTAGGAGGGATGCAAGAGGGAGGGGTTAGGGGGATATATGTATACATATATCTGATTCACTTTGTTATACAACAGAAACTAACACAACACTGTAAAGCAATTATACTCCAATAAAGGTGTTAAAAAAAATTAGGAAAAAAGTTGCTGTTGATTATCAGAAAAATTGAAATGCAGAGTTGCAATTGTTTTTAATCATGGTTTCTTCAGCAAACATAGTAAAGTACTTATTGGTGTTTAGGAAACAAATATGATTCATTTTCTCATTTCTTGTTAGAAAGCAATTGAACTCAACCCTAAAGATGCTACCGCAATTCACCTTATGGGTATTTGGTAAGAAAATTTCTTTAAATAAATATTTCAATGGATTTTAGTATGATCTTATTTTGTAGTATGTATACATATCTTGTTTGGTAGTATATAAAAAAGCAAAATATAAAATGTTTAGAAATATTATTTGGCAGTCAAGAGTGTTTAATCCATTATATTAACTAGCAGTTGTACTGGTTATTTAGTGTTTAGTATTTAGAAAATAACTAAATTTGATTGTGATCTTGTTAAACATTGTTATTCAGATCATTTAGAAATGTACTAAGACTAAAAAGGCATTGAAACTTTTCATTAGACCTTTAAATTCCTTTTTTTGGGCAAGACTATTCTTATTTACCAGACTAAATGGAATTGGATTAATCTAACTATAGTAATACACTAGGATGCCCCAAGAGGGTCTTGGTATCTTCAAGGTGTGTCAAATACAGTCTGATTCATCTGAGGTATAATATAATCTGACTTTCAGTATCTTTCCATTTTTATGTAAGCTTTGTTCAGAGCACATCATTATTTTGCTGGTATGAGCGTAAACCAATGTGTTAAATGCTTACTGTTTTGAGTCTTTCTTGAGACAGGTTTGCCACTGTTTCTTTGGGTGTAGTCTACAGAGCTGAGTATTTGTCTTCTATGAGGGGTAACAGTGCAAAGTCCCATATCAAACTCTTTTAAAAGAGAAGTAAATATCCTTCAGGATAAAGGACACATTTAACTAAGAAAACTCTTACTGAGAATTAATGACAGTTGAGGGACAGTCAGTAATTAAGATGCTGGCAAGCAAACATGAATGAAATAGTTTCATCCTCAAGGAGTTCAGACCCTAATCAAAGATCCAACACTTTTTTTCCTACTTACTTCAGAAAATTGTCAAGAGCTTTGGATGTTAAATATTTGCCAAACCCTTTCAAATATGTAGACTTTAAATTGTTGGTTGCCATTGTTATTTAGGTATATCATGTTTAGTTTTGTTATTTTTTTTAACTTCTCTGAGTTAATTTTTATGTAAAAAAATAGGGGTAACGATTCTATTTCATTTAGTTATTGTAAGGAGTAGATGAGAGAATCACTTAGCTCAGCACTTGGCACAATGTGAGCACTCAAAAGGTGAATGATGTACTGTATTATCATTACTGTTATAAATATTACTTACTATTTATACTGTCACAGTATACACTGTAATTGATGGATCAACATAAATCAGTCCCTAGATAATTCAGTATAAATATTAACCTACTGGATATTATGGAAAGTACAGACTGTTTAAACATGTAATAGAAGATTCCTTTTATATATGTTAAGATGCTTAGTTCTCTTTAAGAGCTAATTTGAATGTACGTGTCATTTTATTTCCCCATAGGTGTTACACATTTGCTGAAATGCCTTGGTATCAAAGAAGAATTGCTGAAATGCTGTTTGCAACTCCTCCTAGTTCCACCTATGAGGAGGTAGTGTGTGATGTCCTTTGTTAAGTTAGTACTGATTTCTTAACTGCTCTGTCACTCTACAGTGTCCACACATCTGGAGTTCTGATCAGTGAGGGACTTGAGCAGGTTTCTAATGATCCAGTGCAACTATCTTATCAGAAAGGCTTATTAATAATTATTATCTGTGACTGGTGAGTGTTTTTTTTTCCATTTTAGGTGAGTGGCTGATAATTCTGGTATATTGTCAGCTAAAATAACGCATGGCTAAAATCTACCTTCATTTTCTGCTTGAAATCCATACCACATAAAAATCATAAAATAGAACAAGAAATATAGCATTTGCTTCTTAGCATGTTTTAGGTACACATTCCGTAAGATAAGAGTCATTTACCTGGACATTAAAGCATGTGTTTGTATTGATAAATGAAGAGTAATAACTTTTTTTTCACAGCAGGTTTGAAAGGCTCATGGTCTCTCATACTTCTAAGGCCTTTTGCTTCTCCTGTTAAAAATAAAATTTGAAAGGGATTTCTGGGCAAATATTTTGGGTTTACTCATCACAAAATTTTCAGAGTAAGGAAGCAGACAGTTGAAAAAGTTGTTCCAATACTTGTATCATAATGTTTTCTGTGAAGCTATAGCGCAGAATTTGATGCAAAGAATATTAGTTGTATAGTTAGAACAGAGTTGGGAAATATTTGTTATTAAAAAGAATGTGCATTCTAAGAAAAAAAGACACGATCAGCAGGGAGTTTCAGACTGACCTTAAAATTTTATACAGGAATTTCAGTAATAAAGGACTTAAAAAAATTCATTGGCACGACTTATGTATCACTGAATAAACTCAGTTTTTGATTTTATCTAGTTTTTATTGGTAGTCTCTGTTACGATTTAAGAAGAGAAAGGTCAAAGTATCTGAGTTGCACATGATAATATTCTTTCCTCTCTGCATGTGATGCCAGTTTGGTATGAGTTCTAAGTAGTAGTCAAGTTATTACTAGAAATGGTCCACATAATTGTAATCTGTATTCTGATGATTTAATAGTGTTATGGTCAATTTTGCTGTATTAACCTCTCACTGTTGATGAGTTGACCATTATTATTATTTTTTAGCATCTTTATTGGAGTATAATTGCTTTACAATGGTATGTTAGTTTCTCCTTTATAACAAAGTGAATCAGCTATACATATACATATGTCCCTGTATCTCCTCCCTCTTGCATCTCCCTCCCACCCTCCCTATCCCACCCCTCTAGGTGGTCACAAAGCACCGAGCTGATCTCCCTGTGTTATGTGGCTGCTTCCCATTAGCTGTCTATTTTACATTTGGGACCATTATTTTAAGATTTTTTTTTAAGATGTTTTAATTTACTTCCTGTCTTATATTTAATATAGGAATAGATCTTTTGAGAAAATGCTTTTTTTTAAATTGACTCTGTTTTAATACTTTTCATTAAATTTGGGTTTTTTGTCTTTTTAACAGGCCTTAGGCTACTTTCACAGGGCAGAGCAAGGTAACAAATTTTTTATTTCACATACTAATATACTTAAAATTGTATGAATGCTTCACATATAATAGGAATTTTTTAAACAGAAATAAGTTATTTGTTCTGATATACTTCATAAACTTCTTTTTGAGCTAGACATTATCAAATAATTTTTAAAGTCCTTATTTAGTAAAGATCACCTGAGTAAGAAATAGACTGCTACTGAATTTAGAGCTGTAATTCTGGAATGGTCCTTCATTTGATGTAATTCAACCTTCCTTTTTGAGAGGAGGCTTTGACAGATTAACTGTTTATTTAAGATCACACAGCTAATCAGAGGCATTTATTTATTTTCATTTAAAGTTTTTTTTTTAATTGAAGTATAATTGACATCTAACATTGTATTAGCTTCATGTGTGCAACATAGTGATTTGATATTTGTATACCTTGCGAAACGATCACAACACCAAATTTAGTTAACGCCCGTCACCTTACATATAGTTACAGAAAAATACTTTTTTAAGACAGACTCTCTCAGCAAATTTCAGATGGCACTGAAATGAGAACTCTCTGGTTGTAAAACAGGCCAGTTTTTGTTCTATTGTAGATACTGTCTTTTGTGACAGTTTCCTGCACTCTTACTTTGAAGAAATAGCCAGCCTAGAGAACATCAGCCTATCCTAAGATTATCCTTCTTAATATTAATAGGAGAAACTAGAGAAGGGATATAAGCCTTTGTTACCAAGTACACCCCCCCCAAAAAAAATTGCAAATATATTCCTATAAAACTTAATCAGAAGAAAATTAAAGACAATTTATTAAATTTTAGAGCCTACTCATATGGACTTGTTCAAATGTTTTCATGATAGCAAAGCACTTTTTAAAACGCATTTCTTCTAAAGAAAGAATTTTGTCTGAATTTTAACTCTATCTGTAATACATTAATTCTGATTTACTGTTACTACCTTCCATTGATATCCTCTCAAGATGGTAGTTTTACTCTCATGGATATGATCTGGGAATGCAGTTTCCTCAGAGACTTAGAAGTGTAATTGCAAAGTTAAAATAGGGCCTTAGAGGTTTAAGGATTCGGGTTGTTGAAAAAAACATGGTCATACTCTTGTGTAACTAAAATAATCCTTGGTAATTTCAGTTATCCTCCAGGTTTTACCTTCAAGGTCACTTCCTCTAGGGGGGGCCCTTTCCTTATTATGGCCTATGTCTGGTTTAGAAGCTCCTCCTATGCTTTTAGTACCTTTTACTTCCTCCATCATGGCCCTTATCACTCCATAGTATGAATATTTGTTTACATGTCTAAAACTAAATTCAGGGAAGATGGGGACTCTGTCTTCTTGCTCACAATTGAATCCTCATTGCTTAGCACATAATGCTTGGCAAATTTGCTGAATAAGTAGACGAATGAATGAAGGAATGAATTTACTTAACTCCAAGGAAACTTTAAGCACATCAACATGGTATCTCACAAATATGTTCACATTAAAGAAATAAAACAATTTTGGGTTAAGGGGCAAATGGAGTTAATCATAAATTATATCCAGGAAGAATTATGCTTTGAATATAGAAGGGTTCCAGGTTGACAGGAGGAAACTGTATAAAGAATTAATGAAGTTAGTGAGACAGTCCCATAGCTTTCATTCATAGGCTTTTTGTTCACATTTTTTCTTCAGCCAAGAATCCTGCTAAAATTCTATTCAGCCTCCACGTTAGCCCAGGTGTAACCTCTTAGTTAGTTGCTTTTTCTTTGGTTTCTCATAGCACTTTAAAATTTGTACACCTATCAAAGCATTCATTTTATTCCTTTATTACATTTAGTTGTGCTCATGCTTGTCTTTCCTTTTCATTATAAATTCCAAAAGAGCAGACACTTTGTTTATCTATGCTTAAACACAGCCCACATTCAGTAAAGGTTGACCAAATGTGTGTGTGTATACACACATACACATATCATCATGATTTCATTTACTCATTCAGCAAATGTATATTGAGTACAGTTCTAGGCACTGTTCTAGGCACTTAGGATGCAGGGAGCAAAAGAGATGATAAAAAGAAACCCCTTGTCCTTCTGGAGCTTATATTCTATCAGGACCCTGTTTTCCATCTATTAAATAAGAGTACCAATTTTATAAAATTGCTGTGAAAATGAGAAATGTGTGTAATATAGTGCCTGGCACATAGTAGACACTCAATAAATGGTAATTATAAAATTTTTTGAGATATGAATAGTTGAACAAAAGAGAATTCTAATTAGCCCTAATCATTTATTGACCACACAAGTATATTATTGGAATTTAGATGAAAAAAATTAAGCCTTTAAAAATAAGAGCAATACTATTTCATATGAGATAAATTTAAATTGTTTTTCTTATGTACAGTGGATCCAAACTTCTACAGCAAAAACTTGCTCCTTCTAGGAAAGACATATTTGAAGCTACACAACAAAAAGCTTGCTGCTTTCTGGCTAACAAAAGCCAAGGACTATGCAGCGCACACAGAGGAGGATAAACAGGTAAAACATCTCCAATAAAGTAAGGCAGATAGGTTTCCACTGAGGCACATTAAGTAAAGGTGAATCAAGAACTTCTTTAAAAACGTAATTGTCCAAATACGTATTGTTAAATAACAGTGTTTATTTCAAATGTGTATAGCAAATATTTAGTTACTATCAACGAACATGTATGAATTACTTGCTACAATATAGAATTATTCCTGTTTGACATATATATAGCAGATAGAAAAAGAAGATTTCTAAAACATAAAAGGCAAGGGACATGTACTAATGTGGACGAGTTCTCTAAGAGTCTCATCTCTTGAGTTCTCTAAGAAATTTTATTCTTACAGTGTGCTATCCTGGTTTTTTGGAAATTCTTAGAAACTACTTTATAAACTTGTTTCACAAGTTGATCTCTGTGCTGTACTGTTTTATAATATGTATTCTTCCATTTTTAGATACAGACAGAAGCTGCTCAGTTGCTTACAGGTTTCAGTGACAAGAACTGAGAATTTTTCAGTGAAATATCTAAGAAGCAGTGCCTTTTCATCAAATTATAAAGATAATAAATACATTAACCATACTGTTCTATGGCTGTTTTCTCAGTTCTTTTAATGTTGTGACCATTTAACAAATTAAGTATACAAAATTCTAGACTTCTTCACAAATAACAAGGCAAAAGAAATAATTGCTACAAGAGTGGTAGAGAGATATCCATGGCTTAGAGGCTGAGATTATTGTGCACCTGAGACACCAGCAATACAAAGGGTATGAATTGGATCACATCAGGATGGGAGATCAAGAAAAGAAAGCTCGGGCTTCCCTGGTGGCGCAATGGTTGGGAGTCCGCCTGCCGATGCAGGGGACACGGGTTTGTGCCCCGGTCTGGGAAGATCCCACAGGCCGCGGAGCGGCTGGGCTCGAGCCTGCGCGTCCGCAGCCTGTGCTCTGCGACGGGAGAGGCCACAACAGTGAGAGGTCTGCTTACCACAAAAAAAAAAAAAAAAAAAAAAAGAAAAAAAGAAAGCTCTGTGGAAGAGGTGACATAGGGGAGTGCATTTTCTAGTTGGATTGATTGATTCAAAGCTGAGATCTTGCAGAGAAGGTACAGTGAATGTTAGGAGGTTAGGATGATGAGAGTTCTTGGTATAAAGTAGTTAAATGATATATCTTGGAGCCAACCTGCATAAGGAAATAAGTCATGAGAGGACTGAAAATGGAGTGGTTTCTTTTTTAAAATGTGAGGTAGTCTTACAAGTGGTTTGATTTTATCACTAGGCGAGCTCAAATTCTATTCCCTAATGGGGTGAAAGGATCACAGAACTCAAGGGGGAAATGGAAATTAAAATGTTTTAAGTGGGCAGGACAGTGATACTGGGGGTGCCACCACTACAAAAATCTTGTTTTGTAAAAAGTAGTATCTTGAATGCCACTTATAGAAATCTGAGAGTGTATGTGTAGGTGGATTTTTCTCAAAGGGAAAACACAGGTAATGTTGTGGGTATGTGCTGTTTCAGTTTATCATGTATATTTTCAAACAGAAGGGAAAACTGAAAATATTGGACTCTTATAAACTCATCTCTGGTTCAGCAACTGCTAATCTTTTGCTATATTTTACTTATGTGTGATATTCGTATTTATATATATTTCTAAACTTTTAAAATTAATAGCAGACATATTTCATCCCTAAATACTTCAGCATTCATCGTCTCAGAATAAGGACATCCTTCTAAATAAATACAAGTCCATATCACAACTAGAATGTTAACAGTAATTCTTTATCATCATCTAATATCCAACCATATTCAAATATCCTCAAATGTCCCAAAATGTCTTACACTTTTAAAAACCAAGATTCAAAGATCATAGACTGCATTTAATTTTCTGCCTTAGTTTTTTAAAGCTAGAACAGTAACCCCATCTTTTTTTTTCTCACAGCATTGATTTTTTGAAGGGGCCAGTCCAGTTGTCTTATAGATTGTCCCTCATTCCAGAATGGCCTTACTGACGGCACTTAAGGAAACACTGTTCCGGGCTTCCCTGGTGGTGCAGTGGTTGAGAGTCTGCCTGCCAATGCAGGGGACGCGGGTTCGTGCCCTGGTCTGGGAAGATCCCACATGCTGCAGAGCGCCTGGGCCCGTGAGCCACGGCCGCTGAGCCTGCGCGTCTGGAGCCGGTGCTCCGCAACGGGAGAGCCTGCAGCAGTGAGAGGCCCGCGTACCACAAAAATAAAAAAAAGTGTTCCATCTTATTTTCAGGGACTCAAGTTAATTATATGTATATTAGATCTTCTTTGCCTTTTGTATTTATCACTTCTCTAATTTTTCTTTTACCTCTCAGTTTCATTTTCTTGGCTTCTTTCATTTCTATCTTCCATGTCCCTTACTTTTTTATGTTTTCTTCCTTAGATACTGTTTGTCTTCACTTCTGAGATGTTTTTGTCTTTTTCTTCAATTTTTTTTCCCTGATTGATTTCAGTTAACAGGCATTTCACATCCTCATGTTGTTTGTCCAGTTTTGAATTTCTAATTTGGATATTTTCGTGTCTGCAGTTATTTATTTATATTTAATTCATACTAGTATATTGTGCTTAAGAATTTTACTGTTTTCTCTGTGTTGAGCATTTTCATCTGAAATTTCCTCATTTTCAGTTTTCACTTTAGAGTGACTTTGAATGTTATTTTTTGGAGGTGTGACTTTTTGTGTGTGCTGAGTTACCAGCAACACCAGGTTATCAAATGGGAGGTAAGGGGTTTGGATTAGTTCAGTAATAAATATCCTGTACTACACAGTTTTTGTAAAATAAGGTATCTATCTTTCAGTAGTAAAGCCTTTTATGGAGGGGAGGCTCTATCTTTTTTTTTTTTTTTTTTTTTTCGGTACCCGGGCCTCTCACTGCTGTGGCCTCTCCATGGCTCACGGGCCTAGCCACTCCGGGCATGTGGGATCTTCCCGGGCGGGGGCACGAACCCATGTCCCCTGCATCGGCAGGCGGACTCTCAACCACTGCGCCACCAGGGAAGCCCGAGGCTCTATCTTTGATATTATATAAGGCTTTAAAAAATTTTTTTTTGCTTTGAAATAATTATAGATTCATAAGAAGTTGTCAAAAAATAGTACACAGAGAGGTCCTGTGTATCCTTCCCTCAGTTTGCCTCAGTGGTAACATAACTATGGTACAATATCAAAACCAGGAAACTGTACAGTCCACAGACCTTATTCAGATTTTACCACTTTTAAGTGATCTCACTTGTGTGTGTTCTGTGCAGTTTTGTCACGTGTAAATTTTTGTAACTGCCACAATCAAGATACAGAACTGTTCCATCACAAAAATTCTTAGTGCTGTGCCTTTATAGTCAAACCCATTCCCTGCCATCATCCCTAAGTCTGACAACCACTTATCTGTTCTCTATAATTTTGTTATTTCAAGAACATTATATAAATGGGTCGTACAGAATGTGACCTTTTGGGATTGGCTTTTTTCATTCAGCATAACTCCTTTTTGAGAAGCATCTAAATTCAGTCAGTAGTTCCTTTTTATTGTTGATTATATTTCATTGTATGGGTGTACCAGTTTATTTAACTATCCACCATAGGCCAGCCATTTAAGCTGTTTCCAGTCTTTGGCTGCTATGAACTTAAGGCTGATATAACTATATCAACAAATTTTCATCTCTGTGGGATAAACATCCAGAAGTGTGGTTGCTGGGTCTTTTATAGAGCTGCTATCTTTTTTCTCTCTTTACAATGCAATAGTTGCCTTCTCCAAAATGTGGTACTTTCCAAGGATTCTGATTATGTGTGCTTCCTCGGCCTCTTTGAGTACCCAGGAGTCTGATTTACCAGTTCTCACACTGGTTCTTCGCATTTCTCCACTCAGGGTGGGATCTACTACTTCCGGGAATGAACCCTGAAACCCCATTATATTCTCCTTCCTGTGCTACTTGATTTGGTTCTTGAGTGTTCCACAGCTGACTGCTAGTTTGAGATGCCTTTTTCTCCACATACATGTAAACAGAAGTTTGTAGTTTTCTGTCTTTTAAACATATTACAGACATGGGCTGTGGGTGATTATAACTGCCTCTTATGCATCTGTTTCCTTCCTTTTAAGAATGAGAGAAGAAATCTGATTTGAAATGTGGCTGTTATCCTACTATAATCTGAAAGCTCTCAATTAACTCCTTGTTACCAGAAATTTTCCTATCTGAGTGTTTAATCATAGACTGTGGAACAGCTGTGGACTTTGTAAAAATGACTTCTCTCAGACTCACTTTTTAAAATAAACATAATTACAAGGAGCAAACAAAACAACAAAAAAACAATAACCTAATGGAATTGTGAGGATTAAAGAACATGTATTTACCATGAGTATCAGTAAATATTTAAAAATGCTATTATCATCTGATTGTGTTCTCCTTGGTCAAGACTGGGGAGAGAAAATTTGGCATTTAGGAGATGCCTCTTTTGTTCTAATTTCAGTATACGTGCTGCCAAAGTGAGGCCCTTTTGGACTTTTACTCTTCGTTGATTTGGGGGGGGGCGGGTTTCCCCTTTTATTTTTTTGTTGTATTCATGTGGTGTTCACTATACAACCTGTTTGGACTGTACCTGGGCATTACTGGGAAGAAAAAATAGGAGGGGTTGATTACTTTGGCAAGGGCCATGAGGTTTATTTAACGAATGTCCTGTTCTGGCCCATTGCACTGCCCTGTATGTTTCTGTCTTGTGACTGAAGAGTATATACTAGGTACAAAGGAACCTCATTAAGGTAAAGGCTCCTCTGATGAGGTCTGGGCTTTTCCCTTGAGAGACAGACCAAAACCCCAGTAGACTTCAAGTTTGGCTTTAAAGTTCAATGGACTTATAAAAGAACCTTTATTGTCTCATCTGCCTGCCTATTTCAACCGGAGAAGATTTCTGTTTGACTTCTGTAATGCCCACTAGAGGATCTTAGGTTCAGCCAAATATTAAGACTCAAAAAGCCCACAGTAGGCTTCATCTGGCCCCAATTTACTCAGAAGGACAGAAACCATAGCTCACCCAGCAGGTCAATGTCAGGCCTCCTTACATTCAAAAGATGACCTTACAGCAGCAGTCTGTGTAGCAGCATATCCATGCAGCTCCCAGGAGTATCATCTCCCCAGGTGACAGCTCAGGAATCTCAAAGGGAAATACAGTTACAAGTTTCCACATTCTGGGAAGTCCAAAGCTATGGTTTCATATTAAGTGCCTGGAGTTTTCCCAGTCCAGATGCAACACACCAGTCGGGCCATTTTAAACAGAAGCAGCATTGCCTGACATTGTTGGCCCACACCACCCTATCTAGTTTTGAGAACTGGAAAAGCTAGGTGGTTGACCTAAGGCTGGAGGGCAAAGAGTTTTGTTAACCCTTTTGACTTTAACTGCCCTGGAAGTACTAAAAACAAAAAAACACCACTTGTAGCTTCTTTTCCTGGAAGACAAACAACTAATCTGATTGCTGAAACTGTGTTGTGCCTGTGACCCACTGACTGGGCTGTTTAGCGGTGGTGGTGGTGGGTAGTGGCACTGCAATGAAGTGACAGTATGAACCTGTTTCTGAGCCTCCCTCGTTTGCTGATTTCCTCATGAAGTGTCTGTGTTCAGGCACAGTGAGCCCTGCACTTCTAATTTCTCTATGCCTGGCCCAGCACAGAACAGGGATGGGAAGAAGGGGGAAAAACAAGTCTCAGGTTTCTCTCACTGACACTGAGTAGGTATATCAAGACAATAAATCCTGCCTATAGGTCTGGATTTCTACAATTAATATGAAAGAAGGACCTGATAAGTTCTCCAAACCAGCCTTCTCCAGAAAGCTGGTTTGGTCTCTCCGTAGGCTCTGTGTAGCCTCATCTGTTGTATGGTAATTTCTTACCTGAAGTGAGAAGGGGGGATGGGCACCCTGAAAGCTTCCTGTCTTCATTCCAGTGTGCTACATGACGTTCTCTCATGCCTCTACTGAATGACAGTAACTTCTGTCAGCAAACTTCATCAGCAGTGGTACTTTCATGGTGTAATTTAAGCAGCCCTTTTGAAGACTGGTCACCCTCTATTGCATAGTCTGTTCTGTACATTAGTTTTCTTGTTTTTTGTTTGTTTTTTATTCATTAGGCATGAAAATAACTAGAACATTAATAGTGAGGATTTGGGAAAAGAGTCTATTCAAGCGAGTGGATCACGGACTTTATTTCATCTTTACTATGGATTCTGAATAAAAATGCAGAAGACCATCTAAATTAATATGTAGAAAAATAAAATTCTGGCAAAACAAAAACTACTGTTTAGGGAAGTTAAATTGTATACTAGTATCTTCTGTATGTACTTAGTAGTGAAATATGTTACAGGTAGCATTCTAAGACGTCAGTTCCATGGTTGTAAAAAAAAAAATTTTAAGTTAATGAAATTTACAGTACATACTGAAATAATGCTACAAGTGGAAATTTAAATTTTCATATTAATAGGGAAGCCCAGCTTGCTAAAGCAGCATTAATATTCACATCAGATTTTAATTTGTTATACATTTTTGTAGTTCAGTAAATGTCCTTGATAATGAAAAACAAAAAGTGTTATTGGAACAAAAATAGTAATCTATGTAAAAAGGGGGGGAGACTAAAATATTTTTTATAAGCTTATTCAGATACATGGAATTTTCATGAATTTAAGAGGAATGAAGATATGCAAACAGTAACAGAAAATCAGTAGACTTGAGTTTTCAAATGCTTATGTAAGTCTTCAATCCATCTGGTTTTATGAAACCAAAACTTTGAACACAAACAAAAGCAGAAAAGTTCACATTACCTTTTTATATGTTCCTAAGTATCAAATTGCATCAATTTATTATGAATTTAAAGAACATCACATATTTTAAAACTAAAGTACAGAAGTGCCTGATTCTTTTTAATTCCACAAATACCTAGCCTCCCAAAGTAACATGTAAACAAACCTCTATGCTACTCAGTGAATTCTCTCCAATTTCTAGAATAAACTAAATAGTAGTAGATCTAGTATATGACTTTCATGTAAGTTACGGTTTCATTCATGACTCTGACTATATTAGAGATGTAGCAAAGAGGGAAAATTTTCAACTACTGTATTTATTTAAAACAAACTGACAGGTTCAAGCACCCATCTTAAGAAAAGCCAGCAGCATTTTTTAACATATTCAAAGTAAGATTTTGGCCTAAGCCCTTAATACCTTCCTGAACAGCCATGCAACAAAACACCCTCAAGAGGTGTTACAAAGGGAAAAATACATGGAGTAATTTGTACTTCTTCCCCTGGATAACAGAAACAAGGTAAAGCAAATCCAGATTATTTTTGAATGAACGGCTGTCATGTTTAATACACTCTGAGCTCTATAAAACTAGAGCCACTATCATATATGCTTATATAGATATATACTTATTTTTAATAAAGTCTCTTGCTTGCTTCAACTTCAAAATTTAAGGATGATTTTTCTCCTAGTCAGTCACTTCAAGGGAACAATAAATAAAGTAGAAAAGGATCTGTTTTGCATATTTCTGTGGAAGAACGGAAAACATTTATACTTTGAGGGGTTCAGAAAATTCACTGTACAGAATGAACAGCTTATATACACTATCTGTGCAACTTTTCTTGGCTGGGGTATTTAAATGCAAGAGCTCCTCCAAGACAAGAAGCCACATTCATTCTTGTCCAAATCCCTCTGTCTCTTCTATTGCAAAAAGAAGTTTTTCCTTTAGTTGTTCATAACTCTTATATGGTGGTAGATCCAAGCGATTAAAACTGAACAAAAACAAAAACAAAATCAGATGTGTTTTCAATAAAACAAACTCTGAAAAGACTTCCAATACAATATTTTTTTAAAGCACATTTGAAAAACTTAATAGAGGAAGAATGTAAAAATTTTGCCAGAAGTATTCTAACACACAATTTACTACTGTATTATTACTTAACAAATATAATATTAAATATACAAATTTTCTTACAGCAGTCAATTCAAATTTAAGACCTAGTCACAAAAATATTTTAACGTTTCCCAGAGAAAGCTAGAATTAAAAATAATAATTGTAGCAATATGGATAAAACTGCTGGAATTTTTTTTTAAAAAGCACTAATTTTTCTCTTTTCTATACTATTATTGTTACATTGTGTCATGAGTCCCCCTAACTTCTCTTGGGTTAAAGAGTCCATTTCTTTCACTCACTCACCCACCAATTCATTCATCAGTTATTTATTGAGAATCTTTAATATATCAGGTATTTTTCCAGGAGCTGGTGATACAATGATGAAAAAGTAAAAGTCCTTGTCCTCACTGAACTTATTCTAGGGTGGAGACAGTCAATAACCAAATATATATTTTTGTCTTTTCAAATAATCTCATCATATATATAACCGTTTCTAAAATAATATGCTTACAGTCTTGCTAGACTCAAAGAATTCCCTGCTGGGATTAACTGATGAAATGTAGAAAATATTGAAAATGCTTAAAATATCAATGTATTGTTTTACAATTTAGAAAGGTGTGAAATAACATTTAATTTTTTTAAGATACAGCACTGAGTAGCTGGGTTAAGATTCAGGAGTTTTGGATTTTGGTCCCCACTATTAGTGTCTAGTGAAATAGCTCTGAGAAGTCAAAACCTTTCTGTACTTTCATTTTCTCATGTGGAAGGTTTCTATAGATTATCCAGTTCCCTTCTACTACTTCTACCAGTTATCTGCCCTTGTAAGAGTCAGGAAACCTGTAAATCAAGAAAGAGCCTTTTGAAACAAGGCAGCCAATTAAAATGGTATTCTTCTCAGACCATGTTATTCTGTTTGAAAAGTTGTTAATTTAACAGTAACAATTAAGAGGACTATATATCTTCCCATCGTGTGCCCCCTCCCCACCCCCACCTTTAAACTATGCCTCAAGGTACAGTCTGATACTGAGCTGAGGTCAGGAAAAAATTTTTCAATAGAGCCCTATACTAACCAGTCACCTGCCTCTGTCAAATTGTCATTCTATTTACCAAATCTCCCCCATCTTTTCCCTCCTGATCATTTCTATTGCTACTATATTCTCCTATATATATATATATATACTTCCCCATCATCTTTTATCTAGACCATCAGTATTTCCTGCCTACTGATCTTGCATCCTTTTTATTTTTAACTTCTTCACAACCTATCTAGCCTTATATCATATCATCTTTTATCTAGACCATCAGTATTTCCTGCCTACTGATCTTGCATCCTTTTTATTTTTAACTTCTTCACAACCTATCTAGCCTTATATCATTGCCAGGGGTACTTTCTTAAAAAGACATGATGGTTTAAAAAACCTCTGCTGCTTCTAATGACTACGGATGGGGAAGTGGGCAAGGAAGCCTATGCTGTTCGGTATAGCCCCTATCAACTTATTTAATGTTCTCCAAGCATACCACACACTTTTCTGTTCTATGACCATGCTCTTATGGCTCTCCTATGTTCTGGAATACCCTTTTCTGCCTATGAAAATATTATTAAGAATCAGTCCAAATGCTGCAACTTCCTCCAAGAATTCTCCTTGAACATGTTATACAGACTTAATAATTCCCCTCTCCATAAGCTCTTCTTGTTTTTTTTCAAAAGGATGAAGTAAAAATTTTATTTTTCACATGTGAGGACCTAGCAAATGCTGTAAATTCTTGGATTTGGTGAAAATTAAAACATAAACAAATTATGGTCATGTTTATCCATGTATATAATATGGAAGGTGAATATATGTAAAGAGTTGGCATTTGTAATACATAAGCTCTTTTTACTTCTGTTTTAGCATTTACTTTACTCTGTATTATGACTGACTGTTTTTTTTCCATTAGATTCCAAAACCAAGGGCAGAGTCATCTCTACTCTCCTAACACAGATCCATTCTGTATACAGTAGACATTTCGTAAATGTTGAGTTGAACCACATAAGAAAATGTATTACTTTAAAACATCCAAAACAGGATTCTGTTTTAAGACATCAGCCATTATGTTTTGTGCTGGCTTACAAAAGGACAAAGACATACTAAAATCTATTCATCTTTTATTGAGTACTTACTATGTGAATATCAGAATACTATTTTAAGTTTTATTTTAGCTTTTGTTTTAGTTTCAGCTTTGAGTAAAGTTTGCTACTTCTATTTTCTTATATATAAAAAGGGAAGACATCAATACTTTTCTCATGGACTCTAAGGGAACAGTACTCTATTGGCTTGCTATACACTGTATATAGCCTGCAGCACCCCTGCCCTGAAAGCTGCCACCTCACTAAGCAAAACACTGGGGATGAAAGCAGTAGGACCCAATCTGAGAATAATCAAGACTGCTTCCACCATAGACTATGGCACTGCTTACCTCAGTCACTACCGAAGACTCAAGTCTTTCTGGATCATATATTTTCATCTAAATTCTCATCCCAATACTGATCAACCGTATTTCCCCTGATCTGAATTAAATCCCCACCTCTGTCAGACCTTTCCAATCCATTCTTTTGGACTTATATTTTATGATTTGCAGGCTTCTATAGTCTTAACAACTCCTCTCTTGCCTTAACTGAAATCCAGCTAGTCTGAAATATTCTATTTCCTCTGCAGCCAGTCAACAAACTTTCCTCCTCTGAGGCAAACACAGTCTGGCTATGCAACCTCCTTTCTGCACTTTTTGCTATCACCTGCTGACCATGTTCCTTCACTCACTGAAAGCTCTGGCACCTTCTTCATAGTCCTCTCATTCACATGGGTGACATGCAATGCCACCCACAGCCTCTCAATTCTTGCCCTTCCTCAGTGACCTGTTCCTCTACTTCAGTATCATACCTTGAACCTTGTCATCACCAGTAAAGGAAGTTACTAATTAAAACACTCTATTCTCTGATTATCTGTCTTTCCCAACTTATTTCAATTAAAATGCCAACCTGTTAATCCATTACTTTCTCACCATCCTATCTTGTCCTCAGACTCTTCCTATCTTCACTTTTTACTTAAGCCACAGCCCATCATTATAATTACTTTAGAGGTCATGGTCCATCATTATAATCACTACCTTGCAAATATTTTAAAACCCTCTCTCTCCTTTTGAACTTACTCAAACTCAAACCCTGAATGAATTCAACCTTCTACTTTCTCATTCCTTGTACCTTAACAGTTGAAAATTACTGCAGGGAAAATCTGACAACTTAGGTAGATTAGTGTCACTTTAGATGAACTAGTAGATCCAAGTGGGCAATCTAATGTTGTCCAGCATTCTCAGCCATATTTCTACTCTCTGACAGCTCTCCCTTTCTTTCTCCTCAAGTCTTTCCTTTCTTCACTGTTAGCCAGTGACCTCAACCTTATACTCTGAGAAAACAAACCAACAGTGGATTAACTCTATTATTCTTTCACAAAATCTAAAATCTATCTATAGTTTACATCCAACTTTCCTTCCTCTTCTGTTACAACAAAGGAAATGTTCTTGTTTCTATAAAAGGCGAGTTCCTTAACTCACACTCAAAATCCCAATTCTTTTCATCTTTCGTAAAGAATTATCTGATTTGGTTATGAACTCTCTGTCCCTGCCTCAACAATCTCTCCTCCACTGGATTTCACCAATTTAATCTAACCTGGTGTTCTCAAATGTTTTTGGTCACAGGATCCCTTTTCACATCTAAAAATATTGAGAAAGCCAAAGAGCTTTTGTTTATGTGAATTATAGCTGTTGATATTTACCATATTATAAGTTAAAGCAAATTTTAAAAGTAATTTACTTTGAAATAAAAGTAAAATTTTTATGGAAAAAAAGACTATTTTCAAAGAAGTAGTGAAAAGAGTGACCTTGTTTCATATTTTTGCAAATCATTTTAATATCTGGCTTAATAGAAGACATCTGGATTCTGATACCTATGTGAGCATTTATTCTGTGGGACTATATTGTTTTAGATTAAGCATATGAAAACTGTCCCCATACAGACATGCAGTTAGAAAACAGAGATGTACTCATTTTTTTCAGATAACTGTGGATATTATTCTTTGATAATATACTAAATTTGACAAGGTTATGCCTAATATGGGTTTTGAAATCATATCAAAGAACTTTTTGTACTCTGTTATATGAAATCCATTGGTTTATTTTACACTTTGAATGCATGTTTTACCCATGCATGAGTTTGTAACATCATGCGTCGGTCATCTGGAAATACTGGTTCACCAAGTTATAAAGAATTTTCAAATATTAAAAAAAGTCTTGGGAAGCTGTCAAGCTCAAGGTGGTATATACAAGTTTTCCAAAATTCTGATTTTTGCATGAAACCTCAATTTTATCATCACCAACAAATGCTGTTAGTTGTTTTCCTTAAGGTGACAAGTTTTACTTCATTAATTTTCAAGGAAAAAAGTCTGAATAAACACAGTTTGTCTGTCATGTTTTCAAGTAGAAAAAGTGTTCCATAAAGAAAGCAAGCTGTTCAGCTTACAACTCAACAACTGCCTAAGAGCTTCCCCTCAAGACAGCCACCAAAGTGCTTTATGCAGACTTCCCATTTTGTCATACAGAATGTTAAAAAAGCTACATACATACTTCAAGCAACAAGATTTACTAAAATTAATAGTTTTTAATACTTCATAAAGAACAACCTTCAATAAGCCTGGCTTTTTTTTTGCTTTAAACTTCAAATGTGTGGTGTTGAAAAATGCAGAGATAGCAGTTTTGTGCCACTGCCTTGACTTGTGCTAAGTCAACAGCAGTTGACCCACCATTACTTTGGTACCACAAGTGCAAATGTCAAAACAATAAAAAGGCAAAAATGACTTAGTGTGAAAATAGTTTTGATCTCCTGAAAGAACCACATACATTTAAGCCATCACCATCTTTTGCCTGGATGACTATAAGAGTTCTATAACTAGTCTCCCCGCACTCACTCATCCAATTCCCTCTCTCCTCTGTTGCCAGACTGATTTTTCTTGGATCTCATTATCTGCTATTTAAAACTCTTCAAAGGCTTCTAATTGTTCTTAGAAACAAATTCCTTATAATAGCCGATAAGGCTCTACATAATTTAGCCCCTGCCTACATTTCCAAATTCTTTTATCCCCTCCCCTGATTCATTAAGTTCCATTCACACCAAGGCATCTTTTATTTCCTTGAAAAACGACCCTGTACAAAGAGTGCACTTCCCCTGTTTCTTCCCACAGCATGCTATTTATCAAACTCAACTTAAACATCAGTTTCCAAGAAACCTCCTTGACCACCCAATCCAAAGGAGGTTCCCCTCTAGTTGTTCTATTGGTTTCCTTTGAAGGACTCCTAGCATTTGCAAAGAGTTGTTTATCTGTGTGTCTTTTGTGTCCCCATCCCCAATGGAGTGCAAACTTCATAAAAGGCAGGGAGCACTTCAATCTCATTCTGTACATAGTGGGTATGCTAAATATTTGTTGAATCAATGGATACATTTCTCAAGTATTTATATTAACCAATCATTCTAATGTGTTTAGTTATAGAGTACTATGTTAATCAGCCTGTTCTCAAAATTGAAATTCTGACTACTTTAATGAATAAGAAATTATACTGGGTCTTACATTAAAAAAAAAACAAAACAAAACAGACTCTGGCTTCACCTTCCTATTTAAGATTCTTGAACTTACCATGTGTGGCTTCTTGGTAACCAGGTATCTTTCCCGACCTTTTCAATGCAAAATTTTTGAGGCCCATTACTTCCTAAATCAGGAAAATAAGACAAAATTTATCTGGTCCTTTAAACTTTTTGGTAACTAGTCAAATAATAGAACATGTCACATAGTCAACCTGAATGATACAGAATAAACTACAATGTAAGTTACTTCTACCTAGAGAAGCTTCTTACTGCTGCAAAGATCCAGGAATAAGAATTACAAAGTGGAAAGATAAGTATTTCTACAGAATCTTGCTCCCTTCACAAAGCAATGGCCAACCAGGCTTTGTGAGCAGACTTTCATTTTTGTCTTACAAGTGTATTCGATACACTTGTCTTTTTTTGTCTTTTTTTCTGGTAGATGCCCTACATAAAGCACAGAAGAATAATCCTATGGTTCAAGTCTGTTGTATGTCTAAACGCCATTATTATCCCCAAATTATCTACAGAGAAACTGCATTTACCCATGAGCTCAGCAAATCCTCCTAGAGGTAAACGGCAGGTTCCAGTGACAAACTGCAGTAGTCGCATTCTTACTTCATTGTCTGTCTCTTTCACAAACTGTGTAACAAAATCAAATTTACTTTAATATAAAATAAATACTAGATTATCTTCAATAGTGAAAATAGTAGATCCTTAAATTATTAATTTAATTATAAATTAATTAATTTAATTATTATTAATTTAACTTGAAGAAGAAATTTAACACAAACTAGTTTTAAAATATATGTGGTAACTGGCTGCAGCATTCACCATTTATTCAGGCTAGGCACTATGCTCAGTACACTATCAATCTTACTTCAATTAATCCTCACAATCACACCACAGGTTGGCCACTATTGTTATTATTATATCCATCTTACAGAGAGGAAATGGAGGCCTAGAAAGGTTGTCATTTGTCCATCGTCAGACCACTGACCAGGGCAGATGTTGTGGCTGGACTACACTATTACAGCTGTCACCTGTTGAGGGCTCCTGCCATGTGCTGTGCCATATGCTTTTTGTGTATTTGGCCCTTACAACAATATTATGAGATAGCTACTACCATTAGCATCCGCACTATACATATAAGAAAATGGAGGCCTGGAGAGGTGAAATAATTTGTCCTTCTCAAACTGCTAATAAGTAGCAGAACTAAGATTTGAACTCAGGTCTGGCTGAGCTCTAAACCACTGTTATCCTGACCCGAGCCACCTACCCTTCTCCACTATAAGCTACCAAAGATGAACAAATACTTCCCAACTGCCACTTTCAATAGTTTGTGGTATTTTCTTCCACTAAACATCATTTTCCCAACTCTCTTCTTCATACTTGAAAACCTAAAGTATGCATTCTTCTAAAAATATATCTAGTTCACAGACTATCTCTTTTCAAAGTGGACATAAATGGGTAATGTGAAATACTGATCTGAATAGGTCTGAGTATCTTACAACTGAAGGCAAGGAACTTAGGGAACAGTCTGAGAGTAGAAATGTATCTTAAAAACAGGGACTAAACTTTAGCTAACAATAGGACAAAATGTTGTGCTAATTATGACCAAAAATGTTTCTGCACAGAATTGTGCTGAGGCAACATATTTCATCAAGACAACAAAGAAATACAGCTTATTACCAGGTCTGGCATAAACCTCACCACTGTCCCAGAAACAAACCCAATTCAGAAAACACAACTATTCATTTGGATTTACATAACTCAAGGCTTAAGCTCCTCGAGTATATAAATACAAAGTCCAAAGGGAAAGTCAGGGAACAAAAGGAGTAAGAAGCTGGTAATGAGCCTAAAAGGGAAGATTACAGATACCTGCACACATTCTGTATGTGATGCAATTCTGATGTTTTAGGCTTGAAAATAGAGTTATTCTTACCTTTTTGTTTATTTTTTTTTTTTTTTACAATAGATAATACATGCACATAGTGTGGAACTCAAAGGCAGTAGAAGGGCACAGCAGGAAGAGCATCCCACACATGCACCTCTGCCTCAATGTCAGCTCTCTGCAACTGCTGCTCGCGTGCCCTCTACCTTTACGGATGCTGTATTCATACACTAGCAGACACTCTGTCTATACAGAATATATATTTTCCTTTTAACCAAATAATATACACACCTTTTTTTCCCTTAATATTGTATTGAAAAATATTATCCTCCAATATTTTTGTCAATTTGCATTAAGAAAAAGAATGATGACAAGGTACAGAATTACATAATGGATATATTACAATTTATTTACTCAGTTCCCCCCGACGGACATTTAGGTGTCTCAAGTCTTCAGTAGTGTACCGATAATGTAGCAATAAATACTCTGGTATGAGCCATTTTGCATAGGTGAAGTGTATCCATAGGATAAATTTCTAGAAGTGTCCACACTTCTTTAAAGTATGGAGCAATAAACATGTGACATATCCTTATGAAAAGATGCAACCTTTGGAAAATCTTTCTATAGTAACAGAAAACCCCAGGCTTTTCACCTGAAAGTGAAACAGTTAAGCACAAGTACACCAGATATTCAGTTACTAAGCTGCTCAAATGAGTCTCAATTAGTAAATTTATGTGGATAATATCCCTGGCCTAGAGATTTTAAATTTCAAACAACACACAAACACAAACAAAAGAAAGGAGAGGGAAAGAGAGAGAAAGGAGAGAGAGGAAAGAAAAGTCATTCCTGGACATTATCCTCTAGATTGTTCTAACTCCCTGGCATATTATCACCTTTAGAGGAATTAAGTATCTGCATTGACTTTCTCATTAAAAACATACTTCCTCATTTACTTCTAGAATTAAGTGGAATTTATAGAATACTTTCATACTACTAGAAAAAAATGTTATACCTACAACTATTACCATTAAACTATTATTTAAAGAAGACAGTCATTTATTCTTTCATTTAGGAAAAAAGCAATGGAAAATCCTTTAACAAGTATTCACGCTATGCACTTCCGACTTAAAATTCAAAGACTAAATACCATGTCTAAAAGCAGTCTCAACTTTAAAAGTGAACAGTTTTCAAACCCCCATTTCATTAGAAAACATTTTCTTTGAGTACTTTGATTCAAAAAGATAAAAGCAAATACCTGCCAAAACCAGATGATCTGCTTGCTGTTTCTGGTATAATGTCGATACACCGTGTTTCTCTGCCAATCTGCTAAGTCAACCTCCTGCATGCCACACAACATGACCTGGGAAAGGAGCACAGCATCAGGTCACAGTAAAGATTTAGTGAAGAGAGTAACCATGTGACTGAAATCTGCTAATGCCCAGCTATGCACATGCATAATTATGTAAACAGCTATGTGTACATCAAATAAAGGTCACAGTAAGCAAATCCAACAAAATCTGTGGCAATTTAACATGCAGAATTCTATGGCACTTTATCTTACCCATGTTTACTGAACTTAAACTGAAAACATTTAAAGTAACTATTCATCAAGAAAAACATCAGCTGTGTGCCAGAATAATCTCTTTTACTATAAATATATCCCAAATTAGACATATAAATTACAAATAAATTTCTAGTTCTTCTTTTTTTTAAATCTATGCTACCTTATCTATTTAAAATTAAAAATATATTAACCTCTTGTTATTCATCTATCCAGGCTTTGAGAATAAAATATTCTACATACGTGAAATTTTCAAATTAACTCCAGTTTATTATATATGGGATGAAGACTATTTTTGGCATAATAAAATAAAAAAGTATAATACTTTATTTCTCATAAGTCAACTATGATCTATAATTTACATACAATAAAATGTGCATATTTTAAGTACAGAGTTAGATGCTTTGACAGATGTATACACCGGTGTAACCACTACCATAATCAATAGGTAGAATATTTCCATCGTGTCCCTTGTCACAGTTAAAACCACCATCCTTATCTTTGGCTCTAGGTGATCAACGATTTCACCATAGACTAGATTTTTGAGAATATGAGACAATACTACACATATCCCCTCTCTTTTCTGTTTTCTTTTCCCGCTTAGTACAATGTTTATGAGATTCATCCACGTTGTTGTGGGTACCCGTACTTCTTTCATATTGCTGAGTGGTATTTCATTATATAAATATACAACAATTTATTTATCCATTCCCTTGTTGTTGGACATTTAGGTTACTTCAAATTTTTGATTTTGATGAATAAAGTTGTGATGAACACTTATGGAAAAGTCTTTGTGTGAAAATATACTTCATTTCCACATGAATAAACACCTACTAGTGGAACTGCTAGGGCATAAGGCTGATGTATATTTAACACTGTAAGAAACTACCAACAGTATCCCAAAGTGGTAATACATTCAGTTTGAATTTGCAATTCCCCAATGACTACTGAGCATCGAATGTTTACGTGCCATCAGTATAGCTTCTTGGGCTTCCCTGGTGGTGCAGTGGTTAAGAGTCCACCTGCCAACGCAAGGGACATGGGTTCAAGCTCTGGTCTGGGAAGATCCCATGTGCCACGGAGCAACTAAACCCATGCACCACAACTACTGAGCCTGCACTCTAGAGCCTGCGAGCCACAACTACTGAAGCCTGCGCGCCTAGAGACCGTGCTCCACAACAAGAGAAACCACTGCAATAAGAAGCCTGCGCACCGCAATGACGAGTAGCCCCTGCTCGCTGCAACTAGAGAAAGCCCGCACGCAGCAATGAAGACCCAACACAGCCAAAAATAAATAAAATAAATTTATTTAAAAAAGAAAAAAAAGTACACAGCTTCTTTTTGTAAAGTGAGTCTTTACTTACTTTAAAAAAATTGTCTTTTTACTGAGTTACAAGTTTTTAATATATTCTGGATACAAGACCTTTGTCTCAAGAGTTTCTCTCAGTGTGTAGGTTGCCTTTTCATTTACTTAACAGCATCTTTTGAAAGGAAGTTTTTAGTTTTGATGAAGTCCAACATCCTTTGTGGGTGTGTGTGGTCTACTGCTTTACTGTGTTCTTCCTAAGACACTTCTGTCCACACTAAGATTTTTCTATGTTTTCTTTTTAGCTTTCATATTTATGTTTATGATTTATTTTAAATTAATCTTTGTTTATGAGCTGAATAGGGGTTAAGATTAATTTTCTTCCATATGAATATCAAGTTGATCCAGCATCACTTGTTTAAAAGACTTCCCCTTTCTCCATCAAACTATATTACCTCTGATGAAAGCCAATCGACAATATACATATGGGTCTACTTCTGGACTCTCTAAGTGTTCCACTGATCTCTTTGTCTATCCTTGCACAAATACCACACTATCTTAATTACTATGGCTTTATAATAAGTCTTGAAATCTGGTAGTTAACATCCTGCAAGCTTGTCCTTTTTCAAAATTGTTTTGGTTAATCTAAACCCTTTGCATTTCCTTGTAATTTTAGAACTAGCCTGTCAATTTCTATAGAAAATTCTGCTGGGATACTGACTGGGATTGTGTTGAATATACAGCTCAATTTAGAGAAAACTGACATATTTACAATATTGAGTCTTCCAATACATAACATGGTATATCTCTCCACTTACTAAAATCTTCTTTAATTTTTCTGAGCAATGTTTTAAGTTTTTAGTGTAGAGTTCCTACAGGCCTTTGGCTAAATTTGCTCATTTTTTTTATGCTTTAGTAAATGAAACTTTGAAATTTCAATTTCTAAATGTTTGCTGCTAACATATAGAAGATATACAATTGATTTTTAAAATCACTGACCTTGTACCTTACAGTCTTACTAAATTCACTATTATTTCTAGTAGTTTTTTGGTAGGTCCCTTAGGATTTTTCTAAGTCAACAATCATGTTATCATCTGTGAATAAAGGCAGTTTTACTTTTCAATCTTTTTGCTTCTACTTTTGCCTTACTGCATTGGCTCAGGAATCTGGTACCATGTAGAACAAAAGTGGTGAGAGTGGACATCTTTGCCTTGTTCCCAATCTCAATGAGAAATATTCAAGGTATCACCGTTAAGAATGATGTTAGGGTTTATCTTTTTTGTTGATGTCCTTTATCAAACTGAGGAAGTTGCCTTCTATTCCTAGTGTGATGAGAGTTTTTTTAATAAAGAATGACTGTTTTATCTTCTTAAAGTTAAAACAGATTTTAACCTGTAAAAAGGGGCATGGCATGATTATGAATAACCATTATTTTGGATAATGGTGTGAATATCCCTTATTGTGGTATTATTCATGGTTAAGAGAGACAATGAATGGGAGTAAAAGAAAGAACAAGAGGAGAAAAGTCAAGGCAAAGCAAAACAAAACAACACGAATGTCCATTTTCTCACAGCTCTGTACTATGAGCTAAAGGTAAATCAGTAATCAATAAGGGCTTTAGTCTCCTTCTCTGTGTAAGGAAATTATCTTATGGCCAAACTATTTCACAAGGCTCTAGTAAAGACTGTAAATGCTGCCAAGGGTGATATAAAGTATGCACCTATTAATATCCTTGTTGATTTACTGTTTCAGTTTCATCTCAGCTCTAATGTCAGGCTCTTGCCGTAACATCCCTCTTTCACTGAGTGGGCCTCTAAAGCAGGAGTTCTTAATTGGGGGTATGGAATATTTTAGGTATACGCATATTGAGTATACAAAGTTTTAAAATTTTCTTCAGATTCTTAATGAAGTCGGTGATTTAAAATATGATTAATACTACTCTAAAAAGTATCTTCCATTCTACTAATGCATTTCTGCTAATTTGTGTAAGCAAGCTATTAAGAGATGTTAACCAGGTTTACAGAGTCTACATGTAATTCAGGCTCCGAGTACTGATTTTCATATACTTCCCATGTCAGAGTTTCTAGAAGGCTAATTCCTACATAGGGAAAAATGCTAATTTTTCATATGCACATTTGATTACATGAACAAACCAAGTTTCTTAATAGAGGACCAAAGATGGCTGCCTCCCAAAGAAGGTGGGGGGAAATGCAAGCACCTTCCTAACGCCCTGCCTGTGTTCTAATCTAATGTGGAGAAGACTTGGAGAATTCACAATAACTAATCATTAGGGAAATACAAATCAAAACCACAGTGAGCTATCACCTCACATCCATTAGAATGGCTATTATTAAAAACAAAAACAGAAAATAACAAGTATAGGCAAAGATGTGGAAAAGTTGGAAGCCTCACATACTTTTGGTGGGAATGTAAAATGGTGCTGCCGCTATGGAAAACAGTGTGGCAGTTCCTCAAAACGTTAACTAGAGAATTACCATATGATCCAGCATTCCCGCTCCTGGGTATATATCCAAAAGAACTGAAAGCAGGGTCTCAAAGTGATATTTGTACACCCATGTTCACAGCAGCATTATTCACAATAGCCAAAAGGTGGAAGCAACCCAAAGATCCATTGACTGACGAACGGATAAACAAAATGTGGTATATACATACAACGGAATATTACTCAGTCTTAAAAACGACAGAAATTCTTACATATGCTACAATATGGATGAACCATGAGGACATTATGGTAACTGAAATAAGCCAGCCACAATAAGACAAATACTGTATGATTTCACTCATATGAGGTAAGGAGAGTTAGTCAAACTCAGAAACAGAAAGTAAAATGGTAGTTGCCTGGGGCTAGGGAGGAAGAGGAAATGGGGAGTTGTTTAATAGGTATAGAGTTTCAGTTTTGCAAAATGAAAAAGTTCTGGAGATTGGCTGCACAATACTGTGAATATACTTAACATTACTGAACTGTACACTTAAAAACGTTCAAGATGGTAAATTTTATGTTATGTGTATTTTATCACCAAAAAAAAAAGGAAAGAAAAAAAGCATCTCTGATACATTGTACTTCTAACAATTCTAAAGTACAGTTAAGACCACTAAGAACTCATGACTTAGAAATCTAGTCTTTGGGGTAACTCACTACCAAACCAGGAGTTCCCCAAATTATCAATAAGGTTGCACTCACTCTTTAGGAGCCCTAACAGTTGGCACTGATTGATGATTCTGTGCTCATGACATCAGCACATTTTGGAGAACTTAAGACCTTTACCCAATGCTGGGATTTTAGTACCCCCTGAACATTTGGATGAATGAGAGAGGATTGAAGATTGTGCCACATGATTTTAAAACTTGTGGACATTCTTTTGTAAAAGTGTGTAACAACAGTCCCTCCTCCCATTAACATTCCCTATAAGAGCATAATAAAAGATCCTAACCTCCAATTCTTTTTCATCAAAGTACTGCAGCCACTGAAGGGGAACAACCTCATTAAAACCATCCAGGAAAGCTTTGGTCTGTTCTTGTACTCCTCGAGAAAAACGCCACTCTGTCATTAAACTGAAAATAAAGATAATATTTAAAAATAGGTAATTTGTATGTGAGGTAAAAGGCTAAAAACAGAGTACTTCTTAACCATCATTAAAAAAGAAAGTGAAGAAAATCAGTATGCTGTATGAGTCGTATAGAATTCAAGAGAACACAGTTTCACAATAGAAGTTGTGGTGAGCACTATTAAGAGTCAGTTAAAAAGGGAAAGTGAGATGGAATAGGAAATGAGCGTTAGAGTGCTTAGGCAGGCGTGGCTCTAGGCTTGGTTTTGCTACTATCGAACAGAGCACCTCTGTCTCCTCATCTAGAAATGAAGAGGCTGCCAATGGTCTCTGATTTTTGATCGGGACAAAGGTAGGATGCATACAGCAGGTGGCAGTGGGAAAGTGAAGGTCATCATACATACTCTTATTTCAGGAATACTGGTACTGTTGAGAAGAGCTTAAATGTATGTCAGAGGCAAGGGAACTGGGGTTTTGTTGTTTTTTTTACTACATTTGATTTTTGAGCGGTGTCAGAGCATGTTTATAAATTGAGGGGAAGACTGAGTAGAGAGAAAAATGATTAAAAAGGATAAGTGAAAGAGGGAATGAATGTGGAACATCTTCCCAGAGGCACAAACAAGGTATAAAGGTAAGGGTATAGATAGTTCTAACATGCTCTAGTAGTTACAGAAATTAAGGTCAATCGGGTAATCACCTTACCCAATATATTCATCTTTATTCTCCTCCGTCACCAGGATATTGGAACCTCCCAACTTCAGGTCATGTGAAGTAACTTTTCCCAAAATCTCCATGTCAACAGAAAAGTACATTTCTAAGCCACATTCTTCAATGTTGTTGTCTCTGGGTGATATAAATATATACAACCACTAATTAACAAAATATGTAAAACTGATTTCAAGAAAATACCTTATTGAAAGATAAATCTTCAAACCTTATCCAGATAAGGGAGTTATAAAATTCAGTATCAATAGATTCCAAATCCTTAATAGTCAGTTTTTTACTTAGCATACGCTTGTAGAAGGGTAAAGAGAAACCAGTATCAATGAACTTTCCATGAAAAAGTGCCTGCCAAGAAAAACAAAAAATGTTATTTAAAAAATTACAGAGTAACAATTTTCTTATTCACAGCACAATGATAACAGAGAAATCATGAGGCTTTACAGGCAAAAAAAGTAATAAGTAATCAGCATAAATCATGAAAACTAAAATATTACATAAAATGCTAAGTATGAAAAACAAATTTACAGAGTTAAAACAGCATCTCTTTAACTGAGGTCAAACACTTAGCTCTACCGTGTCCTATCAAAAACTGTAAAAGAGGATGATAATGGAGCTTTATCAAACCCCCACTCTTTCTAACATGTTTCATGAATTACATTAACCCCACTGAATGGAGAAATGAAGACATCTCAGGGCCACCGTGCATGCACCTGGAAAGACCCCACCCCCGCTTTCTTATCTCACAGTTGCCTAAGAGATTTTCAAGACTAACCCCACGGTGCCTTCACTCCTATTTACAAGAGTCAACGCAGGAAGTCCCAGACCTGCAGTACCTTGACTCTCACCATGATCTGCCCGTCCACTTTGATATCTGATTCCATGTCTCTCATCTCCCCAAACTCTCAAAACCACCTACTGTGTTTTGCCCTCTGAAGCTCATGATCCATCATATTAGCAAAATCCCCCACATCCTCCACTCATTCTCTGAAGATTCCTTTAGCATCTTGTTGTAACACAAATCTGGCATTTTTCTGAGGACGCTGCTTCCTTTCAAACCTCTCAGAGGGATGGCTGTTTCTCTCCTATCCTCCCTCATGTCACCAGGCCTAGGAGTGGGGTGTGTGTTGCTTCTCATTACTAATGTCACCTCCCTAACCCGCCCCAGCTTTCAATTTCAAGCCCATGCCACCCCACTGCCTTCGTGGCTCACCACCCCCCAACTCCTTGCTGCAGTCATCCTTAGGTCTCCGGGTTTCTCCCCTTTACTCCTTCAATGCTGTGTTTTTCGACATGACCATCATCGTTCTGAAGATTTCAACGTCTACACTGATGATTCTTTTACTACCCTGGAGTTATAGTCCTTTCCATGATCTTAGTGTCTAACTTAGCTAAACATTCTCAACACCATACCCTAGACACTGTGATTAGCACTAGCTGCAATCCTGCATAAACTCAGTTCCAAACACCTAATTTTCCAGCTCACTGCCCTTAGTAATAACACCAGCAACGTTTGACTCCACTGGGATCTAAAAAAATCAGGGAACCTGTTACCTTATCACTCTCTCTCTCAGCCCCCTTGTGAAGTTCTCTCTCCCCTTACTCAGTTTAGAGTCCACCTTCAATCATCAAAATTCCTCCCTTGTACCTTCAAATCCTGTCTCCCTGGTATAAAAATACAATACATCAATACCTTTGTATTTCTGGCAAAATCCAAAGCCTAGCTAAATACAACTGTCCACCCACTCCACGCCTATGCCTGGGCAGTGGAACATGCCAGAAATGTATATGCAACCATGCTGACTGGTTCATGACCAGCGCCCTCAGGTGGGAGCCCACTGCATTCACAGTCTCCCTCTCTCCCAGATGACTATTTCATTCCTCAAGTACCTCCTCACTCTGAGCTAATGATCTTGCTTTCTATTTCACTGAGGAAACAGAGCCATCGTAAGAGAACTTTTGTGTGTTCCACCACATCTGCTCACTAATAGCGTCTGAATCTATGTACTCTTATTACAGAGAAGCTCTCTATTGCTTCTCTGTGCAACTAAACAGATCTCCTCCTTGCTCTCCTATTCAAGGTCATTGCTCCCATATTCCCTATCTCCCTGACATCCTCAAATTCTTTCTTCTCTTATCATCATCAGAGAAGATGTTTCATCCTCCTCCTATTCTTGGTTCCTTACGTACTTCTGGTTACTGCCCAACTTCTCTATAGTCCTTTATAGCAAGCTTCTTTAAAAAGATCTGCTTACATTTGTTGTCTCCACTTCTCCTTGCATTCTCTCTTCCTTTCACTCCCTCCGATCGTTCCTCTCCACTGCCCCTGAGTATCATTCACCTGGCCAAGTCAAACGGTTACTTCTCAGACCTCATCTTGCTCAGCCTACCAGCATCGGACACAGTTGACCACTTCTTCCTTCTGGAAACACACTTCCTTCTTCCTCTGTCTTCTGGACACCGTTCTTATTTGATTCTCCTATCTCCTCCTCTGCCTCAGCTCTTTTGCTGGCTCCTTCTTATCTCCCCAATTTACGTGTCCTTAAACGTCTTCTCTGTCCACACTTACTCTTTAAATGGTCACACGCCTTACCTCGATATCCCCTCATGGCCAGCCTTGTATATCCAACTACCTATTCTACATCTCCACTTGAGTGTCAGCAGGCATCTTAAACAAACCGAATTCCAATTCTGGACTCCCTCCACCCCCCACATTTCCTCTGGCCACAACCCTGCTGTCCTGGGAAATGGCAACTGCAACCAGACAGCTTGGTGCCGTACTTGACTCTCTCTCCCTCACACCCTGCATCTAAATGGTCAGGAGACCCTGTTGGCTCTACCTGCAGAATATATCCAGAATCCAAAGCACGCCTCACTACCTCCACTGCTACACCGTTCAAGTCCAAGCCACTACTGCCGCTCACCTGGGTTGCTGCAAGTGGTCTTCCTGCTCCTCCTCTTGCGTTCCTCTGCCCTCAACTAGTCTCTGTCTACACAGCAGGAAAGTCAGCTTAATAAAACCTAAGTCACATTATGTTACTTAGACTATGTCACTCCCTGCTCAAAATGCTTAAGGGAATTTCCCAAAGATTCCACACACTACCTCTCAACCTCATCTCCTACCACATTCTCTCTCAGATACTCTGCTCCAGCTATGATATTTTTCATTAAAAAACGTACTTCCACCTAAGACCCATTTTTCTTGCTGTCCCCTATGCCTAGAATATTGTTCTCCAAAATATTTGCATGATTCAACCCCTTACTTTCTTCTTATTTCTGTTCATGTGTTACCCATCAGAGGCCTCCTCTAATCATATTAAATAAAAGAGCAACACTGCCTTTCCTTCAGTACCTACTTATTTATTCTTTGACTCCCTCTAACAGAATTTAGATCCCTGAGAACAGGGACTGTGTCTTTTTTTCATGGTTTCATCCCTCTCATACTATGATACCACATAGTAGTAGGCACTCAATAAATATTTGCTAAGTGAATGAACAGACAATAAAGTGCAAATAAATAAATACAAACACTTCTCAAGAAGGCCATAGTCCCACAAGACCTTCTGCAAAGCTCTGAAAATTCCAAAAACATTAATCGAGTTCAATTATTATACAACTCAGATTTTCCTGTTATAGAAAAGTGGTCATACTATAATTAGGTTTAAATGAAAGGACTTTTAAAGACCAAGTGGCTATATCAATAATCTTCATATTCATAATCTTGATTTCACACAGGTACTCAAAAAATAAACTATATATTGATACTCTCTGGGCAAACTTCCTTGGTAAGAAAATTTGTGAACACACATAATCAAGGATAATGTGTATAATTTTTTATAAAGTCCTCTCTAAAATACTTTTGAAATAAGCAAAGTTTAAATAAATAAATAGGTAATGGAAAGTCAGGACTCACCATAGCAATAAAGCGACCAATGAAACAGAAGTATGAAAGATGGTCTGGATTAATGGTTGATGCTGGATTTATCTGCAGACAGTAGTTGTTCTTGCCAGCATACTCAAACAAGCAATACATGGGGTTCAAAACTTCATGTGAAAGCAAGAAAAACCATTCTCTACAAGAAAATAGGTCAACATTATTTTTAGCACCCATACGTATGAATTTAAAAACAGATCTTAAATACATCCATCCATCCGTCATACCCCTCTGCTCAACAGCCTTTAACAACTCTGCTGTCCAATTCCTTAGCCCTCCATTTAAGTTTCTCTGCAATGTAGCCCTCCATTCCAAGTTACCTGCCAGTTCCCGAGTTGCCAAACTATAAACTTGGTGTTTCTGACATATAGCGTGCTTCTTCCTATGCCATATTTTTGTTTGTGTATGAATCCTCCACATCAACTCAGCCTATGGGGATCCCACTTTCTCTTTCAAGTCCAGCTTAGATCAATTCCACTTTAGCAATTTTTTGAAGCAATTTTCAGTGTATTTCAGTATCTCAGTCACTGAATACTTTGTGGTAACAACCTCACAATAGTAGTCATTTTTCTGCACTGGACTGGCCCACTTGACCACTACATCCACCAGACTGTAAGCTCCTCAAAAACAAAAGTCATACCTCTATATATTTTTTATATCTTTAACTCTCACAGGCATCCTACAACCTATATGCAATAGGTTTTAATAAATATTTGCTGGTGATACTGAGATACACAGCTCTGCTGCTATGGAATAGTTTTAATTTTTTCTTGCCAATGCATTAAAAAAGGAACTAAAATTTTAAAAGATGAAACCTTTAAATGTGATAGGCATTCTCTAACTTATTACCACCTAGTTTGCTTCATTTTAAAAAGTCCAATATACACAACCCAACTAGATAAAAGATTAATAATTTATATTACAAAATAAACTCAATTTGCAAAAACTCTCTTCAACAGCAATTTCTTCTAATGCAAGGTTCCAAACTCAAATGTCTACAGGTATCAGTAAGTGAGTACAAGGGGTTTCCTTCTCTGCATGGGCTGACATTCTCTACTTAGCCACAACCCCCTATTCCTCATTGTATCCCTGATAAAAGTTATCATCAGTCTTAAGGAAGAATTACTTCCGGGCATATAATCATAGTCATTAGACAACTTGGCAGTGGTGGGCAGGAAGTGAAAAAGAGTGTATGCTACCCTAGAGGGGAAGAAGCTACTCTGATTCGGTCAACTGACGCCATGTGAGAAGGTGGGGTAAGTGATTTTAAAGATAAGCCAGAAATCTTGATTCACAGGCATAATCTAGTGATTTCCTTTAATGTCGTTAAGTAATGTAAAAAAATTTAAAATCACAATGGGGGGGCCATCACTGTGCAGGCTAGATCTGGCCTGGCAGCCTGTTTACAAATGTTTTTCCAAAACTTTCAAAACACAATCTTGGAAACTTACTGAAGGGTAGAGAAGGGAGTCTAAATCAACTGAGAAATGATAAACACCAATTTATAAAACGAAATCCAGTCCCAACATAAGTAGCTGAAGCAAGTCGACCTCGCGCTGTAATGAGGCAGAAGTAAGACATGTACCCAGGGAAGAGGACTGAACAGATCTAGTGAGAATGTGTTTAGACACAAAAACTAGAAATAAAATTCCCAGTTGTTGCAGATCGCTTTTAGCAAACAACAGCCCAGAGAAAACTAAGTAAATTCAAAAAAAGAATGACTACAACACGGCATCTAACCTATACTCTAATGGTAAGAAAAAAGAAGGAAAAATTCTAACTAGCAAGAGGCAAAGAGTTCCCTTTCAATGTATTCTTCCATACACTCTCAAATGAACTAAAGAGTTACAAGAGGTTGAAAAAATTATTAGACAACAAATGAGCTAGCTGAGCCTAGAGAAGAAAACAGTAAAACCACTAACAATGAAAAATCACATTAGAAGCAGCAAAATGTAGGGCAGTACTGCAAACAGTGACATGAGGATAGGCTTCAGAAAAATCAAAACAAAATGAAAAAGCACAAAGATAAAAATGATCAGAGAAAAGATGACAGACATATAAGACTGACAAAGGAGATTCCACATACCCATGATTGATGTTCCTGAAGGAAAATGGAACAAATGGAACAGAAAAGATATTCAAAGACATAATAGAAGAAAATTTCCCTTAAATTAAGGAAGATCTTAATATGTTTCTAAAAAAAGATATAAAACAATCAACAATGAAATTAATGAACTTCAAAGAAAAGGCCTATGTGGGCACCCAGAGGAAAAAGCTTCCTACAAGGTGCTGGTCTCCCACTTCACAGTGCTTACATTCAATACTAGGAGACAGGAAAACAATGTCTACAGAGTACTGGAGGAACTAGTGTTGTGTGAGAAACTTATATCTAGTGAAGTTGTTGTTTAAATACAAAAGCAACAGAAAACACGTTCTCAAGCACACAAAACTACAGGACTATGTCACCCTTGTGAACTCCTGACTAAACCAAAACCAATATATGAATAAAAATAAAGAATTTGGGAATAAGAAAATCATGGTGTTGAGTAACTGACTACATACATTATATGCATTAAAACCATCAAAATATAAAATAAAACCCAAACAGTTAAGGTAAAAAAGGGTTCAGATAAGAATGTGACTGGTATAAAGTGAGACACTGTAAAAATAATACCGTATTTCATTTCTAAGATGTACCTTTCTTTTTAATGTCTGAACATTTCTGAAATTGAGACAAATCACAATAGATGTGATATGAATATCCTTTGTGACAGGTAGTTTCTTCTCTGAAAAAACTTAATAATGTTTTAGATGAGAAAATATGTTAATACAACCAGCTCTGATAATCCCACATATATACCTCCACCAGCTGTACCTAGTCCCACAACTCTTTTTAAAAGCCAGCTGTACTAAAATTGTGATTATGTAATTCTGTACACCCGTGAAATATGAGTTCAAAAAGAGAGCTGTTTCTATGAAAAGCAAGTTTAATTCTTTGGAAATAATTAATGAAAGTGTTTTACGAAAAAATAAATTGCTGTCAAATTAGGTTTGGGCAAAGCAATTGAGGGGAAAAAATTAAATAAAAAGGATTGCCCATTCTTATTGCTTCACAAGTGCCTGTTAACAATATACTTAGTGAATGTGGAAAACTTTATTCTCAAAAGGACTCAGACTGGATTAAAAACACAAACATAAAACCAGCATAAACTGATATAATAGCAAAGCATAAGAAACAACCTTATGGATGCTGATCCATTAATTATGCTATCTCCAGACAATGGAGTATTGTGCAACCATTAGTATTAGCTCTATACATGATATGGAAAGATGTCCATGATATACAAAATAACAAAATCAGGCTGCTATATTGTGCATATTGTATGATCAATTCTGTTTTAAAAAACAGCAAATATGTACGATATCACACATATATTCAAATTTATATACAGTTGACCCTTGAAAAACATGCTTTTGAACTTTGCAGGTCCCCTTTTTGTGGATTGTTTTCAATAAACATAGTACCTGTATTTTCATTTTACAAATCTTTAACTAAGTGTGGGGAAATGTTTGTGCTCAATTAGAGACAACAGTGTGTGGAATCAAAAGAACTAGGGTTCGAGTCCAGATTCTATCCAAACTGCTTCAGCTTCCCGCCCTTGGGTGAGTCACTTATCAATTCCTTTGTTTTGTTTTTAACTGAAATATAGTTGATTTACAATATTGTGTTAGTTTAAGGTATACAGCAAAGTGATTCAGTTATATA
>NW_020172184.1:0-40970 GCF_003031525.2 Neophocaena asiaeorientalis asiaeorientalis
AATCTAATCAAAATCATTGTAACCTGGGTTGGGGATCAGGGAAGAACTAAGAAAACTGAAGGGCAATGTTGCGTCAAGCTTTCCCTGGCTCCCCCTAATGCTTCCTCTCTGCCCGCACCCTCTACTATACACTGCAGCTTGAATTATTTAGTTGCTCAAATCAATCCATTTTTCTCTGTTTGGTGGTTGTACAATAAAAGAAAGATTTACTGCATCAAGTGAATAATAAAAAACGAATTAGCTGAAAACAAACAAAAAGCTGCTTACGTGGCAATCCTCTGTGTTAATCAAAACCTTGACGACAGGTCGGAGGATCGATATTTGACTACAAGATGAAAAGAAGCAAAGCTTCCATTGAGGGTCAGAGAAGAGGGAGATCTGGGGAGAGACAAAAAAGACCTAAGGGCAGGGCTCATCAGAAGTGGCCCATGGCAAAATTTCGTCCAATTCTCTGGTCGACCTCTTAGGGAGGCCTCCTCTGTTTGAGAAATGACAGTATTTTTTATGCACATATCAAAGTTCAGCTTGATTGTCTCATCTGGGGAAGAAAGCCATCTGTCAGTATCCTCCAAATAATCTACATAATTGACTTTCAAACAAGCCTCAAAGAAACGGGCATTTATCACCCTAATTGTGGCAGGCGGAGAGTGTGTCACTGCCATTTTATCAAGATAATGGTAAATGGCACCTGAGTTTCTTCTCTCCTGCCTTCTCCCAGATTTCTTTCTCTTTGTACAAACAGCTACATTCCCCTTTGAGACCAAATTCAGGAAAAGGTTTCCTGGGCCTAGAGCAGTGGGAAATTTTGCTTGCCTTGTGACAATCCCTGGAATCAGCCACCAGCTACCTGCCACTCTTTGCTTTGTTCCTAGAAACTCGATTCAGGGGTAGTGAGTAGGAGGGCATCACTAAGAAACTCTGTACCAGAGATGGACCCCTGAGAAGGTCTATTCTCTGAGCCCAGATCTCCTTGTTTGAAGTTCCCTTTGGGTACCGATGGTGGGACACCCTCAGAACTAGCTTGGCCTTAGCTTCTAGCCCAAGCTAACTGGGCTAAATGGCCTCCAGTACACAAACAGAATATCTTAAGGGATGGTGTGCTTGTTCCCATAGACCCAGGGTGGGACTGGGGTGGTGTCAAGATTATCATAAGGTTCTTTGGGAATTCCCTGGTGGTCCAGTGGTTAGGACTCTGAGCCTCCATTGCTGGGGACCTGGTTTTGATCCCTGGTTGGGGAACTAAGATCCCACAAGCCATGTGGCCAAAAAATAAATAAATAAAATGAGTTTCTTTCTTCTACAACTGAATACTGTAACTCATATCTGTAGGAAATTGCTACTCCACAAAATATATATCAAAAACTTTATCCATTCATCTGTCGATGGACATTTGTGGCACATATATACAATGGAATATTACTCAGCCATAAGAAGAAACGAAATTGAGTTATTTGTAGTGAGGTGGATGGATCTAGTCTGTAATACAGAGTGAAGTAAGTCAGAAAGAGAAAAACAAATACTGTATGCTAACGCATATATATGGAATCTAAAAAAAAAATGGTTCTGATGAACCTAGTTGCAGGGCAGGAATAAAGAGGTAGACATAGAGAATGGACTGATGACATGGGGTGGGAGGGCGAAGCTGGGGCGAAGTGCAAGTAGCATCAACATATGTAAATTTTTTAAAAAAAACAACCTTTATTCTCAGATCTTGCCTCAAATTCACGATCCAGGACAACTCTGCCTTTAAGTGTAGTCTTTTGTCATCTCCAAGGCAAAGGCCACTCTTGGCTTTACCTTTCCAGACTCTTTGAAATGTGTCTCTTAACCAGGCTAGCTTGAGACGTCCCCATCTTTCCTGTGGGTCCACTGAGACTGAAGACCTCACGCTGCCCGGTATTTAGCAGAGAGGACCACAAAGCAAATCGCTAAACTAGGGTTAAGTTGAAACTTTCTCCCCCAGAGGATTGTTACCACAGCAGAAATGGAAGTGTGTTTGGATTTCTAAAGAATGTTTGAAAATGTGTTTGCCTGTCAGTAGTCCCATTTCCCCACGGACAGTAAGTTACTCAGTAATCCATTAAGGGGGTGGTAGAAATTGAGGCAGAAGGCTCTTTTTAAAAAATAATCCACTGAGGGCAAAAATATAAATGAAAAGAGCAGTCACATATCTGAGAATGATTCTCCTTTCTTGTGATCTTGAACCAGTTTTGACCTCTAGCTAGCATGTGCATATTTAAGCATCTGTACACGACAGCTCTACAATCTTCTACATACACAGAATTTCATATAATCGTAACTATTTCGCAGTGTTGGAAGAAGGAAATATTTAAGGCTTGAGTCACTGGATGTAAGACATCCTTTTTGTCCCTACCCGTTAACTCCAATATTGAACTGTCTTTTCTGCTCTGTTTTCTCTCTGATGCGCACAGCATGTGGCGTTCTGTGTTCTGATTAAAGAGTGGAAAACAACAGCAGCATCTGGGCTGAATGGGGCAGGGAAAATCCAACTGGTGCAACCAGTTATGATGGGCAGTGTTATTCAAACCTAGTAAGGAAATGAAGGTAGAACAAAACCTGACGTAGGGAGGCAAGCACACTTGTTTCATTTGGCATGAATGTCTCTCCCCAGTGGCTTTCACCCGGTGTACTACAGGACAGTGGTGTCCTTGAAGCCTTCCCCGTTGCCCAGGGAAATTGTGATCACCATGTAAATTGCATGTATGTCACAACTGAGGAATCAGACCTTGAGAGTGATGTGTGCTGTGTGAAAGTAGAGCCAAGGACCACCTGCTTGAGGAAGACATAATAGACATAGTATGTCAGGCCACATCAAGGAAAGATCGTGTGTGTCCTGGAACGTCTGAGAATTTTTCTTGTGGAGCAAACAGTTTGACTTAAATGATTTAGGGCTGAAGGGCAGTGAAATGAATACATAACTTTGGATATTTTTATAAACACAGTGAGATGGTGAAACACTGCCACGGGGATTGTTTTGTATTTATTGCTCACTTGTTTAATGTTGTTTTGAGTCTTTTAATCCCTTCGAGTGTGCTGTCCCTAGTACTAGTATGTCTGCCCAGATGCAAAAGAGTAAATACTGTACAATTCCCTGCAGGTGAAGTTCCAGGACGGGCAAAACTAATCTCTACTGATAGAAGAATTTACAACACTGATTGTCCCTGAGTGTCCATGTACATGGAAATGACTAGAAAGAGGCAAGGGGGACTTTTTGGGGTGATGTGGATATTCTATATCTTGTTTTGAGTAATGGTTACAGGGGTGTATACATTTGTCAAAATATCGAACTGAAAACTTCAAATCTGTGTATTTTATTGTATGTGAATTCTGTCTCTACAAAAACAGAAAAATGCAGAAAAAGAAGTATTTCCAGATCACAAGAGCACTGAGAAGCACCGATGTTCTGGCTAATTCAAAGTTCAGCTACTTTGGTTTGGGGCCATTTGTCATGGGTTTGTGCGGGGTTCCATGAAAAATTGCCTTTACATATAAACTCACTTCAGCAAAACCAAACAAAAGGTCAGCTCCCTTCATATTTTGTGGCATAATTTTATTTTTTGTTTTAAGTGATATATTTCCCCAAATCAGAGCTATTCAGTCTTAAATGTCGTCCCATGTGGAATTTATTCCTTCTGCAAAACTTTCCTTCTGGCGTTTCTCAGCAAGAATATGGTGCCCTTGAGATCTCGGGCTTCCCTCTTTGTTGATTGTCTTTCCCACCAGAAGGTGTACCTGGAAGCTGGCCCTGTGTCTGATTTATTGCTGAATCCCAGCACCCAGCCCAGGGCCTGGCCCACAGGGTGAGAAACTAAGGCAACACTCATGAAATAACGTGATCATTATACAAAGGGAAACCTGTGTGTTTAAATAAAAAAATAATTGATTCAGGGGATGGTGTGCACTTTCTGAGAGCTCACAAAAAAGACATCTGGGTAGGTGACTCCTTACGTGGTGTAATTTGCTGTAGCTCTTAAGATGCTACATCTTACCCCCTGTATTACTCTTTTTTTTTTAAATATCCCTTCCGTCTTTTTTTTTTTTTTTTTTTTTGGCCACGCCACACGGCATGCGGGATCTTAGTTCCCCCACCAGGGATTGAACCCGTGCCCCCTGCAGTGGAAGCGCAGAGCGTTAACCACTGGATGTCAGGGAAGCCCTCCCCTGTGTTACTCTTATTACCCTATTGCCCATCCCTCCAACCTGCCTTGGACCTCTCTATCATGAGTAAAATTAGATTAGACAACAGAAGTGGGGACACCACTTTTTCCAGAAGGCTCTAGAAGAAGTGCCTCTATGCTAGCTTCCTGTAGACTCCTTTAGTCCCTTTCCATTACTATGCCAATATGGGTTAGCATTAAAATTGAGTTAGCTGATACATGGAGAGCAGACAGTATGAACTATAGGAAGTGAAGACAGTTCTAGTCTTTATACATTTCCGCTCAGTGGCTTGGAGTAGTGGGGTATTAAGGTGTTAGGCTAGAGACCACAGGCCAAGGGAAAAATTGGGCTTCCTAGGGTGGTGGAGGTGATGGTAAAGACACTTCAATTGTATGATAGTGAAGGATCCCTTTTTGAATGTTTGCAAAAGGCCAATTTCAGACAAAGAAAAGACTTATTACCTCAAAAGGTGTGGTGCAGGCTGCTAAGAATACAGTTTTTAGGAAGGCTCAAAGCCATGGATAGAGACCCATGCTGAGTTAATGAGGCACATTTGAATACTTGAAGAGTCTCACACATCTCTACCCGTGAGGTTAACTGGTTACTGGTTGAAGGAAACAACCAGGTTCTTCTACCATACATCCTCCAGGTTCTTCTACTATACATCCTCCAGGTTCTTCTACTATACATCCTCCAGGCTCTGAGTACAATAAATACTTGCTGTGTAGCTGAGTTGGTGAATGTAGAAGTGTTTTCTAATGGTAAGAAATGTCGGTAAAAAAGCAAGGCTGCTGATCACTGGAGCAGCCTCTCTATGGAAACCTAGGACCATGAAGGATAGTTTGCTCTTTAAAGCTATTATGAACTTATCCTCCTCATGAGTGTCCCAGCTCTCAGCTCCATAAAACCTGCAATAACTGCTGTTTTATGACTTACACCTGGTCATAACACAAAAGATTGATTGCGGCTCCCATCCTACAAGGGAGGAAGACGGCACTTTCAGATATATGGCCTCCCAATAGATTTTTCTTGAGATGAGCTAAAAATCCGTCTTCAAGATTCACACAAGCAAATGTGATCTGTGCCCAAGTCAGTAAATAACATACCCAGTTTTTCAAGCTTACACTCTGAGCCTTTTGAGTTTGTGGTATCCTTATTAGAGCTAATAATATGTTAGAGATGAACTATGTTTTTACAAAAAAATTTAGATCAAAGTCTTTTAGGCAAAAAAAATGGCCCCTCTCTCTGTATTCTTCCATTTTCTTATCTCCTCTCCCCACTCTTCACCCAGTTGAGGAAAATTTCTCTTAAATCAGCTTGATATTCTCAAGACTAGCATAAGCTGTTGACAGTTTTATGCTACTAATAAAGATTAAAAAATAAACTCTGTAACTTTTTGTATTCCGAAATCCATTACAAAAAAAAAAAATCCCTCTTGTGTGGGAAATGTTAAATGCTGCTTTGTCAGAGGGTGCTGGAAATATGATAGGAAAGAACGACTTCCATATATCTAAATGGCATTCGAAAGAACAAAAATCAGGGGCTATTGATGTAGCTAGATCTTGGGATTCAGGTAATATGCCCTGTAATTCATTCTGACTGACAGTTGTGAGGAGAAATCAGAGAAAGGCTGGCCAAAATACCATTGCTTGAAAAAAAATCAGCAATAGGACTTCAAAACTAATCCCTCACATATCAACCTCATCTCTCCAAGGGGACTCTTTTCCAGCTAAATGCTGAATTTAATTCTGTACATCACATTTCTTTGGAGAGATTTAGTACTTTAATTATATTTTTTATGTGTCACAGAACTGTAAACATAAATTACATTTTTGTTTTCTTTATCTTTAAAAGAGAGCTTAGAAAAATAATGATTGAAGGTGTATGTGGTTTTTCTTTGAGTCTTTGTTGCTTGTGTGGAGGGGACAATAGTTCTCTGTATTTGTGGCTGAGGAACCCTCTGGCCATACTTCCAGGCCATCTCAGGAAGACTGGAAAGTCTAAAAGCCAATCAATCACCTATCTGTTTTGTCTACGGAGATGATGATTGTTTTAACATTTTCTTCTTCCTGAAATGCTTTGAACTAAGCTTTCATTTCTATACAGTATAGATGTTATAGCTGCATCATGGGCCAGACGAAAATCATTGGAAATATTTTTTTAATTTTAAAAATATTTTAATTGGAATATTGTGACTCAGACCCAGAAAAATCTTTTTAACATAAATGTTGAACTCAGTGGTAATGTATAATATAGGCAGAGTTAATAATCTAACAGAACTGTCTGGGCATTCCTTTGCATATCAATGAAACCAAGCAGGACCCTGTGGGGCCCCCCCCAATACAAAAGCCTTTCTGAGTCCCTTATTTCTTATTTGTAAGAAAAAGATTTCAGCCTCCTAGACCTTCCCTGAGTTCCAAAGGGCAGATTCAAGCAGTTACTAATTAGAGTGAGGGAATGCAGAAACAAATGAAAAGCACTGAAGAAACAATACTGCAGCAATGGGGCAGGGTCCTGGTTCCTCCTCAAGGGATATATATAACAATCTGGTATATATCTCTGAGTTCTTCTACAGGAGCTAAGATCCCGACCCAGCTGGAGGCTGGTAACTTCAGGCTGAGCACAGGCACATGGACCCCAGACTGATTGGCACTGGAAGGCTGATGGTTGAGATTCCTGGAACATCACCCTGTTACCTCCCCACCAACCAATCAGGGGAAGGTCGCACACCCTGCAACCCGGCCCCCCAAATTTTGCCTATAAAAACTCTTCCCTGAAAACCATCAGGGAGTTCAGGCTTTCTCAGTACGAGCTGCCCATTCTCCTTGTATGGCCCTGCAATAAACCTTTCTCTGCTCCAAACTCCAACTCTTCAGTTTGTTTGGCCTCACTGTACATCAGGCACATGAACTTGGGTTTGGCGACATCAGTACTGCATGGAATGGAGTGAGATATTTAAAAACCAGTTGGTCTTAAAAAAAATCTTCTTGGGACTTCCCTGGCAGTCCAGTGGTTAAGTCTCCATGCTTCCATGGCAGGGGGCGTGAGTTCGATCCCTCGTTGGGGAACAAAGATCCCACATGCGGCAGGCCGTGCCCCACCCCGCAAAAAATCTTCCTATTGTATCATGTCAACAGTTGTTTGTAATTGAGAAGTTTGCTGGAAGGCTGTGTTTCTCAAAGACCAACCTCTTCCTAGCCTTCATCTAGCTTGCCAACAATGCTTAATGTAATGGGTCACATCTGTCAAGGAGGATTATAAATTGTACCTGTGATGCCCTGTAATTAGTAACTGCCAAAGGGCTCTAGATGCTTTTGCCCTGAGCATTTGCCTTGGTAACATCTTATAGAAAATATAACTCAGAACCAACAGTATTTAGGTCCAAAAAACACTGCCTGTAGTGAAATAGAAGCATTTTCTTCTAATCGAAAAATCCCTCTTTTCTTGTTGCTCTCACCGAGTTTACCAGAGGGTCTTTCATCCAGAGACCCGTGTGGAATGTGCTTCAGCTTGTTGAAGAGAGAGATTTGATTGTTGACTTGGTTTCAGAGCAAAATTCACCCTTGAATCGTGTGAAAAGTAAATATGTCTGTTTTCTTTGTGTTAGGGCGATTTGAGAATGAATGTGAGTCTGTGATTGGAGACTTCACACTGGGAAGTTGACCTTTTGCTTGCAAAGGAGCTTTGCTATTTCGTTGGCTCATGGGTACCTCTGCAAATGCTGGCATGCTGGGTTGTTTGCAGATCAGAATTCATTACTTGCTGAAACCTAAGGTACAGTATGGAAAATGTAGGTTTTGAAAAGAATTTTCACTAGTTTGAGAATCAGTACACCCTTTCCTGGATTTATTTTGGTGAATTTCTGGTGAAAAATCATTACCCCATAAATGGCTATATACTAACAATAAACTAAAATCAGACCCTTGCCTCATACCATTCAATAAAAACTTGCTAGATGGTTTAAAAATTAAAATGTGAAAATAAAACTATAAAATAACAAAAAGAAAATATAGGTATTTATTGTATTTATATATTCTTGTAGTAACATATCTTTCTAAGCATAGCAGCAAAGTCATAAAATCGGGAAGGTACACACCGAGAAACTGAGTTAATGCTACAAAAACAAACATATTAAGTGCCATTTATAGGTTAAAAATCCATAATAAACAAAAATGAAAGGAAAATAAAAAATGGGAAAATATTTGCAGCAGATATTAAGTATAATTGGTTTGTTTAAACAGTTCTTATAAGTTAATTTTAAAAAGATGAAAACATAAATAGGGAAATGGACAAAGGACATAAAAGGTAATTCACAAAGGAAGAAACAGAAAAAGGCCAATAAATAAATGAAGAAATATTGACCTTCATTAGTGACCAAACGGTTACAAACTTAAATCCATCCATCACTTTGGCAAATTCAAAAAGTTGATAATAACTTGTGTTGACAAAGATCTGAGGAAATTGAACTTTCATATACTGAAGTCAGAATGTAAATAGGTAAATATCTTTATGGGGTAACGTGACAATGTGTATCTAAATCCACAAATTATGCAATTCTACTTGTAGGAATTTACCTTCAGGAATAATTAGAGATGTGTGGAAAGCAATAATTATAAAAATGTTTACTGTTTTTAACGGCAGAAAATTATAGGAAAAAGACAGTAGGAGATTGGTTAAATAAGTTATGTACGCTCATAGCTTGAGATATTATGTAGTCATATAAAATCATGTTGTAATAGAATATTTACTGACCTAGAAAACCAACCACAATATGTGCTGTGTTTAAAGAAATGAAAGCAATTTATAAAACAGTAAATACAGTACTACACATACACACACACACACACACACACACACACACACACAGAGACAGAGATTGAGACACAGACATAGGGTGTTATAGAGAAAGACTTAAGACAAGAAGTAAATGCTCCTAGCACAGGGAGATCAGCTCCGTGCCTTGTGACCACCTAGAGGAGTGGGATAGGGAGGGTGGGAGGGAGACGCAAGAGGGAGGGGATTTGGGGATATATGTACATATATAGCTGATTCACTTTGTAATACAGCAGAAACTAACAGAACATTGTAAAGCAATTATACTCCAATAAAGATGTTAAAAAAATAAATAAATCTTAAAAAGCTTATTGCCATTTCCAACAAAACAAAGCAAAACCAAAAAAAACAAAACCAAAAAGAAGTAAATCCTCCAAGTAAATAACTCTTTTTATCTTGGGGTGATGAGATTACATGCATTTTTCTTCCCTTTCGAGATGTATTACTTTTGAAATTAGGAATTAGAAACTATAAAGTTATTTAAGCAAAGAGATAAATGCTATAAAAAGACACCAGCTCAGTCACGGGGAAGTATTATCCACGACCAGCTTTCAGGAAAATGGTTACATAGGCCAAGATTGCCTTTAGACTCCCACTGCCTTTTTTGTGCATCCTTCTTTCTTTAAGTCATCATGTCCTACCAACTTCCCAAGTCTTCAGTGTTTTCATTCATTCAGGTATTCATTCATCCATTCAACAGCCATTTGTTCTGTTCATACCACATGCCAGGCTCAGTAATTTTCCCTGACTTACGCTCTATATGGTAAACAATTTCCTAGTTGTTTCTTATCTGAATTTGCTTATCAGTCTTGGAGCCTTTCTCTCAGACCTTGTTAAGCGACTGACTAGGAAATCTTTTTAACAAGTTCTCTCTGAATTAAATAGGTGAAGTTAGTATGAAACTTGAACTTTAAGGAGGACGTTAAATGCCTTAACTCAAATAGTGAGTAATGTGAAAATTGCAGACAACTCTGCATGGATAGGCTTGCCAGATGACACCACTCTCCTGCCCACACATATTCTAACTGGACAGCACGCTTCCAACTGTGTTCTCTCTACAAGGTCTGGGCTCCCTACTTTAGCATCAGTCCCCTGGCCTGATGTTCCATTGTCAAGAGTGCCTCTAGGTATTAGTAATGCATATTAGTTCTTCTACTTTCTTTGTCCTGATCTCCCTCCTGTGGCTTTCCTCGTTCTTGCCATCTGCCCTGCTCTGCCTTGTGGCATTTACATCTTCTGTTCCACCACCTGCCCTTTTGATTCTAGCTTCCACACTTGTTCTGATCCAAACATTTACTCTAAACTTCCTCAATACCAGCATAAATTTTCTATCACTGCTGTAACAAATTCCCACAAATTTAGTGGCTTAAAACAATACAAATTGATATCTTATAGTTCTGGAGGTCCAAAGTCCAAAATGAGTTTCACTGGGCTAAAATCAAGATGTGGGTAAGCCTGCATTTTTTTTTTCTGGAGACTCTCGGGAAAAATCTGTTTCCTTGCCTTTTTCAGCTTCTAGAGGCCACTTTCATACCTTGGCTTGTGGCCCTGTTCTACTATCTTCACAGCCAGCAACATTGCATCTATTTGACCATTCTTCTGTAGTCACATCTCCCTCTGACCATAGCTGGAAAAGGTTCTCCACTGTTAAGGACCTGTGAATTGAACCTTAGCTCCCCAAAATATATATCTACATCCTAATTCCCAGAACCTATGAATGTTACATTGTTTGGAAAAAGGTTCTTTGAAGATATAATTACAGATCTTGAGACAAAATTTACCCTGGATTATCTGGCTGGGCTCTAAATCTAATGACAAGTGTCTTTAGAAGAGAAAGGCGGAGGGAAATTTGACATAGATGGAGAGAAGAGACAGAGAAGAGGAGGAGGCTGTGTGATTACAGAGGCGGAGATTGGAGTGACGCAGCTGCAGGTCGAGGGACACCTGGACCCACCAGAAGTTGGACAAGGCAAGGAAGGAGTCTCCCCAGAGCCTCCAGAAGCAGTGTGTCCCACCTGACACTTTTTTTTTTTTTTTTTTTTTTTTTTTACCGGGGCACGAACCCGCGTCCCCTGCATCGGCAGGCGGACTCTCAACCACTGCGCCACCAGGGAAGCCCGAGTATTTCATTTTTTTAAAATAATTTTTGAATTTTATTTTATTTATTTTTTTATACAGCAGGCTCTTATTAGTCATCAATTTTCATTTATTTTAAATTTTAGAATTTCACTTATTTTTTAATGCAGATTCTTATTAGTTATTTTTTTTTTTTTGCAGTACACGGGCCTCTCACTGCCCTGGCCTCTCCCGTTGTGGAGCACAGGCTCCGGAAGCGCAGGCCCAGCGGCCATGGCTCACGTGCCCAGCCACTCCGCGGCATGTGGGATCTTCCCGGACCGGGGCATGAACCCATGTCCCCTGCATCGGCAGGCGGACTCTCAACCACTGCGCCACCAGGGAAGCCCTCTCACCTGACACTTTGATTTCAGATTTCTAGCCTCCAGAACTGTAAGGGAATAAATCCCTGTTGTTTCAAGCCACCCAGTTTGTGGTAATTTGTTACAGAAGCCACAGGAAACTAATACAGGACCCATCTGATTACACAGAGTCCTCCAGGATCATCCAGGATCACCTCCCCATCTCAAATTCCTTAACCTTAATCACATCTGCGAAATCCCTTTTTCCAGGTAAGATAATATACTCACAGATTCTAGGGATTAGCACATGGACACCTTTGCGGGGGCATTATTCTGCTAACCACAGTAGGGATGAGACTGTTCACCCCTAAAACCATTTTTGCCCATGCAAAGAGCCACCTCACAGGCTACGTTTTGTATTTGGCTTTCATTCTGACTTAATTGTCTAGGATCTGTCTCCTGGGTGTCTCTGTGGAATAATAGAAAACACATAAATGTGGAGTCAGGCAGACCTATGTTTAAACCCTGGCTCTGTATTTATTCTCTGTGTATCCTTGGGCGAATTATTCAAGCTCTATGACTTTGTTTCCTCATCTGTAAAACGTGAGTAGTCATGCACATATCATAGAGTCATTGTGAAGATTAAAGGAGATAGCATATGTAATATGCTTGCCACATATACGGCATTCAATGAATGTTGCTTTTTTTTTCTTTTTTTGCTATCATCCTATAATCTGTGAACCTGTGGCAATCTATGGTCTTGAAGGAGATGGTCTGGTAGAGGAGATATTTGTATAGGAGCTGTCTAATTTTCCTTCAAATCCCACTGTAGGTATAGTTTCTAATCTGATAATAAGGTTCCCCCTGATATCTTTACATTTTATTTTGGACTGTAATTCTACCTACACAACACTAAAGGTGTTGGGTGGAGAGGAAAACATCCTACCAAACTGGTTACTGGGAATAACTCAGCTATAATAACAAATAAACGAATATTTCTTGTGTACCTACGATGCATTAAGTGTTGTTATAGTCACTAGGGAAGGAGATTGACACAACACTTAAGCTCCTGGAGTGGGGAAGACTGACAGGTAACTAGGTGATTCTAATGTAGTGTGATTGGTGTCAAGATGAGAACAAACACAGAGGGACTTAGGGATCACAGAGCAGGGAATAAAGGCTCCCTGGAGTAAGTGCTGTCTAACATGAGATCTGAAGGGTAAATAGAAGTTAATTATGTAGAGTCTCTCTTACCCTTCACAGAAAAGAAGGGGAGAAGAATAAAAAAGGAAATCTTGTTTTAATAAGTTCAGGTGACTTAAACATTAATATTAATAAAACAAATTTGGTCATATAAATATAGCCATTCTTATTTATTTAAAAAAAATTTAGATATAGTTGCACTACTGTGATAAGAATAAACGGTCCATTGATAGACTTCTTTTAGGTCACTTGGAGAAAAAAAGGGCTTTTATTACATTTTGTGCACACGAGCCCAGTGTGCCAGCTGGTGGTTAGGAAACATACAAATACTATATGGAAAGTGCCCTTGAATATAAACTCTGACTTAGAGAAGAGGTCATAGTATGTGTTATGGTCATGGTATGATGCTGGGTAGGTGATGGTGCCAAATGTTTGGAAGACATAGTTTATGGTTTATAGGAATAATAATCGCAGCAAAAAATATTGGGCTGCCCAAAAACTTCGTTCAGGCTTTTCTGTAAGATGGTACCAAAATCCCGAACGAACCTTTTGGCCAACCCAATATGTTGTGAATTTATTACGAGCTGGGTACTGTTCTAAGCACTTTTTGTATATTAACTCATTAATCTTTTCAATGATGCATGAGGTGGGTAATACTATTATCTTTATTTTAGAGATAGGAAAAGTAAGATACAGAGGTTAAATAACATGGTCTAAAGTTAGTCAGCAAATGACAGAGCTGGAATCTGAGTAAAGGCAGTTTGACTTGAAAGCCTGTGCTCTTAATCTCTCTCTATAGTAAGTACTGCCCCTTTGGGGAAAGAGGGACCTTGTGGGAATGTATGGAAATGACATATAAAAAGGGAAAACAGAAGCAAAAGTCCAGAACTTCCCTGGTGGCGCAGTGGTTAAGAATCCGCCTGCCAATGCAGGGGACACAGGGTCGAGCCCTGGTCCAGGAAGATCCCACATGCCACGGAGCAACTAAGCCCATGCACCACAACTACTGAGCCTGTGCTCTAGAGCCCGCGAGCCACAACTACTGAGCCCGTGTGCAGCAACTACTGATGCCAGCGCATCTAGAGCCCATGCTCTGCAACAAGAGAAGCCACCACAATGAGAAGCCAGCACACTGCAACGAAGAGTAGCCCCTGCTCGCTGCAAGTAGAGAAAGCACACACACAGCAACGAAGACCCAACGCAGCCAAAAAATTAATTAATTTTAAAAAAAGAAGCAAATGTCCATATGACCATATGAACATATATCTAAGTGCCAAGAGGTTGGTTGAATGAGTAGTTACTGAACCTGGGGTTGGGACGGAGTGGGGGTTACTTGATCAGGAAGATTTATAGAAAATCTTAAGTAGTGTTTTGTTAAGAGAGGAATGCACAGTTGACCCCTGAACAACATGGGTTTGAACTGTGCAGGTCCACTTATACACAGATTTTTTTCACTAAATACATTCTACACTACTATATGAACCACAGATATGGAGAGCTGACTGTAAAATTATTCTGGATTTTCGACTGTGTGGAGGGTTGATGCACACAACCCCCATGTTGTTCAAGGTCAACTGTATCTCATGTAGCAGACAATTCCCTTGGCTTCCAGGCATCGCACCTGGTTTTCTTCCTATCTCTCTGTCTGCTCCAGTTCCTTCTGCTGGTTCTTCCTTCTCTCCCCAGCTTCTTCTTTTTTTTTTTTAATAGATCTTTATCGGAGTATAATTGCTTCATAATACTGTGTTAGTTTCTGTTGCACAACAAAGTGAATCAGTCATGTGCATACACATGTCCCGATATCCCCTCCTTCTTGAGCTTCCCTTCCATCCTCCCTATCCCACCCCTCTAGGTCATTGCAAAGTACGGTGCTGATCTCCCTGTGCTATGCTGCTGCTTCCCACCAGCCAACTATTTTATATTCTGTAGTGTATATATGTCGATGCTACTCTCACCTCGCCCCAGCTTCGCTCGCCCTCCCACCCCATGTCCTCAAGTGCATTTTCTATGTCTGCCTCTTTATATCTGCCCTGCAACTAGGTTCATCAGTACCATTTTTTTTTAGATTCCATATATATGCATTAGCATATGGCATTTGTTTTTCTCTTTCTGACTTACTTCACTCTGTGTGACAGACTCTAAGTCCATCCACCTCACTACAAATAACTCAATTTCATTTCTTTTTATGGCTGAGTAATATTCCATTGTATATATGTGCCACGTCTTCTTTATCCATTCATCTGTCGATGGATATTTAAGTTGCTTCCATGTCCTGGCTATTGTAAATAGTGCTGCAATGAACACTGTGGTACATGACTCTTTTTGAATCATGGTTTTCTCAGGGTATATGCCCAGTAGTGGACCGTAAAATTTTTTGTTCTAATTCTGTGAAGAATGCCATTGGTGGTTTGATAGGGATTGCATTGAATCTGTAGATTGCTTTGGGTAGTATAGTCATTTTCACAATAGTGATTCTTCCAGTCCAAGAACATGGTATATTTCTCCATCTGTTTATGTCATGTTTGATTTCTTTCATCCGTGTTTTATAGTTTTCTGAGTACAAGTCTTTTGCCTCCTTAGGCAGGTTTTTTTTGAGGTATTTTATTCTTTTTTTTCAATGGTAAATGGGAGTGTTTCCTTAATTTCTCCTTCTGATTTTTCAACATTAGTGTATAGGAATGCAAGAGATTTCTGTGCATTACTTTTGTATCCTGCAACCTTACCAAATTCATTGATTAGCTCTAGTAGTTTTCTGGTGGCATCTTTAGGACTTTCTATGTATAGTATCAGGTCATCGGCAAACAGTGAAAGTTTTACTTCTTCTTTTCTAATTTGTATTCCTTTTATTTCTTTTTCTTCTCTGATTGCCGTGGCTAGGACTTCCAAAACTATGTTGAATAAGAGTGGTGAGAGTGAGCATTCTTGTCTTGTCCTTGATCTTCGAGGAAATGCTTTCAGTTTTTCACCATTGAGTATGATGCTTTCTGTGGGTTTGTCATATATGGCCTTTATTATGTTGATGTAGCTTCCCTCTATGCCCAGTTTCTGGAGAGTTTTTCTATCATAAATAGATGTTGAATTTTGTCAAAAGCTTTTTCTGCATCTATTGAGGTGATCATATGGTTTTTATTCCTTAATTTGTTAATGTGGTGTATCATATTGATTGACTTGTGTATATTGAAGAACCCTTGCATCCCTGGGATAAATCCCACTTGATCGTGGTGTATGATCCTTTTAATGTGCTCTTGGATTCTGTTTGCAAGTATTTTCTTCAGGATTTTTGCATCTATATTCATCAGTGATATGGTCTATAATTTTCTTTTATTGTGATCTCTTTTTCTGGTTTTGGTATCAGGGTGATGGTGGCTTTGTAGGATGAATTTTCTCCCCAACTTCTTAATGTCAGAATCCTCCACTGCTTCTCACTTCTGTCCACAGTCACTCCCTCAGTGTTAGCATCCTGTCTTGTGGCTTCAAATACCATGAACATGTGGTTGAATCCGAAATTTATATCTACAGTCCAGATTTATCTTCTCAACTCCAGATCTGTATATCTAACTGCCTCTTTGTACCTCCTCTTGTATATCTAATAAGAATCTGAAATGTAACAGAGCTGAACTGCTGATATTTTCCTCACAATCTGATCCTCCCATTATGTGGCCCATTTTAGCGGATGGCTATTCATTCTTCCGGTTGCTCAGGCCCAAAACCTTGGCATCATCTTTGACTCTTTCCTTTTTGTCATCCCGCCACCTCAGTCTAAAAGCCATCTTAGTAGTTTATCCTTCAAAATATAGTTGCAATCTAACCACTTTTTACTACCTTTACTGCAATCACAACTGCTTGGATTATTGCAATGGCCTCTTAACTAGTCTCCTGATTCCACCCTTAACCCTCTGACCCACAGCAGCCTGAAAGGTCCTGGTAAAGCCTAAGTCAGATCATGTCACTTTTCTTATCAAGACCTTCCAATGGCTCCTCATCTCACTTGAAGCAAAAAGGAATGTCTGTACAGTGGCCTGTGGCCTTGCCCTAGTGGTTTTTAATCATTATTACACATTAGAATCACCTGGAAAATTAAAAAAATAAAGCCCCAATATCTGGACCCTGCCCTTAAATAAATTGAAGCCATATTTCCAGGGGGGGATAGTATGTGGTGTGGTCTAGGTATCTGCAGTTTTTAAAAGTTCCCCAGGTGATTCTGAGGCTCAGGGAGAGCTGAGAATCTCTAACCTCCTTACCTCTTGATCTTATCTTCCGCTCCTCACTATCTGACTTATTCTATTCCAGTCTCATTGGTCTCGTTGCTGGAAGAAGCCAGGCGCACTCTTCCCTGGGGTCTTTGCACTAGCTATTTTCTCTGCCCAGTGTGTCTGTCCCTAGTTCCCAGCATGGCTCACTCCCTCACCTTCTTTAGGTCTTTGCTCAAGTGCTATCTTCTCAGTGAAGCCTTCTCTGGTCTTCCATTTATTGATAAAACGCATCCATGTATTCTGCTTTATATTCTATCTATAGCACTTGTCATCATCTTACGTAATGCTGTTTTATTTATTGCATATCTCCCTCAGCTAGAAGGTAAGCTCTGTAAGGGCAGTGATTCTGATCTGTTTTGTTTACTGCTGTATCCTCAGTGCCTGGTGCATAGTAGGCATTCAATAAATAAATTGTCGAACAAATTGATTATTTAATAAAACAACGCACAATAAAATGAAGTTAAGCTTCTTTCTCAAGTTAACCAGGCATTCCTAAGCTTTTCTCATTCATGAACCTTTTTGTCAGTCTGGTAAAGCTTCTGGAACTTTTCTCAAAATAATGTTTTTAAATGAATACAATAAAATCCATAGAATGTAAAAGAAGACCAATTATTCTGAAATACAATTAGAATAATTATTTTAAAATTGCAATATAGTAATAGTATATATGCCTCCATATTAAGGTATTCCATCAGGGTTTGGTAAGCTTTTTCTATAAAGGGCTGATAATAAACACTTTAGACTTTGTGGACCATGTAATCTGTTGAAACACCTCAACTCTGCCATCTGTAGTGGGAAAGCATCCACAGACAATATGTATATGAATTAACGTGGCCGTCTTCCAGTTAATATTTTATTGACAAAAGCAGACAGTAGGCATAGTTTGCCAAATTATAAGAGCTACTGATGGGTCTAATAATTATCATAATTTTGAAGTAGCAACAAGCATAAATGGTATTTTGAGATATCTGTAACACCTGTAATGTGATATGAAAATATCTGTGATTTTTTTTGTTGGTGACAGGCTCACAGTTACTGCTAATATTAACTGAGATTTGTACATTCATAGTTGAAGGAAATGCTAAATTATAGTTAGACGTTAGTGAAAGTTTAAGTTTCTCCCATCCAAATTCACAGGACTTCTTAATTCTCTTCATGGACCCCAGTATAAGAACCCCTGAGCTAGGAGTGTTGAGCAACAGTCAAAATGCACCTGTTAACAATGGTGCACCTGGAATAAACAACTGGAGGTGAAGGACAACGCCTTCTGAGTTGCGTAAGCTTGGAATAGACACAGATCCTGGTCACGCATAGCTTTGAGGTGGTGATGTGAGGGTGATGGCAAGAACTGATCTCCAGAATATCCCACAGCCCCTAGTAAAGAGTGTTAGGAGCAGTTACTAAAAGGAACCAAGTCTAGAAACAAGTCTAGAAGGACGCAAAGAGGGCTGACCACAATTCTCTTGAGCACAGGAGAGGAATGAGACGCCTGGGATCTTCCAGCAATCTTAAAACTCTGAGAAAGTTGCACAAACTTATTGCATTGCCAAGACTGGAAGGCTTCAATGAGGCTGCCTGTGTTGTCCACATATACACAATGAAAAGGAATATTGGTCAGGGAAGCAGTGGAAGGCCCGTAACCTTGGCCAGAAAATGGTTGATATCTTTTCTGTGATTCACACATTACCCAAAAGCCTCCAGTTTCTTAGAATTGCTGATAAAAACTCCAAATATCGCAGCAATAACTTTCGAACACCTTCATTTTCACTAACGCTGCCTCATATGCAATTCTGCTTTATAGTGCATTCCAGCGTAATTGTAGCTACTGCATTGATTGGCTCAGAGAATCTATGTGGATTTCTAACCAGATCCGAGTAAGAGCTTTTTCAGGACCCAGAAACTTTAAAATGGCAGTTAAAAGAAAAAGAAATAAGCCTGGTATTTTGAATTTATGGCAATAATAGAAAAATTGCTAGGTATTTTTGATGAAGGAGTTTGAAGTAAATGTAACACTGCATATATTGACTTCACATTTCAGTGCACATCCAGATTTATTGATTAGAGAAGGACTGACTCAAGCCAAGATTGATTTGATAGAAATCACAGCCTGCTTATTTATCATGTGGAGAAAATTTACACATCTACCTAGGCATAGGAGTATTACTTTATCGACTCTGAATTAAGTCTTGGCTGAATGTCAAGTTTTCACCTGAAGCCTGTAGACCCCTTTCAGGACAATTTTTGTTTGCATTTGAGCAAAAAGTATGAAAAGAATTTTTTTTTTTAGTTTAAATGCCCAGAAGTACTTTGAAAAATCAAAATATGGTAAAATCTGGTTAACGGGTGTTTGTGATGATACTAAGATTGTTGGCTGAATGAAGTTTTTTAAATATACTATTTGTAAAGAAAACAAATGAAGAATAATGTTAACAAGACAAAATTTCAAGCACTTTAGAAATACTCATTTATAAATAAATATTAGTGTACCAGTTAGAAGTCTCCACTTAATAAGGCAGGATGTTAAAGCAAGTAGTCTAAGAATAAGCATTCAAAGGTGGCTAAGTAAATTTACTTAGACGTACTCGGTTAGATTAGCAGTAACTTAGCTAACATATAGGAAGCACTTAGAATAGGCCAGGATTATGCTACATACTTTCACTGATGATTTTTAAAACCTTTAGAACAGGTCTATTAAGTAGGTATTGGTATATTCTCTTTTTACATTTGAGAAAACAGATTCAGAGAGGCTCAGTGACTTGCCGGAGGTCTCAAGCTAATACATTCCTGACTCCAGAGTCTGTGTTCTTAACTGTTTCACTCTACTGCCCCTTGCTTGAAAGCAAAAACCTTTAAGTTAAAATATTATGCTAAAAGATAGATATATACGTATGTATAACTGAATCACTTTGCTGTACGCCTGAAACTAACACAACATCGTAACTCAACTATACTTCAAGTTTTAAAAAAGGACCAGGAAAAAGTATTATTCAATTCAGCTATTTTCTTAACTGTGAACAGACTCACCCAGATGTTTTGAGTCATAGGCATTTTACCCTAAATTTGATGGGTTCTCCAGTTTGGGGTGTTCTTTTTTTTTTTTTTTAAACATTTTTTTTGGGGTATAATTGCTCCACAATGGTGTGTTAGTTTTCGCTCCATAACAAAGTGAATCAGTTATACACATACACATGCTCCCACATGCCTTCCCTCCTGCGTCTCCCCCCCCCCCCCCCCCCCATCCCACCCCTCCAGGCCGTCACAAAGCACCGAGCTAATATCCTGTTCTTGAGTGAATAATTCCTCCCTTGGAGTAAGGAGTAGGTAGGGGAGTAGGGGAGAGAAGGACTATATCAAAAATATTTACCTGAAAATCCACATTTTTTTGTCTTTCAGGAATTAATCACTCTGGGCACTGGTTCCTAACTAAAACTAAGTGGTATTCGATTTTGGAAGACAAGGCGTTAACCCAGTTTGTTACTGGTTATTTCCCTTCGGCACAACTGCATTGCAAGGGAAATAGCTGCTCATAAGTGTTAAGGGCCTTATTACTGTTCAAATGCCCTTTTCTTTTTTCCAAATGCCCTTTTAATACTTTTTATGCTGGCAAAGGTACATTACAAATGAAATACAGGGGAGGAATAATTCAAACTCCTCGGATGGTGGCATTTTGTAAACCTCGAAGCCACAGTACAAATCTCTCTCAAGCCTCTGGAAATCCATCTTCGTAGCATAGAGTAGGTGGGAAGGAGCTTGCAAATCCTTTTCAATCTGACAGCTCAAAAACCTAACTTGTTTTCTGATGCCTCCGCCGTGATATGTTGCTGGTGGTGTGTTTTTCACTTCAGAAGCGAAGGACCCTTGCTAGAATCTGGGGGTCCAAGCAGCTGGCCTTCATGTTAAATTCTGGGCAGGAGAGACAAAGGAAAGAGCAGAATAAATTATATGTCAGGCCTCTTCTGCTGTTTTGTATGAAAAGTATTTGATGATAAGCATTATGGTTTAGGAGTTCCTGTGCCTTTAAACACAATATCCTCTTTGCAAATTCTCAAAATGTATCTTGCTTGCTCTCTGTACAAATCCATTTGCTCCACTCAGTCAACCCTTTTCTTAACCCTTCCTCTTCAAGGAAGTCTATCTCCATACAATTTGAGGTGACAAATAACCTGTCTGCCCCCAAATGTTCCTCTTATCCTTCCAGTGAGCCTGAAATTTCTACCATAGTGTTCTATTTATTCGATTAATTTTTCCACTTATATCTGTCTATCCATCTATTCATCCCTCCATCCCTCCATCCATCAATCTATCCCCCAAATATTTATTGTCTGCTCTGTGCTAGGCACTCTGCTGGGTTCTGGAAATTGTTTGGTGATTAAAGCAGATATGGTTTCTGCCCTTGGTGTACAGCCTATTGGGAGAGAGAAACAGTAAGGGAAGGAAGTAATTGACTTCAAATTGCGCCAAGTGCTGTGATGACTCTGAATGCAGCAGGGAACAATGATAGAAAATACCAGGAAGGGAACTAATTAGTGTGCTCAGTTGTCAGTTCAATTGAGACTGAAGCCATTCCCGTAGAGGGAACTCGGTTTGAAATATAAATACATTACGTAGCAGGAGTAATGCACCTAACTCACTAGCGTGATCATATTAACAGAGGATAGGACTCTGAGGGGGTGGGTCTCAGAACAGTTTCTCTGGGTGGTGTGTGGGTCAGGGAGAGGAAAAGTAAAGTAACTGAAATTCCTTCTATGTGCGAGGCTCTGGACCAGGCGCTAGTGTTTGAAAGGTTATTCTCTTTTCATTCTCATTGCAACACTAAGAGATAGGTATCAAATCCATTACAAGGATGAGAAAGCAGGTTCTGAGAGGCTAAGCCACCTGACCAAGGTCACAAGGTTAGTTGTTGGCCTAGCCTAGCGGTAGGAAGGTTGAGGTGTTGTAGGGAGATTGGGTAAAATCTCAGGCTCACCAAAAGAGTAACAGAAGCAGAAAGAAGGGAGAAGGGATATAGTGTCATTGACCGAAGATGAATTAAAAGACCTGGTCCTGTCTTTGAATTGCTTACAATTCAGCTGAATAAAGATGGAGAACCCTTGAGAAGGGACAGGAGAATATAATAAGCAACACTGATAAAGTCCAAACTGGTGTATTATTCCTGAAGAAGATAAACAAGGCGCATCAATGGGAGGAGTCAAGATACTTAGAAAAGGTGACCGGGAAGAGGTTGTCAAAGCCTCTAAAATGGAGACTTTTGAAAGATACAGTGCTTGCTTCCCTTTGCTTGGATAAAGTAGTAGATTTCAAGCAAGTTAGACACAAAACAGTGATGACTGAACTATCTAGAAGGTCAACAGACCCATTAAGATCATTGAGTTATGAATCACTGAAGGCTCTATGGGTCCGGGCAACATCCCAGCTGTGGGTACTGTTTCAGGTCAAAATACAGGATACCAATTGTTGGCCCCAGCTCCACTTCCCATCACTAAAATGTGACAGTGATTAAATGCAGAATGCAAATATTACAGTACGTAAGTGCAAACTTAAAACAATAATAGCCTCTTGTCAGACAATATGGAAAGGCGAAGTTGCATGGAATTTGTTATTATACTTGCAAATGCAGCAATATTTACAATGGCTTGACACAGTACCGCATAACCCAGGACGAGGCAAGGCAAGGATTATGGAAAGCAGGACCGGAAAATTGTGAGCACAGAACACTGCCTTTTAAGGAATCACAAAGGAAGGCCCAGAGAGGAAGAGTTTCAAGGTCAGTGCTCCTCGGACATTTCTAAATAGCCCTTGTGCTCCAACTTTCATGAATCAAGGCAAAGGCCAAGGCCAAATTATCAGGTTACTGAAGTTGGCTTTTGGACTGAGGTCCCCAACCTCAATTTCTAATTTCTTACTTATACTTCTTTGATGGCTCATTCTTCTACCAACGCTAGGCTCTGTGGGGCCAGAAACCATGACTCTGCTCTGTTCACCACTGTATTTCTAGTGTCTAACCGTGCCTGTCACATGGTTGCATGCTAGATAAATATTTGGTATTTGAATGAATAGTTGTTCTCATGGCTCTCCTCTCTTACTGAGGAAGTACCCCTAGGCTGCCTGCATCTCTCCTTGCCTAATTATTTTCACGAAAACATCCTTATTCTATATTTTATTCCCTCAGGGACTTTCAAAAGAGAGACGATTTTAACCAGTAAGATTAGTTGTTTCAGGCACAGCATTAATCCGGGTCCAACCAGACAAAAGACAACCGCTCTGAGCGGTTAAAACAGAGGTGATGACATGCAGGGAACTGGTTACACAGATGATGAGGTACACATAAGGACAGTTTTATCTCCCAGATGAAGAGTATGTTGAAAGCAGCTCATCAGATAGCTGTTAGGTTACAGATGTCAACTGCCTGCCCCAATATCCCTTCGCCTCTTTCTCTTTAGATCCAAAATGCTAATTTTCAGATGGATACCTTTCTACCTGGAATGAAAGATCCTACTCTCCTGCCTTCTTTGCAGCTAGCCAAGGCCATGAGACTAACTTTTAGGCAGTGATACGGAAGCAGTGGTTTCATCTGGGACTTCTAGGAATGTTTCTAAAAGGGAGTTGGCACATTTAAGAGGGGTCCCTTTTTGTTCTGCATTTCCTCCTTCTTCAGACTGACACGGAGGATGTGGCGGTTGGAACTCCAAGGAACCACGAGGAATCCTTAAGGGTGGAAGACAAGTGATAGGATGATGCGATGGAAGGATAGGAACCTAGGTGTGTGAGGACACCATGGAGTCACCCTGAAGCTTTGCACTGCCTTCCTCCAAACCTCTTTCTTATGAAAGAGAAATATACCTCTCTACATTATTTAAGCCATTATCTTATTTTCTGATATATAGTTTTTGCTTTCTTTGTGTTATGTGCAACTGAATAGAATCTGAACTGATCCAGCTATATTGTCTCTACTGCATCTGGGACAAATGGCCATTTAACTATGGCTTGGATACTTCGGTGGTGGGGAATTGACTAACCCTTGAGGTAGCCTATCTATCATGGGACAGCTATTAATAATGAGAAATTTATGGAGTGCAAATTTCTGTTTATGTAGAGTTCTCCCATAGGTCCTAGAATGATTTTGGGGTTCACAACCTTCTCATCCTTTTTCCATGTGTCACGTGTTTGAAGATGTGTTCCTGTTCCTTTGACGTGGCTCATCGAGGCTAAATATCCCTTGTTCTCTCAACTCCTCCTCCTAAGACATGGCTTCTTCATTTCAACAAGCTTAGGCTAGATTCCTGTGTAAGTTCGCTCAACAAACACTTAAGGGAAAGTGCTCCAGGCTATAAAATTTAGCTGTGTTGCCGGCAGCCCTATTTATTTAACAGATTCCATTGAATTAAAGAAAAGATACTTTTGACTCGTTCTATGCCAAATGAACATGCTTCAGTTTACATAATGGACCTCACTATTTCGGGTGGGCTAAAATCTGGGTTAAAACAAACATGATCATTTAATCCTCTACTATATTATAATCAGTGTGTGCAGCAAGAGACGTAAAGTTTTAATTCATTATTAACCACATTGTACACAAACTAGCTTCTCCTTTTACATAGTAAGAGGCAACATTCCCAGAGTCATTAGCTGTTGCTTTATCTGCTTAAACAAAGCTCCCTTCCTACATGTTCTCTGTAGAGGTAGCCCATCCAGACGGTCGGGTACTTATCTCCCGGACTGTCCGCTTAGCACCTGTCAATCACTTCTAACGGAAACATACTCTAGTAGTCTACTGAGAAACCACTTTGCATATGCATTAAAAGAACTTTACAGTCTTTCAAAATGTGTGTCTAAGAGTTATGCTTCTCCCCCTATCGCTCCACTAGAACACTGACAAAAGTCCCTGACTCTATCTGTCAAATTCAGTAAACTAGCATGTTTCCTCTCAGCTGACGCGTCTCTGTGGTATTTGACACTGATGACTAATCCATTTAGAAAATTAGTTCCTCCCTTGGTTGCTGACGCCACATCCCTACTGGTTCTTCTTCTCTATGGCCGTTCCTCAGTCTCCCCTACTGGGTCCTCTTCCTCTAATCACCTTTTTCTTTTCTTTTTTTGGCTGCGTTGGGTCTTCGTTGCTGTGCGCGGGCTTTCTCTAGTTGCGGCGAGCGGGGGCTACTCTTCGCTGCGGTGCGCAGGCTTCTCATTGCGGTGGCTTCTCTTTTTGCGGAGCACGGGCTCTAGGCCGTGGGCTTCAGTAGTTGTGGCACACAGGCTCAGTAGTTGTGGCTCGCGGGCTCTAGAGCACAGGTTCAGTAGTTGTGGCACACAGGCTTAGTTGCTCCGCGGCATGTGGGATCTTCCCGGACCAGGGATCGAACCCGTGTCCCCTGCACTAGCAGGCGGATTCTTAACCACTGCGCCACCAGGGAAGTCCTCTAACCACCTTTTAATTGTTTCTGTTCTTCAGAGCCCTGACCAAAATCCTCTGTACTCCTCACTTTCTACCTTTCCCCTAGGCAATCCCATCCATTTCCACAGTATCAGTGTAGTCTGATGACTTTTGTGTCCGTATCTCTGGCTCTTACTTCTCTATTTTAAGCTCCAAACCAATATTTTCAGCTGACACAGGGGCAGCATTACCTTGGTGACTCATAGGCACCATAAACCATATATCCTCAAGACTCATCACCTTCCGTTCCAACTCAGACACTCAAGCCAAAAATCTGAGAATCAGGTACTTTCTTACCTTTCTATAGCGATTCCTTTTAACAACCCTGTCATGTAAGTATAATATTATTCCCATTTAGATATGTGAAAACTGAGGCTTAAGACGGTTAAGTGGTGTGCCCACCAAGCCCTCAGTGACCACATGGCAGATTCTAATGCATTTCAGGATGAGTCTGGAGCTGAAACTCTTGACTGTGTTAAATTCCCCTTACTAGGGGATTCTATTATAGGATATTTTGTCTTCATCCTGAAAATCAGAGGGCAAGACCCTGAAGGAAGAGAACGCTCAAGGGGAAAGGGTTACAAGGACTTACTGTGTAGCACAGGGAACTATACTCAATGACTTGTAATAACCTATAATGGAAAAGAATATATATGTATAACTGAATCACTTTGCTGTATACTTGAAACTAATACAACATTGTAAATTAGTTATACTTCAATTTTTAAAAAAAAAAAACAGGGAAGGGTTATTTAGGTTAAAAGGGAAGGTGAAGCCCCCGAGCAGCCTGGGAGAAGCACGAACTCAAGGAGGGTAGAGAGCAAAAGGTCATAGAAGGAACAAGGGAGTAGAGCCTGGGCAGCAGGACGGGAAGGGCCTCAGGCCAAAGTTGTCTTCCGTAGGGTCTTGGGGCGAGACAATTGACCTCACTGAGTTTCAGTCATACCTGTAGGTAAGTGGTTTCCAGGTGGGGAAGGCAAAAGCTTTTGGTAATCCCAGCCTTTGATTCCCGTATAACTTGTACTGAAATTAAAAGGGCCTACTGACTGATCCACAGGACTGACTGATCCACAGGACTGGTAAACAGGATGAGTAGCTGCAGGATATAATCAATGGCAATTAGTTTGGAACAGAAGCCAAAAGGTACAATTTTCATAGAAAGCTCAGCCACGAAAACTGTAAGCAAATTGAGAGAGTAAAATAATTATTCTTAAAATATTTTTTCAAACTCAGTTTGGTTAAGCATCTTTTTATTGCTGTCATTTTTATCTTCTCCTCCCCAAATTTCTTTAATCATTTTTTTTAACTTCAGGTTTTAGACTAAGCATTCCTTTTAGGAATAAACTCATATTCATTACATGAAAGGCATTGGGACAGCAAATTCCTTTAATCTCAACATTCTATTGGTATCTGTTACTTGACCAAAGTGATGTATTCCAACACTGTTGACTATAAGACAAATCCTGTTTTACTGTTGTGTCACATTAGAACACTGAAGATGTGTTCTCATGTGTACCACCCCATTGCCAAATAGAACGTGTTACAAATACTGAGAGAGGTAGGTACCAAGAAGACATTTCTTAGATGGCACTGATGCCATGATTATTTGAGGGCAGGGTGGGGGGTATTTTGTTTGGAGTCTCCCTTCTGCCATAGGTCCACTGATCCTCTTAGCCTTCTTCAGGAAACGGATTTATCCTAAGCCTGGGTGACTTCCTGAGCCTACATCTTCACTCTTTCTATGGGTCAAAATAGTATCTAGAAAGTGTAGTGTGATGCTATATCTCACCACTAAGTACTATTTTTTAACACAAGGTACTCCAGCATGGAAATCCCTTAGGTACTTCAAAAAGTAAATTAAATAAACTTTTAAAATCAGTTATCTAAATTAGAACTCAGGCAAAGTGAATTTGTTTGAAACAAGGAATCATTTTAGTTAAAGCTCAGGTTTCTATCGCCTCCTTCTCAACAACATTGTCAAAATGCTTTCATGTGGCTTATGGTTTAATTTATAAACTAGTTAGAAAAAAAAGCCAAATACTTAGTCCTAAATAGCTACTGATTTATTATTGAGGCAACCGAGGCCATGCAGTCTTTATAAATTGATAAAAGGCAGGACTGAGAATTTCTTTCATGTGTTTCAGTTTCTAAATGTCATATTTGTTATCTGTAGACAAGCTACATAACCTTTGGGTTGTTATATTTAAAATAATAATTTATCATTGCCCCGTTTCCTTATGGCATTATGTGAATTTATGAATTGATGATTAGAAAATGCTTTGAGATTCATGGATGAATCTGGCTTTTTAAAGGTGCCTCACAGGCATTCAATGATATAACTAGTTTATGAATTCTGAATTTTCATATGCTTTCTCTGAATTATTTTGTCCCTTTCTCATGCATTTATAAGAATTTAAGACCTGCCAGGTTGGGTCATATCAGTATTCTCTATAGCCTAAGACTGTACTTTCAACTGTGGCAGTAAGAGAAATTTTGTGGGAAGATGGATATATTTGCTTTTCATGACATCAACCTTCAAAGTTTAGGAGCAAGTCCTACTAATCTTAACTGTTCCCCAATTCATTAAGGATCTGTCTTCCATAAATTTACCTTAACATCATTATTAAGTATTTTTCAGTTGGACTGCTCTGCTTTTCTATGTGCTGATAAACAACTGGCTTTACTAATCTTCATCCATTGAATTGCCTGATTTATTGACAGAATAAGTTGGATGTTTTGGTATTTTACGGAAGCAGTCAAAGGCGCAGACCAAATAGGAAAACTGAATAGAGAAAATGCTTGTTGACAGTTAGGCTTGAGGGCACTGCCAGGCTCCCCTGGTATTCCACAAGATCCCTTTTCAGGGAAACCAAAGGGCACGACAAGACCAATTGTCAGATCAGGTCAGCATCAAACATTAGCAACCATGGAAAAATGGAGGGACTGGTGGCAGACCTGGGTCAGGAGCCAAGTGTCAGGTGGTATCAGACATATATGTGGGTATAAATGACCTCTGACCTTCTTGTCACGTGTGAACTGGTTGGTCATTAATTTCAAGATAATAGTTAAGATTGGAAACTCCTCTGGCCGGGGCCATGGGCTTCCAGATGATTCAGTTACTGACAGAATCACTTATTTAATTTGGAGGACAAGAGAAGGAGGGGATATTTATAGAAGTATAGAATCCCAAACTAGCAAGGAAATGGGCCTGCTCTAATCCTTACTGGCCAGGCTTCACCTGGTGTATTAGAATCCTTTTTGGACACCATCCTTTAAAGAGATATAATCAGGGGCTTCCCTGGTGGCGCAGTGGTTAAGAATCTGCCTGCCAATGCAGGGCACACGCCCGTGCGCCACAACTGCTGAGCCTGTGCTCTAGAGCCTGAGAGCCACAACTACTGAAGCCTGCGCGCCTAGAGCCCATGCTCTGCAGCAAGAGAAGCCACTGCAGTGAGAAGCCTGCGCACCGAAAAGAAGAGTAGCTCCCGCTCGCCGAAACTAAAGAAAGCCCGCGCACATCAATAAAGACCCAACCCAGCCATAAATAAATAAATAAATAGATTTTTAAAAAAACACTTAAAAAGAGATATAATCAGACTGGAGTCCTTTCAGAAGAGGATTGCTAGTGCCATGAACGGACTCCAAGCATGACATAAGGAACCCAGGATGTTTAATTAGGAGTGAAAAAAAAGTTTAGAGAGGGCTGCTTTATCCACAAGGGATTAAATTTGTGGTGTGGCCACTGACAAATCTAGGAACAGATTATAGCTGAATACAGGGAAACATTTTTATCAGTTGGAGCTGCTCTAGCAAGAAAAAGGCAGCCTTGATGGTGTTTCCTCTTATTCTAGGTCTTCAGGTACATAGATGCAGGCTGAGCAGTGGGCAGGAAGAGGGAGAAGTGATCCTTGAAGTGCATGAATGCTTGGAGCCAGTCACTTGTTTGTACAGTACTGGATCTCTATGACTAGTAGAGATAGTGAAGAACACTAGTTAGCGAAGGTTAAACAAAAAATTGAAAGTACTGATGTAGGTTTCCAGCTTTTAATTTATTTTAACCAAGTAAGGCCTGATAAGATTTTTGGAATAACACTTTTCCGGCAATGGATAGCACTTTTCTTCTCTTCCTGAGTCTGACACCCATTGGAAATTGGAGCCAGGCTGCTTGAGTCTGAATATAGACTTGTGGCACTTACTTGCTGAATAACCTTAGTAAAATTCCTTAAACTTTCTGTGTGTCAGTTTCCTCATCTGTAAAATGGGATAATAATACTTTACTCAAGTGTAAAGCATGTGAACAGTTCCTTGTTCATAATAAGTGTTCTATAAGTTTTAGCAATTAGCTCTTAACTGAGGTATAGATACAGGAGTTAGCTGGAAGATAAAATATAACTGCTAGCACAGATAAAGCAGAAATGGAGACTGGGGCTTTAGATCTGCAGCCAAGTGGCTGTGGTAGTACTTCAACCCTGCTCAACTTATCCACCTGGCCATTGTTCTAGTTGGACAATGGTTTGGTGCAGAACGTGAACATCCATGGACAAGATGGCTCCAGAAAGTGAGAAACTCAGAAGGGGCCAAGTTGAAGATGCTCAGCTCCTTCTTTCAAACTTATTAAATCAAATAATTCATTCCTTCTCCCACGGAGACAAGTAAATGAGGGGTGAGAGAGGGAGGAATAGTATTTTAGTGGAGCTCTTTCCCTATGGAGATCTGAGACAAGAAATGAAGGTTCACACTCTAATGAGGACACTAAGGAAAAAGAAAAGGCTACCATTTTGAACATCATCATTTCATACCTCAAAAATAGAATGACGCGAAGTCCATTAATAAACGTAGCTTTCTACTACATTGGCCCGATTTTTCATAGACCTGCAAAATTTCATTAGGATTTGGCACTGGTCCCTGGACTAGACTTTGGGAGCCACTGAACTAGATGACTTTTAAGAGCCTTCTAACCATGAGATGTTATAATTCTATGATAGAATTTCATTTGTACCTGGTCTGCAGAAGAGAACCAAGGGACTGAACCTGGGTCAAGGGACAGGCAGATCCTGAAAATGTGTTTGTGAAGGGGTTGGCAGTCAGACCCGGAGCAGGATACCTTTTCTCCTTGGAATTCTTAATCATATTTCCCTACTGTCAATACGAAGGCCAAAGGGTTGTTGTGAAGAGAACTTGATGTTGAACCTCTGTGCCCCATCTTGGGCTTTGGGATTTCCATTGCCAGACTGTGTGCCATGATAGTTGGAAGAAAAGACAGATATGTCAGTTTCAGCATCTCTCACAGTAATAACCTTTCAAACGTGTTATTTCTTTGTCTTAATATTTTATTATCGGCTTGTTGTTCTCCTCATCCCACCTGTGGCCCCTCCCCCACCTTGTGAACTGATAAAGCTACATTGCAGCAAATTGAATTAGAAAACCACATATCCAAGGTGGTTTATTGTTAATGTGAAATTCTATCCTAACCTGGAAGTCGAGGGGCAGGAATCCCAAGCCGTTTCAAAATTCACATTACAAGACAGACAGTCAGATGCCCCCAAACCACAACATCTTGTACTCTATTAACCGTACACTGACAGAGCCCTTTGGTTGCATTTGTATTTCCAAATAAATACAAACATATGTCACCATTTTTTATTGATTTTGGACTTTCCTAGGAAGGGAAATGCTGTTAAATTATAATAAATGGTGTCAACGAAAACAAATAACGCAAAACCCATTAAGAAGGCATTTGTTGCAGAGCTTGGTTTGATTTGTTGGCATCAGTTGAAATCATGTCAAAATAATGTCTTTGGAAACCAAATAAAAATTTGTTTGCAAATTTGTCTGCAGCAAGCATTTCTAGAGCATAAAAATCCTTAAGAATCAATATGGTTTTATTCAGTGTGCAAATGTACCAAAAAACCTTATGACAAAAGTTCCATTGCTGAATTATATGTTAGTGCTAGTGAATTAATAAATAATAATAGATGATAAATAATATAGTGACGGAATTAGATAATACATTTATGAAGAAGTAGAGGGAGAGAAAGATTAAGGGGGATAGCCTTGGGAGAAGATCAATTTTCAGATAAGCGAAACTAACATTTTATATTCAGAATATTAATGGAGTTTAGTCCGCTGACTCACAAAGTCCAGTTCAGCTAAATTTCACTGCCGCCTTTCAAAAAGGAAAGGAGATGCAAAACGCCTAGTTCTGAAGTGATCACCATTTGAGTTCTAATATTAGTCAGCCCGCATCGATAATTTGTATAACTGTGTTTGCCTTCCAGGTAATTGGGAATTTAATTGCTATCAGAATAAAATTTGAGTCTTATTTCCAAATGATGTCAGTGCAATGTATCCCAATTTGCAGTTTTGAGAGTCACTGTAATTGGGCAAATGAGAGGGCTGTAGGGGCAGCTGGACTTCAATATAAAATCAGAAAAAAGTGCTCTTCTGCGACTATCCACATCCTCCTTTCACTGCCTCCCAGGGCCCAGTTTTTAAAAAACACCTCACCTGCGGAGTTTAAGCTGAGTCTTGCCATCCTTGGCCCTCTCTGTTTCCTCCTCCCACTGAAACAGATCCGTCCTCCCTCCCTCCCACGCCACCTTCTAATCTCATTCCTGAAATGTTTAAAGGAGCTAATTTGATAAACTAGTTAATGTCTTTGTCTTTCTCTCTTATCTCTCTCTCCCAGATATTTTATTTTATTTTTGCAAAGTAAAAACAACAACAACAAAAACCAACAACCAAAAAAAAACAAGTACCGAGCTGAATTTCAGGCACCAATTACTATCACCATAGTACTTAGGAAAATAAAAGAAAGGGCACTTTAATGCCCCCCTCGCCCCACAGTGAAAGTAAGAAGGATGGACCCCGGAATAAAGGACAGTCCTTTTATTTGCATACATTTAGCTTTATGACAAACTCTCATTACATTGACCTTATTTTTCTAATTTTGTAAAAAATCTGTGAGACTTCAGCCCAGCCCAGCACGATTTCATAGACTGGTGTGTGAAAACCGCTGTTTTAAACTGATAGCAATGTTGTGGTGTTCAGGGGGAGGGCTTTGGTTCTTGTTACTGATTTTCTGTGGTGGAGTGAAGTATGGTTATGGAAACAAAGCAGGAAGAGGCTATGGGGCTCATCTTAGGGACGGGATAGTAACCACAAGCTCTGGGGTAAAGTAGAAAGAATGCATAGAGTACAGGAAAGACAAATAAGGCCTGATCAGTGGGGAAGGGGGGTGGAGGGGGGCGGTCACAGAAGCTTTACAAATCTGGCTGCTCAAGAACAAATGCCTATAAGTTCTTTTCCTGGTGCTCACAACCTCTTTGGCATGAATGATTGGAATTGTAGGGCTTTGTATAGTGGGGCTGGCCTTTGCTGTCCACATTACCCTGTGCAATCAGCTTCCTTATTATGGTGATTGGATACTGCAATTCCCCTTCCTCTGTAAGGCACCACTGATATTACCCTGCTCCAAATCGGCAAGACAGCATTTTAAAATTGATTTGAATTTTGCAAGGTGTTCTGTAAGCAAAGTCTTTTAGAATCAGGGAGAGCGAAGTTGCTATTATGCATGTTATATGTACATCGTATATTTGTATGTGTATGTGTATGTGTTGGAAAACTTCCCATACAGATCATACCAGTTTCTTTTTTCTTTTTCTTTTGCAAAAATAGGACCCAAAGAGCTAAATCAAAGCTTGAGCTAAGTGCTGTCAGGGTTCTGGCTTCGAGGGTTGTTAGAAGTGTTGCTGAGGAAAACTCCAACAGAACAATGCCCTGTTGTTAGCTGTGAGTGAATCCTAGAGACCATGAGAGGGAGTACTTTAGCTGCTGTGAAAGGACTCAGAGGGAGACAGATAATAAATGTACAACAAACAATCCAATGTCAGAAATGATCACTATTGCAAACTGAGACCGAAAGCCTATTTTTCAGCAGTTTCTACAGAAGAAGTCCCAACTCTGGCTATGGCCAATATTAGCTGGATAATTCTCTGAATCTGGCTAATATGGAATCTTGCAAGGATAAAGAGGATTTGCTCACTCACCGGTAAGAGAGGTACTAGTCATGCATGCTTAAATGTGCTAATAGCTCTGGTCTTTAACGGTACCGATTTAATGAAGACGATGTTATGCATTTTTAATTGTTTGCCTATGATTTGACATTAGCCATGCCTTTCCGACGAATATGAAGGTTTGTTGGCCAGCGCTGACGTTAGCTGAAACCAAACCTGGATCTTTAACTTGCCAGTTCCTCCCACGTTCCCCTTGCCTTTGCCTTCCATGGTGCCTTGGTCCTCTATTGACAGGCCCCACTTTGCAGCCCAGACCACTCCCAACCCTATTCCTAAATCAATTTTTAAAATGACAGAAAATATACTACCAACCTCAGACCTATTTAATGGAGCTGGAAGCACTGAGCCAGGAGTGAGCTTTATGTATTCATTCCACCCCCGAATTGCAGTACTCCTCATTCCCCTTTCTAGGTGACTTTTCTTTTTCTTTTCTTTTTCTTTCTTTTTTTTTTTTTTTTTTTGCGGTCCGCGGGCCTCTCACTGTTGTGGCCTCTCCCGTTGCGGAGCACAGGCTCCAGACGCGCAGGCCCAGCGGCCATGGCTCACGGGCCCAGCCGCTCCGCGGCATGTGGGATCTTCCCGGACCGGGGCACGAACCTGTGTCCCCTGCATCGGCAGGCGGACTCTCAACCACTGCACCACCAGGGAAGCCCTCTAGGTGACTTTTGCTTTAATCTCCCACTATACAGTTGATCCAGTAATTCTGCCTTGTCTCCCCCTAGGACTGTGTCCCCACCCTGAACATTGCCTACCTCCTGCCAATCTTCTCTCCCTAGACGCTGCCCCAGCCTACTCCTTGGTATCCTATCAACTGGCGAGATATGGACAAGTCATGATGCTGACAGACACTATGCTTGACTCCTGGGTTGGAACCTTTCTAGAATTTCTTGTTGCTGGGTTGGATCTCCTCCTTCTGACCATTGTTTGAAGCTGTGGACACTGCTCTGGAAATCCCAACTGTCCTGGCTGAGGCCAATCTCTATATTCTGCTCAGGTTTCCTCAGTACCTAGCCTAGTTAATGGGTCTTTGCTTTGGTCCAGCTTCCCCTTCCATCATCCTCTGTGGTTGAATGCATCTATGATTTGTCTTTGTACGTGATATGATGGGTACTGCCGAAAGCTCTATCCCCAAAAATCTCTATCAGTGACACCTGAAATCTATTGCTGTTAGAGATTCAGCTCTTTGAGTTAGGGGATTGTGTGTATAGCAGACATCTGTAAAAATGCATATATTCCAGGTGTCTTAGTAAGGGTAGGCTAGGCTCGTTTGTGGTAATGAGTAAAACCAAATATGTAATGTCTCAACACAATGGTTTATTTCTTGCTCACACTCTGTATGAGTTTTCAGGCTGGCAAAATGGTTCTCCTCCCCACAGTTGTTTAGAGAGTTGAATTTTCCCCATCTTGTGGCCCCTCAACCCCCCAAGGCCTCATTGGCGTCTACACCTAGCTGGTAGAAGAGAAGAGTGAGCCCGAAGAGTCAAACCCTTTTCTCAAAAGCTTTGGCCTGGAGGTGGTACCTAGAAGTGATTCTCACATGTCGTTGGTCAGATTCAACCACATGGTCACATCTAATTGGAAGGGAGGCTAGGAAATGTAGTCTAGTCATGTTACCAGGAAAAAATGGCAGAATAGATTTTGGAGGACAGCTAAGAGTCTCTGCCATACCAAATAGGATAACACTAATTCATTTTCAGTCTTTGATACCTCAACAGTTTTGTTCATTAAATTACTAATACTTCAGGAAACAGATTACAAAAGAATAGGATATAGGCTAGATTAGGGGAGCAAAATAGGGGGGAGTTGCTAATACGTGGGTCAGTGATGGAAAAAGTCAGGTTTCTCTGAGGTGACAAATTTAGGGGGACAGGACTCTTAGAAAGCCAGGGATCAATACAAGAGTACTGGAAATATAAGAGACAAAGGGATGGAGACAAAGTAAAGATGAAAAGGATGTCTCGATTTTGTTTCAGGTTAAACCTGATTCAATATCTATATCCAAAATGCTTGCCAAATGAGGGTCTTCAAAATGTGAGTAATCTAGTTTTCTGCCTATTTCTACCAGTCATCTGTCTTTGTCAAGGAGTGGGAGCAAAATACTTACAAAGCCCTGGTTCTCAGTGTGCTCTACTAGGTTCCCTCTTCTCATAAGATTTTTAATTTGGTACCAAACCAGAAGAATTAAAATCCCATCAATTTCATCATTCTTTGATCTTTGCTCAGGTCACAGTGAAGCAATAACTTTTTTTGTTTGTTTGTTTGTTTTTTGCGGTACGCGGGCCTCTCACTGTTGTGGCCTCTCCCGTTGCGGAGCACAGGCTCCAGACGCGCAGGCCCAGCGGCCATGGCTCACGGGCCCAGCCGCTCCGCGGCATGTGGGATCTTCCCGGACCGGGGCACGAACCTGTGTCCCCTGCATCGGCAGGTGGACTCTCAACCACTGCGCCACCAGGGAAGCCCTAGCAATAACTTTTTTATAGCTATCCATTTGGTGTCAGGCTGCCCACTGGGAGCCTTATTATGTATGAGGCCAAATCTTTTCATATAGGATTGGGTTTTGTTTCCTGTTGTACTGGTCACTTTATACAAACAAGGACTGATGTCTAGTTCATTTATATCCTCCCTTCTTTCACAGCCCTACAGACTGTGAAAGATTGATCCATGCTGGTGACCTACCGACACATCCTTAACCACCTGGGTTGGAGCATGAGTTGATTCAGCAGGAAACAGGGAAGTGAGTGGAAGGGTGGAGGTTGCCAAGAAATGAGCCTCAGCTGTTGTCTGCAGTGCTGTTAATGGGGCTGAATCTGATTTGTGTGCAGCTTGAAAGCACTTTGCAAAGGCAGACAAGAGGCAAAGGTCTGGAGATGCGGAGGCATAGAAACCATAGCTTTTGCTTTTTAGCTTGTGTCCTGGATGTGTTCACTGGATGGCAAAAGAATCATTGAAAGTGGATAGTAATGGGCAGTCAGTCCATCCTGGATGAATAGATTCGTAAGGGTTTTAAGGCCTTGTTAGTAGTAGATGCTTGTCCCTGCAATGTGATGTGAGGAGTGCTCCAAAATATGCTTTTCTTATAGTGACTTAAACCCCATCATTAAAGATCGTCCTTTAAGAACTTTCAAAAGCAATTTTTAATAAACTAACTTCATTTAATAAACACTTATGTAGCACTTACTGTATGCTAGGCACTAAGGACCTTAGAGATGTTAACTATATATAGTTATTCCCTGTTACAACACTTTGAGGTAGGTATTAATTTTAGTATCCCCATTTTAGAGATGAGGAAACAGAGAGAGAGAGAGAGAGAGAGATCCAAGAACACACAGCCAGTGAATGGCAGAGCCAGGATTGCAAACCCAGGCAGGCTGACTGTAGAGTCTGTGCTCTCAACCATTAAACTATGCTGCCTCTCATACCACAGGACGTTACATTTATTTGGGGGATGTGTGACCCGTTCTAGCAATTTTTTTAACCTAATTATACTATCATCCCTTCCACCTAGTAGAGAGCAGGACTCTGAATGCTTTGAAGGGAAGGGGTATAAAAGCGCCTGGTGACACTGTTGGGGAAATGAGGGTGTCAAGATGAGTGTCTTGTTAAAGGGCTAGATCCCCCAGCACCTCTTCTCCCTAAACATGTATCATTCAAGGGACCATGTTTCACCTCTTTCTTCTAGTCTGTATGAATTTGATTCCAGTGATTAGCACTTTCAATCTCATCTTATTTTGTTACTTTATTTTATTTTATATACTCAGAGGTGGACTCCCATTCACCCAGGGAACAAAGAAGGGTTTGGGCTGACTGGAACGCCATGGGCAACCGTCTTAAAACCAGTTCCCAGTTCTGTATTCAGAGTCGGTGCACCTTGCTTTCCTGGGACAGCCCCTGGAGGCTGCCCTGACAGGATTACCTCCTCTTCCCTGAATACTTTGCTACTGGACACTGCTCTCTGATCACTCAAAGTCCCCATTAGCTTTTCCCCATCCTGTTTCTTCCTCACACTCTATAGGTGACTGACTGCCTCCTCTGTCGGCAGCACATGGCAAAGGGTCACTGCTGTCTCTCTAGAATGTTTTCACCTGTTGTCACATAGCCCATTATTTTCAATCTAAAACTGGCTCTTTTACATGCCCCTGTCTATGGTTTTTCAAAACTTCACTTTTCTGTAGACTTACATGTTTCACTCAATATTCCAGAGGACTATCTGATGGAAAAGGGGAGTGGTGATGATTTTGGTGGGTATTACCCTATGGATCCTTGTCCCTGGAACAGTTGCCCCAACCAGATACTATAATTAAGTCAATCAGCCCACAGAAATCCAAGCACCTACTACGCACAGGACGCTGTATAAACCATCGCATGCCCCAGGCACTCTGGGCTGACCTCACTAGACCGTTACATTCTCTGCTCCAAGAAAAAGAGAAGATATCTTGACCGACAAACAGACCTTTCGTTCCCTGTGTGTAACTCGGAATCCAGCTCCTACACTTGGGCGCTGAGCTCATTGTCTTCATAATTAATGCTAAAAAACCAGATTCTCGGCAAGAACACGGGAACAAGAGGCTAAGTCTCCAGAGGGAACCTTAGAAGTGGATTCGGTGCATTTTCCCCACACCATTAATCCCCCACGGTCACACGTGGGGAATACAAATGCCCTTCTCTGGCCCTCCGGTTCAATTTCACCAGAAGACAATTGACCTATCGCTCCTGTGAAGAGCCAAGCCTTGAACAAAGCAGCTGCCGAAAGGACTCTGTCAAGCTGGAAATGAATTATTAATATGGCTCTGAAAGGGAATGGCATCGGAAACCAGGTTCTTTATTATTTACATTAATGAGCCAGAAGACGATGCGGTGAACAAAAATCCCAAGTTTGGAGAATGCTACGACGAATGAAGAAACCGTGCAATCCAACAAATGTAAATTCACACTAATATGTCTCTGAACAAAGAGCCCCAAAGAGGGAATCGTTTCAGAGCAGGAAAAGCCTAGAGCAGGTGTCAAGTCATCACTGAAATTCCCTACAGTCAGTTTGTTTGAGAATGAAGTTCAGACTTAGGAAGGAAGAAAAAGACCGAGATTGCCTGCTGGACAGACAAAATACAATGCACCTATCAAAGGGGGCAGCCTTATCTCTCTGAGAGATGTGTGCCCAGTACAATATGCCATTCGCTTCTTATCTGGGTTGAACGGTAAATTATCCTAATACAATATCATATTCTGCTCCTCAGCGAGATTCCAAATCTTCACAGCTTGATTGGCAGAGGCGTGTGTGTGTGTGTGTGTGTGTGTGTGTGTGTGTGTGTGTGCAGGCTTTCTGTGTACTTCCTCTAATGCTAGATGCTTTCTTTTCGCCGCACAGAGAGCCCTCTTTCCCATCAATAACCTCCCTCCCTTAATGAGACGTGGTCTTTTGTTTAACCCTCTCTGTCTGCACTCCAGCCCCGTATTCTGTTTCTCCGGTAAGCCCCAGTGTGGCAACGCCACAGCATTTATCCCTGCCTCCACAGCAAGCCCAACTATCTCCTCAGATGAGAGACAAGGCGACATTTTGCCCAATTAAATTAGATCCTCCCCCGAGACTGACATTTCTATTTTTTTTGAATCGTGATTTTGTTCTCTATTATATCGCTCAGTTTCTGGATATCCGGCTACTTTTTCTACCTTTTACAGAGCCCCCAGTTTCTGTCTTATTCAGGCTTCTTGATTACTATTTGTTTATCAGGCTTCTGACCCACTACTTGCCCTCACCCTCCCTGTTGCCTTTTGTTCTGACTCTACCTTGCCTAGCCTGCTTGACCCAGACCCATTGCCAGCTGTGATTTCTAGAACTTGAATAACTGCTAGTAAAATTCCTTGCTTCGCTGGCCCGCCTCTTCTCCTATGTAGTACTTGGACTTGCTATAATTGATACTTCGAAGTGTGCCATTATGGATACTTCTATTTTTTTATAAATTTATTTATTTTATTTATTTATTTTTGGCTGTGTTGGGTCTGTTGCTGCACGCGGGCTTTCTCTAGTTGCAACGAGCGGGGGCTACTCTTCATTTCGGTGCACGGGCTTCTCATTGTGGTGGCTTCTCTTGTTGCAGAGCATGGGCTATAGGAACACGGGCTTCAGTAGTTGTGGCACACGGGCTTAGTTGCTCCACGGCATGTTGGATCTTCCCGGACCGGGGCTCGAACCCGTGTCCCCTGCATTGGCAGTCGGATTCTTAACCACTGCGCCACCAGGGAAGCCTCATTATGGATACTTCCTGTACAACTCCGTACTCTTATTTTTTTTCCAATACAGCTTTGGGTCAATTTGAGGAGAGATAGGAGGATGGCTGAGGGTATGTGTGTGTACCTGTGTGTGTGGTGTGTGTGTGTGTGCGTGTGTGCACGCACATATACACATCTAGGAGCCCATTTGGAAATTACTTGGGTCACTTTCTTTTAAATACCTATTGCAGTAAGGCATGACATTTTAATGTATTTTTTATTTATTTTTAATTAAAATTTTTTATTGGAGTATAGTTGATTTACAGTGTTGTGTTAGATTCTGCTGTACAGCAAAGTGAGTCTGTTATACATATACAGAATATGATACTGTATTAGAATAATTTACCATTCAACCCAGATAAGAAGTGAATGGCATATTGTACTGGGCACACATCTCTCAGAGAGATAATGCCGCCTCCTTTGATAGGTGCATATATATCCACTCTTTTTTAGATTCTTCTCCCAAATAGGTCATTACAGAGTATTGAGTAGAATTCCCTGTACTATACAGTAGGTCCTTATAAGTTATATATGGACAGGACATTTTTAAATGATCTTAAACAGTGTCAGTAATATTGGTTCACAGTGATAGACTTGGCTGTGGCTATCCTAACCTTGACTCTTGAGTCAGGAAGGCCTTTGGCAACATTTGGGAAAGAGGTTTGATTTGATTTAGCTGCTTTTATTAAGTGGAGCATAATATAATCCATATGCATATTTTCTGAAGTAGCAACAGTTATGACTGGTCATAAACGATCTTTGGCATTTTACAGTTTAAAAATTGTCTTAAAATATGCTATTCGGTTTAATCTTTTGATTGCGTTGAATATGAAATTGCTGATATTTGAACATTTGGATCTTCAAAAATGAAATGACAATTTCGTACAGTTCACCCTCACAGTTTACAGATGAGGAAACTGAGGCTTAGGGACATGAAGTGGCTTCTCCAAGGTCACACATTTACACACTAAGTAGTAGAGCTGGGATTCAGATTCCCCTGTCGCACTCTTGTTTGCTCCATTGCTTCCTACCTCTGTTTCAAATTCAAGATTCTCTGAAAAGGCACTGGCTACACGTTCCAGAGCTCAAGCATTTGTTTTTATCTATAGTGGCCCACTGGAATTAATGATTTAGAAACGACCCTGTACATTTAAAGAACAGACCCAGAAACCTCAAACTGACCAAGACAAAAAATGAGCAAAGCCTCACACAAATAGTAATGCCCCACCTGTGTGTCCTCTGCTTTGGAATATGACAGTATCTGGATTATCTGTCTCACTCTGTTTCTCCCTTGCTCGCTACTTTTTTTTTTTTC